>NC_139021.1:124016152-124570418 GCF_964662115.1 Mustela nivalis
AGAGGCATATCAAGCTTTCTTCGTTTGAAATTATAACCTATTTCATTTGTAGAAACTTACATTTTCTTATAGGAAGCTCTTCAAGGAATCACAAAACTCACTTGTCTGGACAAGATCAGTTTGCTTCAGGTTGAGTTGGCAGTATGCTCATTTATTGACGGAAGACTGCCATTAACTTGAAAAAGAATATCAAAATGTCTTATGCCTTGCACCACATCAGATAAGCAAGTAACTGACTCAGAAAATTTATGATCGTCTTAGTTGTTTTTCCCAGAGATGGTTCTGGAAATAGAAAGACGAAATCAGACTCCAGTGCCATCTAGTGGTCATATTTAATTCTTCTAGAAATAAAATCCAATACTTTAATATTGATTTTTCACTTCTTCGGGAGGGGTGTGTGTGTGTGTGTCTGTCTTTCTAGTTTTACATATTACTTTAGTCATACTAATGGTGATGCATGTTGATTAAATTTTAGGAAATTTATGAGGAACATTAATCCTTTGTGTCGTCAAATGATAGAAACGTATTTTATAAAATAATTGTTTTAGAAGACCATTAATTATAAGCTACACAACAGCTACGACACAAGACTGAAACAATCTGATGCCCCCTGTTATGGTAAACAGTGGGTGGTCACTCAGAGGCAAACAGAGAATCCCAGACTTCTGATCTCCAGTAACTAGCTTCTGCCCTGCTTGGTTGTGAATTCAGATAGCCCATCCTATTCTCGTTTTTCATTTCCTCCATTGACTCATAGTGAAGCCTTTTGCAAAATTAGAACCCACAAAAGTTTGTATTATTTTTTTAAAAGATTTTATTTATTTATTTGACAGAGAGAGAGAGATCACAAGCAGGCAGAGAGGCAGGTGGGGAGAGAGGGGGAAGCAGGTTTCCCGCTGAGCAGAGAGCCCGATGTGGGGCTCAATCCCAGGACCCTGAGATTATGACCTGAGCCGAAGGCAGAGGCTTTAACCCACTGAGGCACCCAGGCACCCATGTATTATTTTTTTTTATAAAATTACTTTTATCTTCTATAGCCATAATGCGACTTATAGATTCTAGAAAAACTAATGGGAATTACTATTCTGGGTGCATATAAAACAGACTTTGCCCCTTGCTAAACATTTTATATACATCTATCTTTATAAAATGAACAATCCTGCACAATATGGATAATTACTCCCTATTTTTACAAGAAGGACACGAAGACTAATAGAATTGTTATTTGTTGAGCTCCTAATACATGCCAGAAGTTTTTCATGTATTCCTTTATTTAATCCTACAAACTTTTCAGAGATAGTATCACCTGTTCAGATGAAGAAGTAACAGCTAAGAGAAGTTATTTGTCCCAGATCTTATATCTGGAGACTGGAATTGGAGTCCTCCTGGCTGGTTCTATGTTGTACTATTTCTACTCCCTTTCCAGCATGTTAGGAAGAAGTTGATTTTTACTTATATAAAAAATATTTTTCCCTCCACCTACCTCTCATCAGATGCTCAGAAGTATGAGGGCAGGGCCCGCCTCTAATGCCTGGCATGTAAGAACTTAGTACGCATTTGCTGAATGTGTTGAAGGAGGGATACTTGGGAAGGTTCCCTTTCCTTAATCAGCCACTTCACTAACATTTGCTTGAGTTATTTATTGCTACATAAAAGATTACCCCAGAACTTAATGGCTGAAATGAAACATATTTGTTGTCTCCCAGTTCCTGTGGGTCAGGAATCCAGGAAATGTTACCCGGGTCTCTCACAAGGCTGCAGTCAGGATTTTGGCCAAGGCTACATACAGTTAGCCCACTGTTCAGCAGAGGCAAAGTCTACCTCTGCGGTCATTCACATGGATGTTGGCTGGCCCTGGATGACATGCGTTATTCATGTGACCTTTAGCAGACCTCATAACCTGGCAGATGACTTTCCCCCAGAGTGAACTCTCCAAGAGAGAGTGAGAGAGAATGCCCAAGATGGAAGACCCAGTCTTTACATAACCTAATCTTGGAAATGACATCTTTTCGTTTGTGTTGCATTTAAGGGGAAAACATTACAAAAAGGCGTGAATATTTGGAAGTGGAAATCAGTGGAGACACCTCCGAGGCTATAAACCATGGCATTGGTGGCTTTATTCATTGAGTACTGAGCCTTGAAACCATCCTGGAATATTACAGATCAATGCCTTTTCCCATATTAACCCAGAATACTTTATAATCTAGCTGGGGCTAGATAATGCATAGAAGAGCTAGCTCTAGTGCGAGGCAGACTAGATCCAAACCTGAACTACCTCACTGTGATCCTGTGGACGCCTCCATTCCTTATCCACGAAGCAGGCATTATAATAACATGTACCTCCTAAGTCTGCCATGAGGTTTAAGTATCACTATCAGTGAATTACTAAATTCAGCACCGGACCCATGAAAATAGCAGTATATTCCAGCTAGTACAGATGCAATAGACCTGTGAATTTGTTTTTAATTATCTAGAGTGGTTTCTTTTGCATTTTGTGTTTTATTTTTCTCAGTGTCATCCTAGAAAGGTGGTAGATTTTATATACTTGTTTCCATTATAAATATTTAACATTTGAGACACACAAAAATGGAAGGACTTGCCAGTACATGCCAAAGGCAAGCCAGTTACCCAGTTTTTCTTCTGCTCAAGTGATTTCTCTTTCCAATTCTTTCCCTTTCCTTTCCTTTCTTTTCTTTCTCTCCTCTTCCTTTGTTTCTTCCTTCCTTCCTTCCTTCTTTTTTTCCTTGTATCTATATATTTTTGGTATTTGTTGTCACAGAGATGTAAGAATCACCTAAGTAATGAAAACGAAAGTTGTTTTAGAACTGATAGAGTCATATTTTGAATGTCATAAAAGAACCTTCGATAAACTAACTGTACTACATGCACCACTTTCTAAACTGCACTGTTATGGTAGCTTAAGAAACCCACATCCTGGCTTCTAGGATTCCTCATTCTACGCGTATGTTTTTTTTTTTTTTTTGTTAAGTTAATGAAAAACAACCTCACGAGACTCAGATTCTATCCTTTAATTTGAGAATGGTCTACCAAAAGGCCTAGGAGACTTTCTTATGATAAATTCCAAATGATATTTTACCTAAGCCAACAATAAAACTCTGTAATAGAGACATTGAACCACAAATACATTCCCATTTAATTCCTATTATTCTCCAAGCCCTCAACCCTTTCTCTCCCTTTCCCTCCCAGAAAACCCCAAATTCAGGCCAAACAATCCTGAAGAAAAACATTGTTGACTGTGTGTCATAATCACATCTGTCTTCAGAAACAGAGGACTCTATTCCCTAGATATTAGACAGAGCCCTGAATCATTTTAACTTATGAAGCTCATCTATTCAGAAGAAAGGTCATTTTATTATTGAAACTCAGTGTTTCCTTCTGCCCATTCCCTTTTTACAAAATAAGTAAACAGCAGCTTCTCGGAGTGCTATAGCCAACCTGCGCTGCAGATCTCTCCTAAGCGATTACAGCCTTCTAAGCCCTCATTGTTGGGCCTCACGTACGCAAGTGAACTATGTAGCTTTTACAATTTTAAGTTGTTGGGAGTTCACAGTGTGCTTTGGAGGATTAGGAGGAAAATGAGAGAAAGCAGGAGAGAGAGGTCATTATAAATGAAGAATGGGTAAAAACAATGTTTGAAGGATTTATGTCTATTTTTTTTTAATTATTTGAGATCTGTCTAAGAGAAAAATAAGTCCTTAATGCCTTTGTGGGGTATCAAATTATTCAACCACATAAATGTTCAAAAGAGGGAAACCTTTCAAAGTCAGGGTTTGTGAGCTTCTTTATGTCCCTTCCCCTGGCTAACAGACTTAGTTCTTCTGGGAGGACTCCAAAGGCAATAGGTCATCACCTCTCCTGGTGTCCACGTCCAGCCCCACAGCCGAGTGAGAGAATCATGTCACCGCTATGACCTTTCTTGGGGACTGACCTAATAGAACACTATGTTCTTCAGAGCTGTTTCACGACTGAATCACGACTGAAGAACATGTGCATCAAAACACTAGTGTCACCGTTAAAAAAAAGTGTCTGTGTGTGTGTGTATCTGTTAAGTCCATATATACACAAAGATACACAGATAAGCTTAATTATGTATATGTGTAAATATCAGTTTATCTGTCTGTAATCAATGATCTTTAAGCATTGGCCCAGGGTCAGGTCACATCTGAAGTACTTTATACAGCCCTGGGTCATGAATTTTATAAGGGTCCTAAACAAATGACAACATACCCAGAGAAGCAATCTAGGCTAAAGAAACATGTGGAAACTACTAGGCAGAACGTACAGAGGAGGAAAGTAGGCATTATGGCCTTGGAGAAGTGAAGATATAAGAAGAGCAGGGTCCAGAGTCACTTTCAAATACTAGATCAGTGTCCTCTGAGGAGAGAGAAGACTGGCTATATGTCACTGTAGGGGCAGAACTAGGACAACTGACAGACGGGAAGATTGGTGCTCGAAACCCGATGGGATTTCTATCAACTTGAGAATACAGATCAATAATCAGACCAGTCAACTCAGCTGTCCCACGAGTTCCACTAAAGGGAACACCTTGCCCATGTGGCAGTCTAAAGAACAATGCAGGATGCGCTTTCTGAAATCCATGCTCAGGCCATTTACAACTCACTGCTGATCCAGCAGACTAATAATAATAATAATAACAACAAAAACAACAATAATAACAGCAGCAGTTATATAGGGTGCTTACGGTGTGCCTGGCCCCGTACATTTACTTTAGCTATCAAAATAAAACAGTCTCATAAGGGTACTTAACTTCTGATGTGGGGTAGGAACTAGCAAAGTAATGCCATTTGGGGGCAATTAAGTGGAATGGCAGAAAATCGAATCAAGTAAAATAAAGTGTCTCATTTTTTTAGTTATTTAAAAATGGTCTCTTTCTCTAAACAAAATATACATATATATACACAGTGGGATATAATCTAGACATAAAAAAGAATGAAGTTCTGATATATACTACCATGATGATGAACCTCAAAATCATGGTGCTAAATTAAATTAACTAGACAAAGGGGTAAATATTATATGATTCTATTTATGAAATATCTAGAATAGGCAGATTCATAAAGACAGAGAAGAGATGAAAGATAAATGGGTTGTGGGGCACCTCGGTGGCTCAGTGGGTTAAAGCATCTGCCTTCAGCTCGGGTCATGGTCTCGAACTCCTGGGATTGAGCCCCACGTTGGGCTCTCTGCTCAGCGGGAAGCCTGCTTTCTCCCCTCTCTCTGCCTGCCTCTCTGCCTACTTGTGATCTCTCTGTCAAACAAATAAATAAAATCTTAAAAAAAAAAGATAATTGGGTTGGGGAGAGAAGACAATGGGGAGTTATTGCTTAATGAGTACAGAGTTTCTGTTCGGGGTGATGAAAATGTTCTGGAAATAGATAATGGTGAGGGTTGCCCAACATTGTGGTTGTATTTAATGCCACTGAATTATACACTTAAAAATAGTTAAGATGGTAAATTTTATATTATGTATATTTCGCCAGAATAAAAAAAACACCCAATTCGATCAGATTTTTTTTTTTAAATTTTTTATTTTTTATAAACATATATTTTTATCCCCAGGGGTACAGGTCTGTGAATCACCAGGTTTACACACTTCACGGCACTCACCAAAGCACATACCCTTTCCAATGTCCATAATCCCACCCTCTTCTCCCAAACCCCCTCCCCCCAGCAACCCTCAGTTTGTTTTGTGAGATTAAGAGTCACTTATGGTTTTTCTCCCTCCCAATCCCATCTTGTTTCTTTTATTCTTCTCCTACCCACTTAAGCCCCCATGTTGCATCACCACTTCCTCATATCAGGGAGATCATATGATCAGATTTTTTAAAGTGATATCCACCCAGAAATATTATCTCTTACTTTCTGGTCACTCAGAGAAGAACTTAGTTTAAATTGGTGAATTTTTAGGGTTTCCTGGTTGGCTCAGTTGATTAAACATCCAACTCTTGATTTCAGCTCAGGGTATAGTCTCCAGGTTGTGAGATGAAGTCCTGTGTCAGACTCTGTTCTGCGGGGAGTCTCCTGGAGAGTCATCGCTTCTCCCTCTGCCCCTGCACCCACTTGTGTGCATGCAAGCTCTCTCTCTCAAATACATAAATCTTTAAAATAACTACTAATAATAATAACAAACTGGCAAATTTCCAAAAAGAAGAATCAGTGCTCCACATGGCAAGGCCTGGGCCCAAACTGTTTGAAAGTCATTTTCAGAAGGGTCTCACTGGGACGAATATCCAGACTTCAGCCAGCAGTTTTCTCACACGTGCTACGTCCCCACGTAGTCATGGTCAGAGGAACCTGTGGCCTCAGCCCTCTGTTGAGGGTAGCACTCACAGAGCTCTCTGTGGTCATGGAAATGTTGCAAAGCTCTCTGTGGTGATGGAAGTGTTGCAAAGCACTTAAGTGGCCAGTAGGCACATGTACTATTGAACATATGAAATATTCTCATTATGACTAAAGAAATGACTTTAAAATTTTACTGAATTTTAATTGGCTTAAATTTAAATGTCTTCATGTGGGTAATGCCTATTGCATTGGATAGCATAATTCCATATAGTTCCACTCTGGCCCTCCTATGGCAATACCCCTTCCCCAAGGGGTGAGTGGTAAAAGGGGCCAAAGGGTCTTAAATTGTCCTCTCCTTCTTGGCTTCTCCTGTGGTGGGAGCAGGCCCAATGGAGGACAGGTGGATGCCAGAGCTGTGAAAAAAGATCTGACTCAATTTAAGGGAAACTGGAAATAGGGTCATAATAAGGAATGAGGAGGCATACAAGAAGTTGAGAAGAATTAACTTTGATTCTCACAAGTCCAGGCATGAGAACAGATCATGGTGGGAGGGCTCAGAGGCTGAATGAAGTTTTATGCTCATGTGGCCACAGGGATGGCATATTTCTTTTTGGGGATTTGGGAGAGAGTGGGGTTCTGTCCAAGAAACCCTGTTTGGGAGGGAGAGGGGTTCTTTCCAAAACCTTTCAACTATGAAAAAAGGATGTTTCCTTCTGGTGGAAGATGAAAGCTTCCTGGTTCTAGGTCTGGCTGCAGCTTCGTCAGCCGGGGGCAGGCCTTGCTTGTACATAGCTATGCTGGAATCCATAATAGATTTAAAGGAGATGGTCATGCAGAACTAGAACTAGAATAATCTGGTCCAGATGAAACTGTCTGGCTTCAAAGTGTCTGCCTTTTAGTATTTCTCTAAGGAGTCACACTCAGCATCCTCTTTTCCAAACTGTGGAACTGAAGACATAGATCAAAATCACCGAAACCTTGAAATATGGCAGAATCGAAGCCCCAGTGAATTTGGAGATGAAAGGATGAATTATCAATTCTCTTATTGCTGATTCTTTTCTGAGGAAAAAGCCCTTTATTTACTTTGTCTTAGCCCTCACTTGCCTGATTCTGAAAAATTCTACTTTTAATTTTGCTTTCCTTTGGAAATATTTGCAATGATGAAGAGGTGACTTTACTCTCCTGAAGTCCAAGGGCTGCCTTGATGTGTCTGTACACTCATGTACTTAGTAAGCCACTGAGAAGCTGCCACTGGAACTGGCTCCTGTGGGAAGTGAGTGAGAAAAAGTTGTACTTCTCTTTCCTTGATGTCTAATCAGATCCAAAGAGGAACAGGTATAGTTGTTCTAAAGCACACAGCTAGCCCTAGATAAAACTGTGAGATGATCACACAATGATTACAAAAATATCAATGAAAAATGTAGCGCTGGAACAGCCAACATTCACGCTAGTGTATATTGAGCGCCTACTCCATTCCAGGCACCTCTCACACATTCATACTCTACGGTCCACTATAGCTGTGACAAAAGGTTTGAGGCTCTGAGAGGGGAAGCCATTTGCCAAAGGATGCAGACTTAAGATGTGGATTTAATTCTGTCTGATGTCAAAGGTCATAAATGAGGTGATGCTTGTCTTTCCCCTTCTTAGTCCCAGTTCTCTCAGTCCCGTGGGTACTGGTGCTCTCCTAAATCCATACTCAATCAAGGCTTCCTCTAGTATTGCTCTCTTGGGTCTCCCCTGACCCCACAGACCTCATGATCCTGACCTGACCTATCTATCTCTTTTTCCCTATTCCCAAAATCTGACTTGTTTTGTTATTTGCTTAGCACCTTGCTAAGCAGGTGCTAAGTAGGTGCTTTCACTAACTGATATGAAGAGATTCCTATACTACTCACCACAGCAGTACTTGAGCTTTAAAAGAGGCCCTGTGTAGACAGTATTATATGACCCAAATGAGTGAGTCTCTAAAATGGAAAATTTCAAGCACCAAGGCAGGCTGATCAAGAAATAATTTAATACATCTGAGGTTATGCTTGAGTATGCATGTGTCTGCCTATTTGAGGAGGGAGTTGCTGTCAGGGAAAGGCTTCTATAGTATTCTCTTAACATATCTCACAGACCTGTGTTTTTCTACCTTTTTTCATGATTGCTCCCCTAAGGACAATTTTTTTCTTAATTGCCCCTTCCCATGATATACCGTTATCTGTTTATGTACTAACATTAATGTAATTTGTGCTTCATACAAAAAAGGAGTAAGATTTCAGACTTCCAAGAACCTATTTTCACCCCATTATGTGTGGAACGGCTTTGGTTGAGAACGCATGCTGATAGACCAGTGCTTTCCTACCTTTTGGAGAGACAGGATAGCTGAGTGTGAAGAGCATATGCTGTAAATTAAAATCCCAGTGCTGCTATTTCCTCATTGTGTTACCTGGGCAGCCCTTCATGCTTCAGTTCTCCCATGTGTAAAATGGGTGTGCCCTGGATATTAATGGAGTTAAATGCAGGGGCACTTGAGTGGCTCAGTCAGTTAAGCATCTGCCTTTGGCTCAGGTCATGATCTCAGAGTCCTGGGATTGAGCCCTGCGTTGGGCTCCTTGTTCATTGAGGAGCTTGCTTCTCTCCCTGCTTGTTTCTCTCTCTCTCTCTCTCTCTGTGTGTGTGTCAAATAAATAAATGAAAAAACAAATCTTTAAAAAAGAAAGACTTAAATGCATATGAAGCACTTAGTACAGGTCTGGATGCAGAGTTGGAATTAAGAGTTAGATATTTTCATGTCAAGGTGCACATAGAAAGCTGTATTACTTGTACTGCACATGAGAAGTAAACTGAGGGGAGGGACTTCAGGGTATTTTTATGGGGCTTGTTGAAAAAAAGTAAGTTTAGATATTTTATAGTTACCATAAGAAAAGTACAAACAAGAAAAACACAATTTAAAGAATTGGATATAACTTCCAAATAAAATAATTTCAGAAAGTATAATGAGAAACTTGAACTTATTTTTCCTCATTGACAGAAATCCTTGCCTACACAGGTGGTGACAAATGGTCCAAAAGAGATGATTAAGGGCAAAATAATGATTCTGAATTCAGAAAGTTTATAGAATGAGGCATTCAAATCATGCCTAAAGATCATCTTAATTTTTGTAACTTTGTTGAATGGTTGCTTTATTTATTTAAGAGAGTTTATTTATTTATTTACTTGAGACAGAGATGGGGGGGAGGGGCAGAGAGAGAGAAACTCAAGCAGACTCTGCTTTGAGCATGGAGCCCAACGTGGGGCTCGATCTCACAACTCACAACTCTGAGATAACTACCTGAGCCAAAATTAAGAATCAGAGGCTCAGCTGACTGCACCACCCTGGTACCCCTTGAGTGGTTGCTTTAAAAAAAGGTTGAATAGTGGGGCACCTGGGTGGCTCAGTGGGTTGAGCCGCTGCCTTCGGCTCAGGTCATGATCTCAGAGTCCTGGGATCGAGTCCCGCATCGGGCTCTCTGCTCAGCGGAGAGCCTGCTTCCCTCTCTATCTCTCTCTGCCTGCCTTTCCATCTACTTGTGATTTCTCTCTGTCAAATAAATAAATAAAATCTTTAAAAAAAAAAAAAGGTTGAATATTTTGAGCGCGAAGAAGAGTTATAACCCCTCCTATCTCCTGGCCGACCCCCCATCGCCTTCCCAATTTTGTGTAGGCCTGGCCCAGAACAAATACGGATGAGACGAATATTTCCTCATAGAAATCCTTTTCAGGAGCACTTTATTAAATTGCCCTAGGCTGAAAAAGAAGACCCAAGCTGGCCCTCTTAAAGAGGAAGCGCCAGGGCCCGTTGTGGGTAAGGGCCACCAGCTTGGTAAAGGGGAGGGCCACAGGAGTGAAGAAACAGCGCCAGCTCTGAAGAGGAGCCACAGGACAGCAGCCAAGGACCAGTCCACAGGAGGTGCCACTGGCCAGGGTCTGAGCGGATGGTGCAGGAGGCTAATTTGAGGCTCTGCCATCCGAGTCAGAGCTGGTTTCCCACACCCGGCCCAAGTGCAGGATTACCTTGTGCACGTTTGCTTGCCCCTTCCTCGCTGGGCCTCATGGAGAGCCGTGGTAGATTTCTAAAAACACAAAATTAAATCTCCTCAAGCCTCTATTTGAATAATTCCATGCTTTTTATTATTGTTTCCCAGCAGTGAACTGAGAGAAGAACTGCATGTTCTAGCCAAGCCTAATGATTGTTTTATAAATATTTATAAATCAGATCCGAGCCTCTTTTCTTTCTCCTCTCTGCCCAGCTGTACATTATTGGGAGGCCCATTCTTCCCTTCCTTACAGCTCCTTTGACGTTTTTCTGGGCTGGGAGGGCATTTGGAGTTTGACATTTTTCTTTGATTTGCTTGCCTGTACTTCTGGAGTCTTTGTTAAGGAGCTTCATTCTGAAGTATTTAAAGGTGGCCTCCTGAGGTTGCCTCATTGTTCACATGTGCTGAAACCAAAATGAAGAGAGAACCCATTTAGCAAATTCATTTGTCAACAGAGGACACGTCACTCTGGTTGGGACAGTGTCTCCTGCCTATCCTAAAAAGCATCAGAAATAGAGTAGGGGAGGGAGAAGGAAGAAATACCTAGAGTGGAAAAGCCAAGAACGGAAATCAGTAACCCGTTTGGTTACTGGTCTCGCTCCTGGAGGATTGCTGTCCATTTTCTGGCAGTGGACGGCACTCCATCTACAGTGTTTGGAAATCTGCCCCAGTGGCCATGGCTTTCAGAAAGTGGTGCCAGACTAATTGGATTAAGTTAACTGTGCCTGAGCTATTATATTAGATTGATCTTATTTTTCATGCTAAGTGTGGAATCACTATGGAAGCTAATTGCTAAATAAATGCAGATCCCCTGTCTGGTACCAATAGGTTCTCCTGATCTTCACTGACAGTGACAGAACAATGTTCAGCACAGGGACACAGTGAGACTGACAGACCCCTCCCAGTGGGCACTACCTTCATCAGAATTTGCTTTCCTCATTTCTCAGGTGTGCTTAGAGCCAAGATCGTCAAGTTAATCTTTCAGGAAGCTAAACATAATGACAGAGAGAAGGGCTTGGCCAGACTGTTTCCTTGGGGGAAGTTACTGGGGAGCAGGGTACTATAACCACCTCTACTATCACCTCCAGAAGGAGCAAAAATATGTCAAGTTTCCACTTTGTACCAGCACAAGCTTTATACAAAGTGCTTATTTCACCTTCTCTAACTTTGCAATGATACTGAAGAAACAGTGCATTTAAAAGCATTTGGGACAACTCTGTGGTGTAGGCTATATTATTCTCAACCTTCTGAGAAATGAGACCAAGGCTTAGTAACTGAGGTACTAAGCCCAAGGTCCAGGAGCTACACAGCCAGGATGATCTGGAGACTCTCTGACTCCACAGCTGGTGCTCTGAAGCCCTATACTCCATCCTGTAGTAAGAAACTGGACCTTGGGGCACAGTAGAAAGAGCCCTTAATTGATCTCCATGTGATAAAGAACTCCTAGTAGAGGTATTTTCTGATTTCTTCAATGATCCTGTAATGTTCCCTCCAAATGGAATTTTTTTTTGTTCTTCAAGATACCTCCAGGCAAACCATGAGAGACTGTGGGCTCTGAGAAAACAAACTGAGGGTTTTGGATGGGAAGGGGGTGAGGGGTTTGGTGAACCTGGTGGTGGGTATTATGGAGGGCATGTATTGCATGGAGCACTGGGTGTGGTACATAAACAAAGAATGCTGGGACACTGAAAAGAAATAAAATAAAATAAAATGGAAAAAAAGAGATGCCTCTAATAGGGACCAAGACAAGAATTAGTCCCCAAAAATATCCTTTGGAGAGAGGGACAAGTTTATCTTTCCATGTTGTCTGTACAAAGTCTCCATGAAACTGAGCCTGGGACTTGTCGAGCTGCCCCAGGTGCTAATATGGGGTGGGGAATCACATCTGGAGACAAGCAGGTGGCTGCTGATCTACCGCTATTTAATGGAAGTAATCATGGTGTGATACATACCAGACCATATAGAAGGCTGGCTGAAAGTGAGCTGCCAACCCACAAACCACAAACCCAGCAAAGCACCAAAATATATCTCTCCTTGGCCTCTGTGGGAAGGCACAGGAAAGGGAGCTTGGGGATTCAATTTAACCAATTTTAAAAATGAGGATAACTCGGAACAATGAAGGACTTCACCAAATTAGGTCTAGTAGATCACTTCCACCCAGGTTAAGCAGCATGGCCTACAACAGTGGTTTTTCCACTTTTGTATTTTCAAACAGTGGGACTCTTTTTGAAAACAAAGTCTTATGGAGATCTCACTAAAGAGTTTCAGTAGGAGTTTTGCAGATTGTAGCTCAGTTTCGGGAGAAGGGTCAGGAACCCACCTGATCACCTCCCTGTTCACAGTGCTGCTGAGACCCTTCCAGAGCTGCCTGAGGATTTGTAAACTATCCTCTGCTACACTGAGGGACTCTATGTATCTATTAACTTTGAATATATTTTACAAACAAAGGCAAATTTCAGTTTAACCAAATTAGTATATTGTCCTAATGATCACAGAATTTAGATTGGTGAATTCCAAATTAACGAAGTTTGGCTGGATTTATGTATTTCAAGCAACATAGAATTTAAAAAGAAATTTTTTTATAAACATATAATGTATTTTTATCCCCAGGGGTACAGGTCTGTGAATCTCCAGGTTTACACACTTCACAGCACTCACCATAGCACATACCTTCCCCAATGTCCATAACGCCACCCCTGTCCCCCTGTCCCTCCTCTCCTCACCCCAGAAACCCTCAGTCTGTTTTGTGAGACTAAGAGTAACTTATGGTTTGTCTCCCTCCTGATCCCATCTTGTTTCATTTATCCTTTTCCTACCCCCAAACCCCCCATGTTGCTTCTCCACTTCCTCATATCAGGGAGATCATATGATAGTTGTCTTTCTCCGATTGACTTATTTCACTAAGCATGATACCCTCTAGTTCCATCCACGTCATTGCAAATGACAAGATTTCATTTCTTTCATGGCTGCATAGTATTCCATTGTGTATATATACCACATCTTCTTTATCCATTCATCTGTTGATGGACATCTAGGTTGTTTCCATAGTTTGGCTATTGTGGACATTTCAATCAACATAGAATTTAAAAACAAAACTCTTCATAATAGAACTTTTCAAACATATGTAGAATAAGCAGACTATAAAATGAACCTCCATTTATTAATCATGAAGTTTCTTCAATTATCAACATTGTGCCAATCTTTTACCTGTCTTACATCCTTCTTCTTCCCTCAAGTATTTTAAAGAAAATCTCAGATTTTATTATCATTTCACCCACAATACTTCAGTGTGCATCTCTAAACAATAGGACATTTAAAAAACTCCCACAAAATCACATGGCTTTATGACACCAAATTAAAACTAACTCTGCAGTTTTTAGCATTTTAACCTTGGAATTATAATCCAGTCAATGCTTATCCAAATGTATTTTGAGGAGAAACATCAAAATGTTAGTATCCATTAGCAATTGACAATGGATGTTTTTAGACAAATTATTTTGGGGAACTTCTGGTTTAAATAAAGTTAAATTGTTCACCTACAAGACTTCATAAAAATTTTAAGACTCTAATTTTCATAGGACTCCAAGAGGGGAATAGAATATGTGCACGTTTTGAAATTATTTGACCATTGACACATTTTTTTTTCGTGAAGCACAAGATAGGATAAGAATTACACAAAACAGCTCAGAGTGGAAAGCCAGTCTCAGCCCTAGGACTCAAGGGTCTTTGTATTTGTATTTCCTAGAGAGTTAAGGAAGCAGCCTTGCTCTTGGTGGGCAATGAATAAAGATGTTGGATGAACATCAGTTGTCATCATACAGAACAATGAATATGCTGCTTAGGAGAGGTCTACAATCTAATCACAGAGAAAGACAAATGATGTTCTGACAATTCAAAATCACATGACACAGTGATACATTGAAAGTTACGAACATAAATTCAAGAGGATTCCAGGGAAGGGCAGATCCATTGGCCCTGTAGTGCTCCTCTGTCCAGAAGGAACATGATGAAGATGAAGCCCTCCTTGAGCTAGGCCTGAAAAAATGAGTAGCAGGAAGGAAGATTCTGGAATCTGACCAAATAACATGAATAAGAATACAGATATCTAAAAATATATGGGTTGTTCAGGTTATAGTGAAGCAGCCAGCCAGGCTGGGAAGTGGTGGGAAATGACATCTAATAATGAGAGTAGAGTGTGACCATATTGACTTGACAGTGGATTTGGATTATGATCCAGGTGGCATGGTGATGAACCTAAGAGAAAATATGATATGGATGAACATAAGAGAAGATATTGTATCTTTTATGGCATCCTTCCTAGTAGACTACCTTAAATACAGTAGGCTCAAATAAACAGATGTTTATGCATGGAATTCAGATGTATATGCATGGAATAAGATATGGAGATAAACTTAAGAGAAGATATTGTATCTTTTATGGCATCCTTCCTAGTAGACTACCTTAAATACAGCAGGCTTAAATAAACAGATGTTTATGCATGGAATTCTATTGAATGGAGTGAGCATGACTTCATATGTTTCAGCATAAACGCACTGATTGACATAACTAGGCTGTCCGTCACTGCAGACAAGACTAAGGGGATGGGCTACAGGATGGTTATATATTTTTTGTTAAATTGAGGAAGGAAAGGAAAAATTAGAAGTGTGAGATGATTGAGGACAGAAGTTACCAAACATAGAGTTCAGTTGTGAAGATGAAGGATAGAGAAGTTAGAGGAGGGGATTGCTTGGGAAAATAAGAAGAGCCTAAGGGTGTTGGGCCTCAGGGAACAAGGAAAGAAGAAAAAAGAATTATCAAAGAGCAATAAAAAGTCCTCATTTGAGTAGAAAATGGAATCCTATTTTAAAGAGGGTTTGGGGTTTTAGAATTAGCACTGACATTAGTGCTTGTCCTCTAGATCAGTGCTAATCACAGGATGGTTCCTGAGCCAGTGCAAGTCAATGAATTGTCTGTTTCTGGTCAGCAACGAGATAAGTATTAAAATTGAGAGTAAGCCAGATGGCATGGCTGGACACACAAGCAAGTGGTTATTTTCTAGTAATTAATTTTTATTGTATTTTACAAAAGTATTAGTTTAAAAAGTGTTGGGAAAAAATAGTGCTTTGCCACAGATGGTTTGAGAAGCACAATCGAGATTATTCTTGAAAATGCTCCGAGGAATATGTCTTCTCTCACAGCCAGTTTTTCGTTCTGCATTAAAACAAGTGGCTGTTTGTTGGAGAGCCAGATGGCTTGCATTTATAGGCCATCTTATTAGAAAATTATGCATCTAATCCCTAGAAGCTAAACCCAGCGCAGGGAGATGCTCACACTTGGAGAAGCACAAAAGAACTGGGAGGGATTGAGTCCCTTTTACTGGAGGTTTATTCTCATTAAGTAGAATAACAGGAGGAATCACTGACCCTGTTCACATTATTTTCTGTAACTCCTTTTTTCCTCCCATTTTTTCTCTTTCCCTCCTTGTTCTGGCTACATACATGTGTATTGTATTTAAAACTATACAACATAACTCTGTCATATAGGTGACCACCTGTTCATACCTACAGTTGTATTATCCTCTAATATTTTATTATCTGACATGTTACCCCTAAATGAAAAGTGAGATAAGCAGGGACTGTATTATTATCCCATTTTATAGGTAAAGAAACAGAGGGTGCAGAGATTTGTGACCTACCCTGTTCTCATGGCTAGCACTCAGTTTTCTGATTATATGCCAAATGGTCTTGACTTTCAGCCATGATAGGAGGCAGCTGAGCAGAGTCAGAGAGCTTCCATGTGTTTATAAAAATTTAAATGAAGCAGCATGTGCAAAGGGCCAGCATGGAAACTGGTAGAATGTAACTGCTCAGTAAATGTACTTTCCCTTCCTTAAAGAAAATTTTAAAAAATGCCAGAAGGTAGAATGGAAAGAAGGAAAGAGATTGTACCTTTGATCAAGACAGAGCCCATGCTCTTTAAAACGAGAGGTTACAGGGTTGGTATTTTACAAATCTTCTGGGTGAACCTTTCCCAAAGTGTTTTCCGGCCCCTGTTAATTAGGTCCCAATCTCTGCCATTTACTGTTTGACCTCCTTCAATTGTTTAAACTCTCTGAGCCCCTAGAGTTTTTTTCATCTAATAAAAAATGTTGTACAACTTACTTTGCAAAGAGGCTGCAAGTTTTACAGATAATAAGCCTAGCATACAGTGGGCACTCGATAGTTGGTGCTGTTATGTCTACCCAATTTTTCTAAATTTTCTTAATTTTTCTTAATCCAGCATAAAGTAGATCAACCAACAGATACTGAGCACCACCTTGACTGAGTCTTGTGTGGAATGACCTGCTATTAACTATCTATTCTTTAATTCAAAAGTCAGGCAATTAAATCCAAGAGTCAACAATATATAGTCATGTGTACAAATACAAAATGCCTATATGTATTCACTAAAAAAAAAAAAAAAAAAAAAAAAAAAAAAGTTATCCTTCCCAATTTTCTCTTGTATGGCACAATATTTAAGTACTGCAGGGATGATTTATTATAGTCGGGCAGCACCAGTTCTTCGAAACCGAATATGCTGGAGGAAGATTAAGAGGGAAGATGGAACCAGTTGACAGTATAATTACACATACAACTTTTACTGTTATTGTGTATATATCAAAGATATTGTACCAAAATTTAAAGAGATAAATATTTTAAATTTAGAAAATGAGAACACTTTCTGTTTGTAGAAAAGAAAAAAAAGGAATTTAATAATATGCCATTCAAATTTGCTTGAAATAATTATGTTATTTCAGATCTACAAGATAAACAGTCCACACCACAGAGCAGGGCATGGGCTATAATTTAACAAACACATGTCCCACAAGAGTGATGAAGAATATGGCCAAAGGCTGAAATTGGATGCATACATGATCTGGGGGTGTAACTTCATTTGTAAAATGAATCACAGTCTAAACTTGGACTCGGTTGACTTATTGAAATCATACTTTTGCACGAAATGTTGTTTTTCCTATAGGGGCACTTTTCCCAGCTTATTTTTAGTTATGAGTTCTTTTGAACAAAGCACTCCAGTGTTCACCAGGGGCCAGCTAAGGACACTTGTTAGGACCTTTCTCTCCATATTTGACTATCTTTGGCCCACCTCCAAAGCTTCCTTAGCCTCTCTGACTCTAACTCCCTCACTTTCGCTCCTTTCAAATTAACTGAAGAAAACAAATATGGGAGTTTTTGAAATTTATATCCGTGGACTCTGTAATCACTTTTTTACCCAAGAAGCAAGAGGCAGGGTAGTGTGGTAGAAAAAATACAGGGGCAGGCTAATAGGAATGTAGGGCTCTAAGTTTGGCCCTGCTATTAATGATTTGAGTATCTTGGGCAAGTCACTCTTTTGGACTTGGCCTCAGATGTTTTTGTTTTTGTTGTTGTTTGTTTGTTTGTTTGTTTTGTTTAGTTTTTTTAAATACACGCAGATTAGAATGAACCAGAGAATCTTAAATCAAGGAATTCAACTATGACATCCTATGATGTAAGTTTTCTGCCTTCACTCAGTCCATGAAAGCCATAGAGCTAGTTCTTTCTCCATTTCCACTATTTATCAACTATATTATCATAGGCAAATTCATTAGTCTTTTGTAACATTAGTTTCCATATTTATAAAATAAGCAAAATAATAGTATTTTTCTGAAAAAAGTTGCTGTTATGATTAGATGAGATTATAAGCTCAGTTTAACCAGATGGCTGTCACAAAGTAGGTATTCAATAAATGTCATCTACTATTTGGCTTTCAAGAAACACAGCTTTGATCCATCTTGACAAGAAGGCAATAGATGGTGGAAGTTATTCAGAAGACATTGCTTCTAGCAATCTCATTTCTCATGTCAGCTTTCCTGTTTGGGTTCCGCCTGGCCTTCTTCTATTTAAAGGAACTCAGGAAGAAAATAGTCTATCCCTTCACAGGGCCATGATATAATAGTGGCACTCCACTTTCTGGGGACACACTTCATGGTTTTCTCTTGCTGAGACCATTTAGTTACCTTTCTTTTGTATTGTCTTTTTCAATCCTAGGTTGAAAGGGTAAGAGTCTTGAGACAGACAGTATCTCGGATTAAATTCTGGAGTCAAATGAAAATGAAGTGATGAGTATTCTACCCTAATGATTTTAAGTAGAGTCTCTGGGTTTGACTCCCATCTCTGCTCACACCTGCTGTGTGTAACTTGGGCAAGTAACTTCAACTCTCCCTTCCTTATTCTCAACATCTGTTGAATGCACGTAGGAGCACATGTCTCCTAGGGTTGATGGGAAAAAGAAATGTGCTACTACTTAGGAAAATGCTAGCACATATTAAGAACTATTTTGTAGCTATTATTTCTAATTACCAGATTTCCTAGAGAGAGAAAAGGTATTAGTGAATGAGCTCCAGATGTATGAACAATTTTTTTTTCAAGATTATACACCAGGTAGACCAGAGTGGAATGATAGATTAAAGAAGAATGGTGTTTATATATATTGGGTGTGAAAAGGACATAGCACAGTTCTACATAAAATAGAAAGGGAAAAACACTGATCAAATGTAGAACTTTTTTTTTTTTTAAAGATTTTATTTATTTGTCAGAGAGGGAGAGAGAGAGAGAGAGCAAGAGCAAGCACAGGCAGAGTGGCAGGCAGAGTCAGAGGGAGAAGCAGGCTCCCTACGGAGCAAGGGGCCCGATGTGGGACTCGATCCCAGGACACTGGGATCATGACCTGAGCTGAAGGCAGCTGCTTAACCAACTGAGCCACCCAGGCGTCCCAAATGTAGAACTTTTTACTGTTTCCTAAAGTGTCTCCTACATGCCAGTCATGTACATAAATTATCTCATTTAGTCCTTATAGTTGCCCTCCCTGAAGTATCACCAGCCCCATTTTTTTTTAATTTTTTATTTTTTATAAACATATATTTTTATCCCCAGGGGTACAGGTCTGTGAATCACCAGGTTTACACACTTCACAGCACTCACCAAAGCACATACCCTCCCCAATGTCCATAATCCCACCCCCTTCTCCCAAACCCCCTCCCCCCAGCAACCCTCAGTTTGTTTTGTGAGATTAAGAGTCACTTATGGTTTGTCTCCCTCCCAATCCCATCTTGTTTCATTGATTCTTCTCCTACCCACTTAAGCCCCCATGTTGCATCATCACTTCCTCATATCAGGGAGATCATATGATAGTTGTCTTTCTCTGCTTGACTTATTTCGCTAAGCATGATACGCTCTAGTTCCATCCATGTTTTCGCAAATACCAGCCCCATTTTTACTGATGAATAAATTGAGGTCCAGAGAGGTTAGTGGTTGGCCCAAATTCACACCGTAAGTGGTAGAGCTAGGATTTGAATGTGTATTTGACAGACTTCAGAATCCATTTTATTTATTTAGGATGTTACATTGCCTTGCAGTTGGGATAAATGTAGGGGACCGGGAGAAAACTGAGGAGGAAGGAAGGTATGTTTGAGAAATTTATTTATTTATTTGTGTGTGTGCTGGATCAGAAGGTTACTATGTCATTTTACAGTCTCAGAGATATTTTTCTTTAAGAACCTGAGATGTACTGATACCAACTCTCAAGATACTTCCCCATGAAGGAAATTTTTAAAAGAATGTTGGAAGCTGGAAAATATTTTTTCCTTGCCTGATAGTGAAGACTTTTCCAGGTAGAGAGAAGTAAAAGAACATTGGCTGCTAGAAGCTGACCAGTCTTACATAATTTTTCTTAAAGTTCTAGCTATTCTTAGGTGAATATTAATTCAAGATAGAGCAACATTTTGCAAGGTGGTATGCCAAAATTACTCATAGATGCTCGGAAATAGTTGAAGAGCTCCAGATTAGTCATTTTTCTCCAAAGCACTGTCTTATTTATCTTCTTTTTAAAGCTGAAAATTTAACAAACCCACCTATTGTTGAAATGCAGAGATTTTCTTTCTTGCTGGGGTGATTATTCTTGAAAGAAAATGAGTCTTTTAAGAGTGAGACTATAAAAATGGTGAGAGAAGGAAAAAAATCATCAGAAAAACTTATTGAAAAACCCTAAAAAGATCAGAGAGTCGCTTTCTGGTCTGGCTACAGCAATGTTTTTATTATGAGTTTGACACCTGACCTTACTGTCCTCCTTAACCAAAGATGTTCAACTTTTTATTGTATTAATTTCAAATTTATATGTGCATAAAGAAGTAACCTACTTTCTCAGGAACATGTTCCATTATATATTATAAATAACACACTGAATCCGTTATTTTCAAGCATATTTTTGTTCCCTCACTTCAGTTCATTTTGAGTATCAAACCAAAGATGATCCCTTGGAACAACACAGAACTTTTTATTTTTCTTTTAATAAAACCACTCTTCTTTTTTATCACACTTTCATTAAACATTTTATGAATGTACTAAAAAATACTGAAGCCAACATTAAAATGCTCTATCCTCACAGCAGAATTATGCGCTTTTTGTTCTTTTCACTGTGCGAGGCATGGAACATTCTAGCCAGGCTGTGACATGTGGGTCCCTGGAGGTTTAAGTGTGGACTTCAGTGAGACCAAACAAGAATATGAAAATAAAAGAAAAACTGATTGAAATATTTTAACGGCTTCTTCTGTGAAATCGTCTTTAAACTTTATTCGTTTGTTTAATTCATCTGGCTAATATTTATCAAGGGCTTGCCATATGCCAGACACTTACAGATGTGAGAGAAGAGTGAGTAAATGTCACAAATCCCTGCCCACAAAGTTTACATCATGGAGGGAAATGTAAGTGAAATACACAATTTATTTGCAGGTCATTGTTGGTATAGAAAGTATGCAGAGAAGGGATCAGAGAGTATTGGGTGGTGTTGGGGATTGCTTTTTCGAATACAAGGAGTAATAGAAATAATGACGATGGATAACATTGTCCACTCATCTCAGGTAGAAATCTTTCAGCCTGTGTTTATTTAATGCAATATTTGCAGCAAGTGTTTTAGAGATTCTCTCAACAGTTTAAGATAATGTCCGTCTCTTCACAAGGCACTAAGATTGTCTTAAGTGGGTATTGATCTTATCAGTCACTCTGCATTTGATTAATCATGATTTTTTTCTTATTCTGTGAACATAGTGAATTACATTAAGTGGTCAAGGTGAACTAACTTTATATTCGTAGAATAATTCCACCTTAGTTTTGATTTAATGGTTAATAATTTTAAGACTCACATTTAATTGTTAAGGGAAAGTGATTTTCTTTTCTTATAATGCCCTTGTCAGGTTTTTGTGTCAAAGTTATGACAACCTCATAAAATGAGTTTCTAAGTTTACATTTTCTATTGTTTTGGAAGGGTTTATGTGAGATTTGTGTTATTTCTGCTTTAAATGGTTGGAAAAATTCAACAGGGTAATCTGAATGTAGTGTTCTCTCGCAAGTTTTCTAATTACAGAACAAAATTCTTTGGCAGATAGAGAACTATTCATATTTCTTATCGCTTCCTGGTCAGATCTGGTGATTTTTTTTTTCAAGGAATATGTGCATTTTATCTAAATTTTCAAATTTATTGGAATAATGTTGTTTATAACTCTTCTTAACTTTTTAAAGCCTATAGGATTTGAAGTTATAAGCCTCCTATTATTTTTGTGCTGGTAATTTGTGACTTCTCTCTACTATTGATTCTCAGTTTAAGGAATAATTCTAAAAATTTATTTTTGTCTTTTTACATTACATTTTATGTTTGCTCTCTATTGTGTTATTTCTTCCCTGTACTATTTCCTTTTTTAAACTTATTTGGCCTTAATTTGTTCTTCTTTTTGCAAGTTTTGAGATGAATAATCAGAGACCTATCAGCTTCTTTTCTTTCCTAATATTTGTTCTTAAGACTATCATTTTTCCTCAAAGCAGCCATGGATGCATCCCCCAAGTTCTGACACACGTAGCTTCATATCATTTGGTTCAAAATAGTTTAAATTTCATTGTGATTTGTTGTTTGATCTGTGTGTTTTTACAAGTGTATTGGTTGCTTCAAGTATTTGTGAATTTTTCAACTTGTCTTTTGGATATTAATTTTAGCTTTATTCCACTCTAGTCAGGGAATGTATTCTGTGTGACATCAATCTTTAGAAATTTGCTAAAATTTTCTTTGTGGCCCAGTGTCTTGTTAATTTTGGTAAATGTTCTGTTTTCTTTTAAAAAAATGTAGTCTTTGAATACAGAGTTCTACAGAGGTCAAGCATATTAATCACATGGTTCATATCTATGATATTCTTATTGTGGGTTTTTTTGTTTGTTCGTTTTAGTCCATTTACTGTATTAGGGAAAGTTGTGTTAAAACTTTCATCTGTAATTGTTGATTTTTCTCTGACTTTATTTCTGTCAACTTTTTCTATATATATTTTGGGGATATTTTATTAGTTGCATATACTTTGCTTTATTCAATTTCCTATTAATAGAACATTTTATAATTATGAAACAAATCCCGATTTTATCTCTAGTGACTTCCACCCTGTCTTCCAATATTGACATAGATATCCCAGCTTTGTTTTGATTCATTTTGCATTGTGTATTTCTCCATTATTTTATTTCCTTACATTGAATTCCTTATATTTAAGGAATTTCCTTATATTTAAGGAATTCAATGTAAGGAAATTACATCCCTTTAAGCAGTCTGGATTTTTTTTTTTAAATACTATGTGGTAATTTAAAATATTACAGTGTTCAGTATACTTACATTTTGTGCTATTATGATGTTTGGATTTAAATTTGTTCTTTAATTTTCCATCTACTTGTCCTTCCTTTTTCTTTCCTTTCTTGGCTTCTTTTGAAGCAGCAACTATTATTATTTTTTCTTACAGATTTTTATTTATTTATTTGACAGATAAAGATCACAAGTAGGCAGAGAGGCAGGCGGGGGGGTGGGGAGGCAGGCCACCAAGCAGGGAGCCAGATCCCGCCCCCCCCACCACCCAATCCCAGGACCCTGAGATCATGACCTGAGCCAAAGGCAGAGGCTTTAACCCACTGAGCCACCCAGGTGTCCCACAACTATTATTTTTATTATAACTTTATTACCATTTTTTATTATTCTTTCAGTGACTACTCTGTAAATATTTTTCACTGTAAATATCTTTAACATATTAAATTTCAATTTAACTTATTTTTGCTACTACCGAAGACATGTAAGGGTCTTAGAACACTTTAATACACTCTTTTCTTCTTTCTTTTGTGTTTTTGCTGTCACGTATTTTAATCCTATGTGTGCTTGTGTATTCTAGCTCTACAAGACATTATTGATATTCTTGTGTATGGTCAATATTCATCCAGATTTTTCCTGTATGTTTATCTTTTTTTCTTGTTCTTCATTTCTTCCAGCATTTCAGTGCTTCCATCAGTGATCATTTCACTTTGGACTAAAGAAGGGCTTTCTTTTATTTCCTTCTATGTAGGGGATGAAATCTCTTT
Source organism: Mustela nivalis (assembly GCF_964662115.1). NCBI lineage: Eukaryota > Metazoa > Chordata > Mammalia > Carnivora > Mustelidae > Mustela > Mustela nivalis. The sequence continues at coordinate 124,039,986 of NC_139021.1, forward strand.
TTTGGTCTGAGAGCATCTCATTTTTCTTTTCTCTTTTAAGGATTACCATCAGACAAACAAATAGTTGGCATTTTTCCCCATTTTTTCTTTTTCCCTTGCAATTTGAAAATATCATCCCACTATCTTCAGGCTTCATATGTTTCTGTTGAGACTTTGGCTACTATCTTACTCCTGTCTCTTTTTTTATGGAAAGCTCCGGAAATATCTTGATATAGTTGTTTCTTTGTTGGTAGTGTTTGTGGAACTTCCTCAACCTTGGACTTGGTGTATTTTCATCTGTTTGGAAGGTTCTCAGCCTTTATCTTTTTGAGTATTACTTTTACTCTATTCTTTTTTTTTTCTCCTAGGGTTCCAGTTATATGTGAACTCTATCTTTTACCATGTCTTGTATGTCCTCAACACTTTTAAAAATGTGGTTTTCACCATTTCTCTCCCTGTGATCCAGCTTGAATATTTTATTCTGACATAAATTTTAGTTTAGTAATATTTTCTTTAGTTTTATCTGATCTACTCTTGAAGCTATTAAGATGTGATGTAATTTCAATTATATCTTTCAATTCTGTAGGTCCCATTTGATTCCTTTTTATAGTTTCCATTTCTCTTCTGAAATCTTATCTTTTAATTTTTGAATTATATTAATCACATATATTTTAATATCCAAGTCTGATGATACTATTGGATCTTGTGTAGATCTGTGTCTGTTTTCTGCTTTTTATCTTGGATTTGAGACATTATTCTTATCTCTTAGATATTGGCTACTTTTTTTTTTTTTTTTACTGAATCCTATATACAGTGTATGAAATTTATAAAGTTTTAACTTCCTCCAAAAAGTATTTACTTTTTCTACTGGAAGGCAGTTAGTGTTGGGCAGATTGTCTTAATTGAATCTTGGATAGAGTCAATTAGAAGTGGGCTTTATTCTATGTGAGGGATGGTAAATTTCTAAAGTATAGTCATTTGTAGTCCCAATTGAAAGTGTAGGTTATTTACTGAGGTTATTTACCGAGGCCTCTTCTTGATAGACCCTGAATTCCAATTTCTTACCCCAAGCCCCACTAAGACTGCCAAGAAGCTTTGTACAGCCTCTTGAAAACTGACAAATACTGCACGGGCAAAGGGCCTGAATGTTAAGTTTACCTAGGAACTTCACTTTACTCTGAGATCTTATCTCTTAAGGCCTTTGCTAATTTGGTAAGCTTTTGACACCTTAAAACAAAGGTTTAAGACATTTTTTTGCATTTTATAATTGTCCTTGGCAGGGGTGTTGACCTGCAATAGGCTTGCCTACCATTACCGGTAGAAATCTCTTAGCATAGCATTTTGTTTTTCTCTGATGTGCAATATTTTCTACTTCCTTCTCTGTTTTATTCTTTTTAGTCATCTTGACTTTATCTTCTTTACTTCAAATCTATTTTTTTGAGATTCTGTCTTAGGGTGTTTTTATTCCTTTAGTCTTACTCTTCTAGTGAGTTCTTTTGCATAAATAAGTCTCAAATCTGTTTCTGTAAGGTATGCTTTTTGTTTGATCACTCTACATGTTTACCTACTTTTCTCTTTAAAACAGTGTATTGATTAAGAGTAGGGACATTGGAGTCATATGAGTTGGAGTCAAATCTTGACTTCCTAAATTACTATGTGTCTGTTTGGTCCAGGTATTTAGTGTCCTTAAATCTCAGCTTCTCCATAGAAATATGGAAATGATATGAATATTGTGAAGATTAAAAAAAGCCATATACATATATATATTTGCTTGATGTATATAAAAATGCCTGGCATAAGCCTGACACAAGGTAAGCACTTAAAAATGTTAGCTATTATTATTCTAAATGCCCACTGAAAGGACATGCAGAGGTGGGTATTAGCTATTCAAAAATACAATACCTATCTTTAGTATAATACCTCCTATTCCTACTGGAGATATTTCCATTAGCATGTCTCAATAATTCTTAAGCTAAATATGTCAAAACTGAAATCTGTGCTGTCTTGACACAGAATCAATCATTCCTGATTTTACCAGTGACACCTCTATATATTCAGCTCTCCAAAATACCAAACAGAAAAATTTTACACTTCCCCCAACACTCTGTTGTGTCTATCACCTTCTCTAGTCAATTATATTTCTTTAATGTTTCTTCTTCTTCCTTTTCTTTCTTCCTCCTATACTTTTATTCTACTACTGGGCCTCTCTCACTCAGTGCATAGATAATCTTACCTAGGTATTCTTAATCATGCGAGCTTTTTGCCCACTCACCTGTTATATCCTGTACCTGAGTATGAGAATTATGCTGTAACACAATTCTGTTCACTTACTCCCCTGCTTAGCTTTACAAAATTTATCTCCAATACCAATGATATCAAATTCCAACTCCTTAGGCTGGCATGTAAAATACTTTAGAGGTCTACCCAGTCGGTCTTTTCATTCCCATATCACCGAGATTAGTTCCCATAAATGAAAAAGAAAAGTCCAAAGATGGTAACTAAAAACCAGTCCGAACAACCCAGCACCTAAATCTTGGTCTTTAATTCTCTAATCACTGTTCTACAATAGAAGGAATCATATCTTCCTGAAGAAGCATTTGATTCCAGGGCTAGGGCAAGAAATATAAAAGATGAACCTAGGATATAGCATGTTATGCCAGAAAGCAAGGAAATGGTTTAAATAAATGAACCTTGTCAAAAGAATACAAGATTCAACCTGAGGGAGCTCCCCCAGTGGTCAAATGTGGAATAATTCAAGCCACAACATTAATATAATAATACTGGATTTAACACATGGAATAAACCAGTATCTATAATCCATGCTTATATACATAAATAAATCAGTAAAGGAGAAGAGAAAGCTCTTCCTCACAATAGTATTCCAATCAACAAATGTAGAAGAAAAGAGAGAAATAGAGAACCATCATTAGGGGAACACAGTACTAATAATGTCAGACAAAATCCACCAATGGATACTAAAATTAGGGGGCAATTATTTGAGGAAAAATAAGATTTACATAGTCTCAAGGAATCTCTCCTACCCCCCAAATACTTATCAACTACAAAGGAAAAGATAGTAATTTTATAGTGGCAAACCCAGCAGACACCAGTAAAAAGATACACTGATTATCTTGAACCTCGAGATACGGTGCACTGAGGACAGAAACATTGTTGTTGGGATATTCTAACCAAAAATGTATAACCTCATTCCAGTTATGGCAAAATACCAAACAACTGAAAATCGGGAGATAGTCTACAAAAATAACAGATCAGTAGTTTTCAAAAGTGTCAAAACCATGAAAAACCAGGAAAGACCAGAGAATTGTGATGGACAAGAAGACCCTAAGGAGGAAGCTGCTTTAGCTGGCAGCTAAGTGGAATATGGGATCCTAGATAGGGTCCTGGAGCAGAAAAAAAGAACACTAATGGAAAAACTGAAATTTTAAATAAGATCTAAATCCTCTTTAGTAATATTGTGCCAGTGTTAATTCCTTGTTCTTGAACATTGTTGTGTAAGATGTTAACAACAAAGGGAAGGAGGTTGAAGCATACAAAAGAACTCTTATTACCGTTTTTGCAACTTGTCTATAAGTTTAGAATTAGGTCAAAGGTTAAGAAAAAAAAAAAAAAAGCTGATCCACAGCTGTCTTCCACATAATGCCTCCCTTCGTGCCTGTGCTGTTCCTTAGGAGTATGTTCATCTCCCTTTGTCCATCTCTCCACAGCCAACATCCACCTTTGTGCAGTTTCTTTAAACACAGTACACATAATGGTGAGTACATCAACTTTGGTGTCAGACCGACTTGGACTTAAATCCTGAACCAGTTAGCTGGGGGATGTTAGGTGTATTTTCTTGGTTTTCTAGTCCTTGGTTTCCCCATCTTTGTTTTTTAAATGGGAGCAAAATCAATGTTTGGTTAAAAGGTAGTTGTGAAAATCAAATGAGATACTGCTTGGGCAGTGCTTAAGCATAAAGGCTTGCACACAGTCATATTCAAGAGCAGTTATGACTTTCAGAGCACACGTACTTTCCTTTAGAGCTGATCTCTGATTAATCTGTAAATCCTCTCTTACTCTGTGTTCCCTAAGTATACACCAATTTAATTCATACCATTTAAATTTGTATTTGATATTTAATAAGCTGCTCTTGTTTAGATAATCTTCTCAATTAAATTATAAAATGGTTTGATGCAGAATCTTCTACTTCTTTTTATCGTTGTCTCAACTGTCTCATTCAGTATTCTGCACATGAAACAAGATGAATGTTCACTGACTGATGATTATAAGTTGGCAACACTGTATTCTTTTAGCCTCCTAATGAACTAGAAAACCAAGCTTTCATACTGATAATATTTAATATTTAATAAACTGAAAATACTGCAGCTTTGCGTGTTGGCAAGAATATTCAAATATTGCACTAATTAGTTGAATTTTCCATGGTGTTGCAGTCACACTGTGGGGAAATGTCTAAGAAGTAAGGATAGGGGCACTTGGGTGGCTCAGTTGGTTAAGCATCTCAGATCATGATTTTGGCTCAGGTCATAATCTCAGGGTCATGGGATTGAGCCCCGTGTTGGGCTCCCTCCCTGGGGGAGAAGTCTACTTGAAATTCTCATTCTCTCTCTGCCCGCTGATCTCTCTCTCTCTCTCTCTCTTTCACTGTATCCTTCAAATAGATGAATAAATCTTTAAAAAGGAAGAACATAAAACATCATAAGAAGGGAGGTGGTGGGGGATATGGGTGACTGGGGGGATGGGTATTAAGGAGGACACATGTTGTGATAAGCACTTGGTGTTATACGTAACTGATGAATCATTGAACACTACATCAAAAACTAATGATGCACTCTATGTTGGCTAACTGAACATAATAATTTAAAAAATGTATTTGTGCAAGAATGAAAAATGTATCAACAGAACTGAAAAGGAAAAAAAAAAAGAATATGCTATCATTTCAGTTTGGAATGCTGGTGACACAAAAGTTCTCCACAAGAATTCATTGTGGTGTCTTCAGTCTTAGCAACTTCAATTCTTCTCTGTCCACTTATGAGTGAATAGTTGTGATAACAAACCAAAAAATGCGTAAGTGATTTTTTTAAGCAGGTACTGATGAAAAAACTTCTACTCCTAGAAGGATGTCAAATTTCATTGTTCGGTTTGTGAGAGACAGGTCTTTTACCTGGAGATTCACGTTGTATATGCTTGAATTTGACAATGATTGCTCTTAGAATGCTAGGGAATTCAGAAGATGGCTCAGCTGGCTAAGATCCAGACTGCTTGGCCAACAGGATGGGCTTTTGCTTTAGGCTGCATGGATTTCCATCTTCATTCCATGACTCACTAGCTAGTTTTTTAAAAACTTTGGGGTGTGTGTGGTCTTTTCTTTAACCTCTGCTTCAGTTTATCTCCAAAGAGGAAGATAATAGTAACTAGTTTATCAGGTCATTGCCAACATTAAATAAAATACTGTATATGAACTATAGAGTATCATCTGCATCATAATTCCACAGCAAACGTGAGGTTTTCCTATTGTAGATAAGTCCCTCTCTCCTTCAGGGCTTAGAACCTCAGGGGGTGAGAGGAATCTCAAAAATCAGCCTGGTTATTTTCATAGAGAAAGAAACTGAAGCATGATTTAAAGTAGCAAAGCTATTGTTGATTGCAAATGGCTGGCTCAGGAGATGATAGGTAAAATGTTTATAAAAATGCCTCCACTGGAGTTAACAGGCAAGCACCAGTTCTTACTAAAGGGAAATCCCCCACCCCAAAAAGCAGTCCTTACTAAAATTCACTCAGCCTTTATTCCTTCCCCTTTGACTGGTTTCATGACTATGTTTGAATGGTAAAGTGTTTTAAGAAAAGCCTTAGGTGTTCATTGAATTATTACTGGTTAATATACATTTCAGGCCAGAAAGATTGTAAAATGTGGAAATAATTCAAATGCCCATTGACAGAAGAATAGATAAATAAAGTGTGGTGTATTACAATGTAAGTGTCAAAAAATTGAAGTATAACTACATACAACCAAATGGATTGATTTTAGCAATGATTTTAGACAAAAACAGTAAGTCCCAGGATATTATATTACATAAAGCTTTTTTATGGTTAAAATGACTAAAATAAGAGTATAATTTTTTAGACATGATAAAATGATATAAATGGAAAGCAAGCTTATGACGGACACAAAATCTAGGATATGGTTATTTTCGGGGGTGGGGGGACTAGAGAAGGGATGAGGTAAGACCCGTGAAGTATATGTAAGTATACCAGTGTTCTAGTTTCCATGAGGGGAAGGTTTTTTGTAGTTTAATATATTACCTACACAAAGAAAAGAAGGCCTTGTACAAATCAGTTCAGGACTGTGTCCTGAACAAAATGTTTTAAGCACAATAGTGTGCGTGTGTATCTAAGGATGCATACATATGTGTATATATAATATAAACTTATAGTATATATATAATATACATATATGCAAATGCATACACACACATATATACACACTTATACAGAGAGGGAAATTCATAATTCATTATGCATTGTGTCTCAGTGTATTGGGAAGTTTAGATGAACTTATCACATGTTGTGTTGTCCTCATAAGACTCTTAAAAACTTCCTTATTCACAGGAGATAACACCCAATAAAACAGCTATGTTTAAGGCAAATTTTGCTTCTATTTCTAGCAAAGAAGGAAGCCTAGTGAATGAGATCCATTGGTGTACATGATGCCACCCACTGGCATCCAGGGATTCAGAAATCTAGGTTCTTCGCTCCTGGCTATATATTGATGTTGAAGTACCTTATGGCTTGTTAGACAGCATGTCTTCCCTGGAGGAGGCCAATGCACTCAGATTACCCAACCTCCCATTTTATAGATAAGCTCACTGAGGTCGAATATTCTGCCTAAGCTCATGAACTCAGGCAGAATATTGGAGCAACTCTCTCTGCTTTTTTATTCCCAAGTACGTCTTTATTTTTTCCTCTTAGTTATATCTTCTCTTTTTCTCCAAAATGGTAGATAAATGGGTAGGACATGCCTAGAATTGGTGAAGAATGTCTAGAAAGAAAAGGGGAATATATGATGGAAACAACGACACCACCACCAACGATCAGCACCTTTTGACTCCTTATCATGTGCCAGGCACAGTCTGGCTTTGTGTGCTTGGCACGTATGATGTCATTTTAATTCTCAGGACAAGGATTAAAGAGCTAATGCAAGTGATTACCTCACGGGGACAGAAATCTCATCCTGCTTCCTTCTTTGTTCACTACACTGTATACATGGCAAGTAGCAGAGTTTAGTGTTTGTGAAGAAGCCATCTAGTATGTTGCGGGGGAGAAAGATTCCCGGGATGGAATGATAGCAAAAGTTGTTGGCTACAAGGTATTTCTGTTGATTTAATTTCTAGGTGTGAATGTTTACTTGGTCTGATTTTTGGCAGGCCTCCGAGGCCCTCGGGTTCACATTTGGTGCTCTGCTCTGGTTCTCGGTCTCCTCTAAAATGATAGAAAATTTGTCAAACATTTCACCAATCCATCTGCCCCAGCAGAAGCAGGTTTGAAGGATTATGATTCTCTTTCTCGTGGTGCAGCACCTCCAAAGCTCCATTATTTGTGCTGCGGACTCAAATATTAGGAATGAATGGAATAGGCCTTTATGGAACTTAATTGTTATTGCTTTCTAAAGCATATTACTTTCAATAACAAATGGCCATGTGACTGTCCTTGCTGGATGTATAGCCAGGCTATCACAAGTGGAGTTTATTAGAAAGCTTATGTCATTATTCTATCCTCATTTCATAGGACATAGTATATTTGGATCTTTGTTCCTTTTGTGCTGCCAACCCTTGCCTAGAAGCATACCAAGGGATATAAGAAAGGAAACCTGTAGGCCTGAGGGCTTTTGCCTGACCCTGCAGCATATGCAGGGCTAAGTGACATGAGATGTGAATGAACATTCGAGGACCCTAGAACAAGTCACACGACATCATTTTATGCCCAACGTCCAGTCCCACTGCACACTTTTACAAATAAAGTCAGATTAAAATGTATGAAAAGTGTGAAGAGATCAAAAGGTCCAAAAGCAGAGGGTATATTCATAGAGATGGGCTGATTCTCTTGCTGGGAGGTGGTTTAATGAGTCCCACTGATCAGCTATATGACTTTGGGCAAATTAATTTCCTTGAGCCTTCACTTCCTCAGTAGGGATAATGCTGTACTTTCTTTAGGATTATTTTAAGGATTACATGAAATTTTGTGTGTAAATTACTTAGCACAGTATATGGTATATACGGCACAGTCAATAATTGTTTGACATAATTATTACTATAAAAGATAAGAATGACACATTCCTTACAAGACTTTTGTGAGGTATAAATGAGAATGTGTGTTATGGGCCTGGCATAATGCCCAGCTTATTGCAAGGCCTAAGGATAGTTAGCTTTTCTTCCTTAGTGCTTGTTATTAAAATAATATGGGGATCCTCAAAGAATGGGACCTGAGGCTCTGATTTACCATTTTTGGGATTTTATTATTTGTAAAACCACCTACAATTTACAGACTGTTTTCCAACCTCTAACTCATTGGGTTTTCCTAAGAAGCTTGTTGCTTCCTCTTTTGAAAATAGGCTTCATCATTCCCCAGTTTTGCATAAGAAGAGATTATAGCTCACATCGTTGAAGTGACATGTACAAGTTATGCAGCAGGAGAGGAAGGATCTGAATTCAGGTGTGTAGGACCCCTTGGCCAGCATTCTTTCCATATTACCTCTCTAAATATCATAGCTCATACTGAACTAACTAGATTGAATTACAAATTTCTGCCCAGCCATTACCTTAAATAATTCATTCAAGCTGTCTTCATGGTCGTATTGATGCAATGGGGTCCGTTAGCTGGATCCCTCAGAGCAGTGCCAGAATTGAAAAGAAACTAGGAACAAAAAATCCAGGAAAGTGAATTTTTTGGGGGGGGAACGGGGGGAAGATTGCAGTTTGTTTAAAGCAAAAGAACTTTCTAGAGATGCAGCAGCAGCAAATCTATCAGCTCCTTGTAGTGTCATCAATCACAGAAGCACAGGGAAAAAAGCAAGCTGGACCCAGTACCCATCCTTGTAAATTATTTTTCAGGAAATCCTGCAGGCTTGGTTTTTTACCAGGAAACAATTACAGTTTAATATAGAGGACCACAGAATTCACATGGAACCGATTTCTATTTCTTTTTGTTCTGCTTACACAAAGGAAATGCAATTTTTCAAAAACAGCAGAGAAATACACAAGTGCTGGACTAATATAGTGGCGCCTGTCGCTTACAACTGAAGGATTGTGTCATTTCTCATTGCCAGTCCTGACAGCGCCTCAAATAAAGAGGTGTCTTAGCAAATTATGTTCTTGATATCACTTACTGAAATGTGATGGCTCCATTTTAAATAATAAAGTGACAATGCAAAGACCCGAAGCTAGATATGAAGAAAGTTTGCCATAGCTTAACTGATGGTTCATTATATTGCTCCTGCCATTATCTTAATCTCGTATTTTTATCATGTGTCTATAAATGTGCAAAATTAAAAAGCCAGAGGTAATTTTGTGTTTTATCTGACTCCAGAAGAAGAGATTGTTAAATTACCATTGCTTTGATATTAAATAGCTTGAACCTGTACAGTGACCTTTGAATACGTAAATGGAGTACTTTTTGCAAAAAAAAAATTCAGTTTGCTAATTATTAAAATGATAAATGAGGAAAAAAATGGAAGAAAACTGGAATTTACTTTGAAGCAAGCCTCATTGAAGGTTTATGTGATAAGGATAAAGAAAATGTTTTATATTTATGTGCAGGTTCAGAAGAATGATTGTCTAGAGCTGTTCAAATCTGTGACTTTGCAGCTGTAATCAAAACCAGCAGGAGAGTTTCTGACTTATATCCCTGGCAGAGAACTCGTGGAATACATAATACATACCCAGAAGAGTTAAGAGAATTTCAATAGTTTCTTAGGTAACAATTTTCATTCTCTGCTCTTAAGATGTTTGAAAAATGAAAGGCTGTAACCCCAAATCAAACAATAATTAAACATTGGACTCCATTTTTAAATTAGCTTTTTCACACCAACGTGTTCATGAATCTAATGTTCCCAGAAATGAGAGATGAACACAACTCCTAAGAATGATGACATCAGTGGGCACGTTTTCCCCAACAATCGACCACTTTGACCTTGAACTTGGCATCTCTGATGTATCATTGTCAGGACTGGCCTCAGCAGAGAGAGTGTCCCAAGTATGTTGGTCTTGGACCAGCACCCATGGGACTTGGATATGGCATCCAAGTTTTCAGTCTTGGGGATTTGGCTTAGGTCTCCAGGCCAGCTGTGATTCTTCCATATCATAATTGTGGAGCCCATTTCCTTTGCAGATGGACAGCTATGTTCACATAATTCTCCAGAAGGCAGCTCTCTTTAGAAGTTCACAGCGAATGGAGAAGGGGGCACGTTTCCTGACTTCCCAACCCTGATCACCTGAACTTGGTGATTGATGCTGAATACCCTCCATTGTTTTAGCTTCAGTGTATCATAATGATACAAAATGTGGGCTCTAGAGCCACTTAACAGCCGGGTGCTCTTGAATAAGTTACTTCTCTCTGCCTCACTTTTCTCATCTGTAATAAAGTTTTCTTGCCACTACCTACCACGAAGTATTGTGTAGCAAGAACTCAAGTAGTAGAATCATCCTGATCATTGAGAAGGCAATTCCTGACTCTTAGGTCCTTCTCAGAAAAATGGAGGTGAATGCAGCCTATACTGTGAAAGTAAAGTTTCTTCACAATGAAATGCAGTGAGAAACAATGAAATGCAGTGAGAAAATGATAAAAATCCATAATGTTCATTCAGTACTATTAAATTCCAGACATTCTGCAAAGTGTTTAAATATCTCACAGTAATGCCAGGTGTTATATTGTTTTTAATCCCATTTTACAGATACAGAGAGTTAGTCAATGGGAGAGGTTGATTGTCTGTTACCCAAACTTAGGCTCTTAATGACTCTGCTAGAGTGCCTCCCTAGGAGGTAAGTATTGGGAGTTCCAGTGACTTGGGACCTAAACCTACTCATGCCATTAATTAGTTTTATAGCTTTGTGACTTGGGATAAATTATTTCATTTTTTTGGAACTTTATTTTCTCTTTTGATAGAACTGCCTGATCTCTATGTCTTTTTTTTTTTTTTTTTTTTCCCCCAGTTCTGACAACATACGATTCCAGGAGAGAGCATCTTTGGGAGGGGGATAAGGGGTGAGGGAGAAGGAGAAGAGAAAAGAGAGATAGAGAGGAAGAGATGAGAGAGTTTGGTGTGTAATTGAACACAATGTTGTCTTTGCAGTCCATAATGAAGTCAAAAGACTTTCAGATATTTCAGTACATTCATTCTTGTACAATGTGTCTATATATCATCACTGTCATTTTATAAATGAGGAAATTGCAATATAGAAAGTTTGTGACTTGCCAAGGTCACATAGCTAAGTCATAGAATCTAGTAATTTTACTGCCAATATGATACAGTGTTCTCTGGCTTAGGCTGAAAAGTCAATATATAAAACACTTCTGAAAACTTCTATTGCTTAGTAATGCAAATAGTGATGTACTTCATGTTATGCAGTCAAAGAGTTATTTGAAAGATACAAATCGAATGTCTTTAAATCAGATCCTACTTGTCACTGGCAACTCTTTAATTTCAGTTTGATCTTCAAAGGGTGGTATCTCCTTTAGATTTTTCTCCTGCTTTATTTCTCTACTTTGTTTCCAACCTTCATCCAGTTGTTCAAAGCACAATGGAAGTTCATATTTAAATGGACCCTGCGGTGAATCCACTAAAAATTCTGTGACTATACATTCATAATGAAATTCATTCATTCTGCTCTAGCTCTGTATGTCAAAGTTTCTATATTTATCAGTGGGGGACAATGGTCTTCTCCTTGTCAAGGTTTTAAATTTTTAATAAGATACCTCGTAACAAACTTTGGACAAGAGTAAGTACAGAGGAATCATCATCTCATTTGTAAATATGAATTTTTGCTCATTAAAGTTTCTTAAAGGAGACAATTTTGTAAACTCATGAATATTCTTTTAATATCATACAGGCTGGATTTTGAAAACTGGTTTTGACGATTCCAGAGATTTTGACAGCAAACAAATTCCACCCTATAGGAAAATGTAGAGCTACCCTTAGAAAAGAATGATACAATCAAATCTGTTAGCAGTAATACAATGAAAAAGACTCTGGTTTCTATTTTTATCAGAAGCCTGGATCTATTAATATTTATGCACTTTCATGTGAATGTGTATATGTAAAGTTCCTCTTTTTAAAAAATCTCAATTGTAAAATAGAATCAGAGAACTTGTTTTTTCTTCCTTTATTTCTTTCTTTTCTTTCTTTCTTTCTTTTCTTTCTTTCTTCATCACTTTAATTTTTCTATTACAAGGGAATTATCCTTTGAGGAGTTTCATGATGGCAGACAAATTTGTTTCTCAAATGGAGCATTGGTTTCTGCAGTTGTGCTGGAGGGCTGGAGGGATCAGAATGCCCATTTGCTTCACAGATTCCCATAAAATTCAACTACTCCCAGTCATACATCTCTCTGATTACTGCTTAGCTATATACATTTTGACAAAGAGAAAAACAGTCTCGAATTGTTAATACCAAAGGCTTTAAGAATTTTGTTTTGACTGCAGCATGTGGATATACTTATAAAGGCTGAACTCCTTTACATATTTTATACTCAGATTATAATTTCACTTGCTAAGTCATTAAGCATATTTTTAGAGGGGAGATTATTCTTATTAAAAAGAAAAATCCTTCATGTATATATATGGGAATATATATGTATATATTTCCTATAAATGCATATATATATATATATATTCCTATATACACATTATGTATGTATTTCTTACACACATGCATGAGCATGCATATGTATTATAAGAATCTACAATGTTACGTGAAAGATTTTTTTTTTCCAAAATGACTCTGTTAAAACAATCACTTCTCACAAATCTCAGACAGCCGCCGTGTGCTGGGTTTCTAACCTCTGGAGAGTACAGCTTTGTGGTTTACTCATGATAACCAGAGATGGTGGAAAAGTTAACTACTTGGCAGTGGATCACATTTCTGTAATAATCCAATGCACATTGTACATTGATTCATTTCAGATTTGGCACAAAATTAAGCAGCAAATATAGATGTTTCTTTAGTCTTCTGACACCAGGTTTGACCGTGAACTTCATTCCGATGGTACTTTTTCCTTCTTTGCAGCTAATTTCAGTGGAGAGTCAGGAGCCCATTTGCAAAATTTTCAACCTCAAAATATACAGGTTTGGAATCTTGATTGAAATCCAGATATTTGGCATTTAAGTTCATTTGCCTTTGGCAAAAAAAAAAAAAAAATCTTGTTTTCAAAAAGAAACAAGTCATAGGAGAACTTTATTAAAAAAGGCTCAACCAGCTGTTTAAAGGACTATTTTGATGATGTCAGTGCAAGTGAATAAAAAACACATGGATTTAAATTCCCTTAAATTATACAAGCCTTTAAAAATTAAAGAAACTATGTTGGGCAAATGTGTTTTAGGTTTATTAACTTAGAAATCATTCTTCCATGGTTTCTAAACAGTCTTGTATTGGGGGAACAGTATAATTATTTGTTAAACCTAAAGATAAGTGAGAACATGGAACACAGTTCAGTAAGAACCAAGAGGCTTATGTTTGTGAGCCCAAGTGGGAGTGGGTCCTGAATAGCCAGTGAGAAATCAACATTTCCCACCCCACCCAAATAATACAGCAGTAACAGAGGGAGAACATGCGGTACACTTTCAATTTGAAACTAAGATTCTCTGTGATGTTTTATTTTCTGCTTAAATGTTTAATTTCCTATTGTGTAGACAGAGCCCTGGCAATTGAAGAGCTGTTGGATTGAAACCAATTGTTGAAAGAGATCTGCCAACCTAAAGGTTTCTTCATGTGTTCTGAAAATCATAGGCTCATTCTAAAACTGAAGGCTTTTTCAGCTTCCATAAATTGGGCAGGAAGACAGACAATAAACAACTCTACTTTTCAATTCTTAAGGCAACGTGACACGTCTTTGCAGAAAAAGATGTGGCGAAGTTTTGACAAATGAATACATTCATATGCAGACTCTGTAGTAAAAGCAGTTGGAAAGCACAGATATGCCCCCGGTCATTTCTTGTTCTTAATTTGGGGAAAAATCAGAGTTTATGTCTTCACCTGCTAGTTCCTTAGTCTGCTCTAAGCCATTTCCATCATGACATTGTGGTATGATTTGGGGACTTTGAGATGAAATAAGACAGAAATAATCAAATCACAGCTGCCCCAGTGATACCCTGACACACTTTTTGGACAACTATAAAGCACTACATTCTGCCTCCTTTGTCTTGGGAGATAGAGCAGTCTAATCTGGGCAAGACTAACTCAGAGTCTCTTTAGAAGGCTGGATATTTACAAGTCTGATGGTGGGGGAGATAGCTATTATTATTGGTATTGTTCATAAGTACTACATCTCAAGTTCACTGGTGTAGGTAAGTACTTAACATAGAAGTGTGTGGTAGATGCTTATGAAATAATAGTTATTATTTGAACATATTATTTAATTTATAATTTGCAACTCTCCTGTGTGATAACTATTTTAATCACCATATTGCAGATGAGAAACACAGATTCAGAGAAGAAACATGACTTTCTTGAGACCCTGGAAACTGCTAAAATGTGACACAGCAAGAATAAAAGTCATGATGTCTGTCTAATTCCAAAGTCCATGCTCTTCTAATTAAAAATACCCATCAGAGTGACTAAAATTAAAAAGATGGACAGGTGTGCCTGGGTGGCTTAGTTACTAAGTGTCTGACTCTTGATTTCAGCTCAGATCATGATCTCAGGGCCATGAGATTAAGCCTTCATGTCAAGCTCCGTGCTGGGCATGGAGCTTGCTTAAGATTCTCTCTCCCTCTCCCTCTGCTATTCCTGCCTCTCCTTCTCTAATTAAATTAAATTAAGTTAAATTAAAAACTAAACTAAAATAAAGATGTACAGTACAAGATTATGTAGCAACTGGGCTTTGCACACCCTGCTGGTGGGAGTGTATAATCACGTTGGAGAATTATTCAGATTTTAGTTAAAGCTGGGTATCCTTATGTCTTATGTTCTCACAATTCTACTGCTAGATATAACAACAGAAATGTGCTTATAAATTTACCAAGTGACATGTGCAAGGATGTTCATAGTAGCATTATTTAGAATTGCCAAAAACTGGAAACAACCAAAATGTCCATTAATAATAGAATGAATATAAAAATTGTTTTATATTCATCCACTGAAGTGCCTGCCACACAAGCATAAAAATGAACTATAATCAAGCACAAGGATTAATCTCATAAACAGAGAGTGGTATGTCAGAATCCAGATTTAAAGAAGTATGTTCTACAAAAGTCCATTCATAAAAAAATTCAAAAATAAGAAAAAGTCATCTATCCTATAATTGGAGGGATAATGGTTACCCTTGGGGAACAGATAATGATTGGAATGGATTGTGCTTCCAGTATAACTAGAAATGTTTTGTTTCTTGATATGAGGTTAATGATATGGGTAGGATCACTTTGTAAAATTTATTGAGCTGTGCTTATGATTTCTACACTTTGCTATACAAAGTTTACTTACAAAATTTACTTTTCAGTACAAAGTTTACTCTCACAAATTTAAAACACGACATCTTCAGGAAGAGGAAAATGAAGGCAGTCTACCATAGAGGAGAGACATCCTGCCACTGGATGCTAGGGCTCTGCTGATTTCCCTGCAACCAGTTCCAAGCTGTGAAAGCATGAGCATGAGCTCAGTCTTGGGATCACATCTGGGCAGAGATGTCTTAGACAACTGGTGTGTCACCCAGACAAGAGTCTTCCTCCAACTGATGTGCATCACCCATGGAGGAATGCAACTCCAGTCATCTACATGTGAAAACATTTTCCAAATACTGAGTCCACAAAAGTTCTGGTCAGTTCACTAAGTTTCAGTCCATTCAGTAGACATGGATGAGTCTTATAAAACGTACCTAACCACCCAGCCTGTTTTGGTAGTCAAGGAAACATGGGCATCTAGTCGTGGCAATTTGAATTGAGTGTTTGCTTTCAAACTTCTTCAATCACAAATCTTTTCAATCACCAAGCCTAAGAAAAACTTTTCCACCAAGAAGAGGCAGCCTTCAGTGCATTTTGTTTCTAGAATTGCCTGATTTCTTTTGAGCAGTGTTGAGCATGTGGCCATAACCTAATTTGCATGGTTTATGCGCACACCCAAGTTTAATTTGGAATCACAAGACCCTAGGGTCCCTGATGCTGAATAACCTGGGACTTCCATCTGTAGCACAGCATATGTTAGTCTGATGTAGTAAAACTGGGCAAGAAATACAAATCTAGTTATAAATGTATGATCAGAATGTTAGGTAAATTATACTTTCTGCGGGTAAGTTATTACCTTAGGACACTGTGGACTTTGGCATGTTTGGCCATCTTCCAATACTGCCCTCTGCCTGTAAATATCCACAGTGGGGTATTGGCAACTGGAGGTTAATTTAAGGAATTTTGGATCCCTTGACAAATATGTTGTTGCATCTGTAAAGAATATTTTATCTAGGGGTGCCTGGGTGACTCACTTGGTTAAGTGTCCAACTCTTGATTTTGGTTCAGGTCATGATGTCAGGGTCATGAGATTGAGCCCTTATCAGGATCCACACTTGGCATGGAGCCTACTTAAGATTCTTTCTCTCCCTCTCCCTCTACTCCCCTCCCCATAAAGAATATTTATTTTACCTAAATCCTATGAAACATATACAGACAGAAGAATGAAGGCGAAGTTTAAGCACATTTAATATTCAATTATATCTTATGATTATGAAGTGCCTTAGGTCAGGGTTTTTCAAACTCTATGTTAAAATTCAAAAAAAGTTTATGAAATCAATTTAGGGGGTCAAGTCTAGCACTTTCAAAAATGAAAACAGAAGAGATTAGAATATTTTAGTATGAATTGTACATGATCATTGTCAGTCTTGCTTACAGCAACATTTTTGATTGTTTCATTTTGTGTGCATGTTTGTATACATGTATGTCAGGATGTATCATGTGTTTCTTACTGGGTGGTAGTTATTAAAAGTTTGGAAAAAACTGCTCGAAGGTGCATCATAAACAGATATAATATTATAATGACCCAAATCATATCATTGCAGTCGTTTTATAGCTTCTTCATTTAGTATAACCAATTCCATGCCTGGCAAGGGCTAGGTGCTGAAATTAAAGCAGTGAATAAGGCACACCCCTTCATGGAACTTGCATTTAGAGAGGAGGCGAATTAATTAATTATGGCATTATAATGGTCACGGTGACACTAGAAAACAAACTCAGGGGTAACAAGACTGAATACCAGAAGCATCTGAGAGAGGTTTGGGGGTAGTGCCAGGAAATCATCCTGGGAAAAAAGTGATCTTTGAGCTCAGATCTAAAAGATGAGTCAGAATGAAATAAGCTCAGCCTCAGAAACTTTAAATATTCTAACATAGCCTTTGATTTTCCTAAATTCCCCATTGGTACCTTAAGGTATTTCATGCTTCACTTGGATTCCAGAAGATCCCCCTCTTGACTCTGATAGCATTCTCTCTTATTGATATATTCTCAAAACCACCTTTTCATGGTCCTTCATTCTACATCCAGATCGACAGATTCCTGCTTTCCACTGTTCTTGGGTAGACTTCAGTCTGTGAAATCATCATCTGTGGCACTTTTCAATGAGTTATCTGGAAGGGGTAGGCGTTCTGAGTCTGTGGATGTGTGTTGACCAGCTTTGCTCCCAGCTTGCTGCATCTCTGAGAGTCCTCCTCCTTTTCAGGGAAGAGAGGGGCCATGTAATATTTGCTTTGCCTCACAGGAAACTGTCCTCTGCCCATTCCTGTGATCCTTTTTCCAATTTGGATAATTGAATGAGAAGTCCCACGTTACAGATTTATTCTTGGGGTGAATTCTGCATTTGTTTGGGGGAAATCCTATGAGGCCACAGCTCGGGAAGGTGCTGGGTAGACGGCAAGCTGTCAATCTGGCACAAGTCACAAAAATACCTTCTGAAGAAGGTGAGATCTTACTAGACAGCTAACTTATCTTTTTCTTTTTTAAAAGATTTTATTTATTTATCTGACAGACAGAGATCACAAGTAGGCAGAGAGGCAGACAGAGAAAGGGGAAGCAGACTCCCCGCCGAGCAGAGAGCCCTGATGCGGGGCTCATTCCCAAGACCCTGAGATCATGACCTGAGCAGAAGGCAGAGGCTTAACCCACTGAGCCACTCAGGCGCCCCGTCAGCTAACTTTTCTTCCTGAGGAAGACTTGTATGGAAGTATGATGGTAAGGACTGGGTCAGAGCTGAAGCATTTTGCATAACAGAGAGTTGACATTCCCTGGGAGAGATCCAGAAAGCTGTGTGCTGCTGCCTGGAAGAAAGATGAGAGGGAAACTGTTGGTTCTTTTCTCTTAGCTTTTGGTTCTTGCGAGTTTTCTTTGCTCCTGAGCTCAGCTTTGTATATAAAATGATGTTTGTGTCTGATTCATTATTTCCAAGTGTTGGAGCAGGTGTTTCCCCCCACCCTGTGATATCTACTTTGACCTAATGCCAGCAACAGAAGTCCTTGGTATGTTTAAATTGTGAACAACAACCACTCACTCTACTGTATATCCAAATTATATTTAGTAACAATATATTCTCCTTCCATTGTCATCCTTTGCAACAAAGGAGAGGTTGTAATTTCTAGGATAAGTGTTAAAGTTGTAAAGCTCAGCAGCACAAGTCATATTGCTTCTTTTCTAGAATATGTACAAAATCTGTTATTAAGGGACCAGGAGATATCACACTAGTGAAATTGATTAGTCATCTAAAACAGTGATCTCCCCTTTTGACCAGAGATTACAAAAAGACTCTAAACTACAGTGCTATAGTTCTCTACTCCAGAGGAATTAGGAAATGAAAATGAAGACAATTCTGCTAAGAAAATAAACTTTCTATTTTGCTTCCTCTCACATATCATGGAGATAATCAAAATTGTTAAGAAACTTTCATTCGCTAAGTTTTCAACAAATTTCAGGCAGAAAGAACTCTGGAGAAAGTTTAAAAAGGGATTTTAAAATTGTTTACTATGGCGAATGTAGCACCTCTATTCCACTGCCCTCCCTCCAAACACTTTAATGAAGGCTACATTGTTCTGATACTTCTGCATGAGTGAATTCCTCATGAGAAACTGAAAAATGTGTTGAATTTTGTGTCTCCATGGGTGCAAGGTGAAAACTGAGACATAGCAGTCAGAAGTTGAAAGAAAAGCTCTTTTGTTTACTACCAAAGCAAGAGAATGTGGTATTTTCTTTTATAGCAACTTAAGGGTTAGCTTGCCTTTTTGTTATACTGACAAGAAGTAGGGATATAAACAGTATAAGTTAGCTAGTGTGTGTCAGGGGGTTAGAAAACATTTTTTGTTAAGTGCCAAACAGTAGAATATTTTAGGCTTTGGGGGTTAAACAGCCCATGTTGAAACTACCCAACTGTCATTGTAGCACAAAAAAACCTTAAACAATGAAAATCAATGAGTGTGGTTTGTTCTAATAAAGCTTTATTTACAAAAACGCAATGTGGGCCAGATTTGGCTTTCAGGCTGTTGGTTTGCCAATCACTGATCTGTATAAAAAGGCAAAAACCTTCACAGAGAAAAGGCTGAAATCTAATCATGCCCATATCAATCTTATGCTTTCCCAATAACTGTTTCTTTGCAAAGCAATTAATGTAATTTTCTTCCAGTGGTTTGTAAATACTTTGGGGCAGTATATATTTTCTTTAATCTCTTCAGCAAATAAAAACTTCAGAGTGATTTTCAAAACCATTGTGCTTTTTTTTCCTGACAGTTGTGCTGATGTTACTGTTTTAAAAATAATCAATATTTTTCCCCAGAAGAAAAACTGTACATCTGATTGCCATGTGTTATTAAAAAGGAAATAAAATGCCTTATAACTAGAAACTAAAACTCTGAAACAAATCTTATCAGGACATGGCCTGTGATTTAGAAGGTTAAGGTGGCATTCGCTAAACCCTAGCCCAGAGAATCCAAACATATGCCAAAGACTTCTATGTTTGTATAATATTTAAAAATTCATACTCATTTTCCAGATAGTATAGTCCTCACTTTATAGCTACAAAGGACAATTTTTTTAAAAAGCCAGTTCACAGACTTATGGAGCTGAAGGAGGCCTTGGAGACCATTGGTTAACTCAGGAGCCAATGCTTTCATTACACATCCCACCGTGCCCACACCTGCTTGCACACTTCTGCTAATGGGAGTCTCTGCCCCAGAGTAGCACTTTTTTCCCCCCTCTGGTTGGCCCTTGTCATTCAAGATGTTATTGTTAAATATAGGCAACGTTTGTCTCACTCTAGATTATTCTTTTCTGCCCATTGACTCTAATTATTTCCCCCCAGGAATAATCCTTCATATATTTGAAGATAGCTACTTGTCTTTCATGATTATTTATTTTCCAAGGCCATATGCCACCAATTCTTTCCAACTCCCCATCTAGGGTAGTTGAGGAGTCTCAAACTTAGATATTGACAGGGGTGGGACATCAAATGTAAACAAGTTGAGAGCATGTTGGATGGGACTGTGGTGAACCAGAGAGGGAGAACCCCAGGGAAGAGGCAGAGGCTACCTGGCATCCACCAGTTGTGTGAAATTCTGGGCCAGGGTTATCGGGGAGATTTTAAAAGAATCCAAGGATCAAGATTTCTATTTGAAATCTCCCAATTTTTAAATGTTGGCAACTAATGTTTTAAAAAATGTTTAAACACTCTGTAAGCCAAACAAAACACATCTGTGGGCCAGATTTGCTTTGTGAAATGCTAGTTTAAAACCTTAAGTTTAGAGTCATTTTACCATCCTGGTTGCCACATTTTGTACACATTTTTATTTAGTTAGTTGTAACTTGAGGAATGTTAACCATTGAAAAAAAGGGAGAGGATTCCTTAATTGAAAGGTAAACAGAGAAACAGTAACTTCAACACAGAGGAGCATCAGAGATGAACTTTACTGCATAATCAAAACTTAGGTCATATGTAACATAAGGTTAGGTTTTAACTTTTTAACCATTGTGAACTCTAAAAGTAGAGACATGTGTTAACAGTTGATGTGATAGGTCGACAAGAAAACATATTGCTCTTGTCTAGAAGAGGTCTCCTAAAAATGGGAATAAAACACTGAAGGAATATAATATAAAACCATTACCAGACCATATGTTTGTGATATAAAATGAGGCATTTTCTTGCCAGGATATCACATAACCATGGCACTCTGCCATCAGCCTCATTCTCCCCACCATGAAAGAGAGAGAGAGAGAGAGAGAAGAGAGATTCTAAAGACATTGTTGGAATAAATTGGGCTATAGTCCTATTATAAGTATTTAATTTATAAAATATTTTCCTGGAGTTCAGTGCCACTAACCAAAGTAAATAATTATATCATTGGGCTGAAAGGATATTGTTTTGTCATTGATAAGTCTGCCCTTTTCATGACATGTTGGCTTGCTGATTTTAGAAAGACTTATCTGGAATGTATTTCTGTTCCTGTGCTTTTTGCCCTCTGTTGTATGTTCTGATTTTCAAGCCAGTTTGCCCTTTCCCCCTTATTTCCTCAAGAATCTGTTAAGAACTTAATTGAAAGGATGGAATGAACACTAAGCTCCAGCTGGACAGCCCCTGGTGTTAAGGTCAATCTACCATCACCTTATCTAATTGGTGACCTCTTCCTCACGGAAAGGGTGGTCTTAGATGATTCTGCAAGTCAGTTGCCGTCATAAAAGTTTCTTTGTCCAAAGCTGGCAGCTCAGAGAGATGGAGAAAAAGCAGAGCAGCTTTGTGGACTATTGTATATGCTATGAATCCATTAATTTTAAAATTGCCTCTCTTTCACTGTTCAAACAAACATAAAAAACAAGTTACTGGCAACAGAGTTCTGAATACTTTAGGACACATTATTAAGTTAAAAGTTTAGACATTTCTTCTAGATGCATATTAAGAACATAACTCAAATAGAATACTGAAGTTATATTGTAAAGACAAACTGATTTTAGAAGTTCGAGTATTTTGTTATTCCTGGAGCTAGTATTTGTGACTATTAAAAAAAAAATGCTAAGGAAAACTTTCCCCTCAACTAATAGAGATTAAGAGATTACACCTTCATAGACTTAAATTACTTACTTCTCTAGCCAGACAGTAATTAAAGCAATGCCATATATAGTTACAATATACAGTTCACTGATTGGTTGAAACCTAGAAATAATAACACTGACTCTAATACTTAAAAGGAAAAATACTCATCCTGTTTATGTTAACAGTCCTGCAGAAATTAAATCAGTCAAGAAAAATAAATAACATCTAGACAACTTAAAAGCCAGACAGTTCTATTTTCACTTCACTACTATAATAACTCTAGTTTCCCCACAGAATTTGTCTTTTCAAAGGTATTTCTCAAATGCACATTATAGGATACAGTCCTTGAATATTTAGTTTTTGCTTTCCAGTGTACGTATTTAAATTAATCAACTATGAGCTGTAACAAGCTATTTCCTACAAAATTTAATACCTAAAATAATTGTATTAATTGCACTGTATAAATTCTATCTCCCTGAATGCCACCTTCTAATTTTGTTAATCTCAGACTCTGAATATTCCTCTTTTGCTGCTTGTGAAACAGTTACTCTCCTGAATGAAAGTGTTCTGAAAATCTTGTGAAGTATAGGCCATTTTAATGTACAGTTTACATCGATTAATAGAAACTTGCCCACATGCTCTTTGTATTTTGGGTGCATATTATTCTAAAGTGCCTGAGATAGAATAAGCCATGACATTTGCTGTTTCGTGTGCTATTGCCAAGACATGACTTGTAAGCACTAGCAGAATTTCTGATCCAAATGACAATATCATTGAGAAAGACTTCCAAGTCCATGTCTCTAAAGCTTTATAGATTAAAAATCACATATATAAATACATATACAAAGGTATATGCATATATAAGTATATATAACATGCAATTAATGAAAAACTTTTGCTCTGTGAAGGACCTTGTTAGGAGAATGAAAAGACAAGATACAGACTGGGCAAAAATATATGTAAATCACATGTCTGATAAAGGACCTGTGTCTTGAATGGATAAAGAGCTCTCGAACACAGCAGTAAAAGAAAACAAACAGACCCCTCTCAAACAATCCAATGACAAAATGCGTAAAAGATATGAAAAGATATTTTACCAAACAAGATAGACAGATGGCATAGCCACTAAGCATATGAAAAGATGTCGCATCACTACATATTAGGGAAATGCAAGTAAATCCATAGTGAATATCATTGTTTATCTATTATAACAGCTAAAATGAAGAATTGTGAGAATACCAAATGCTGCTGAAGAGGCTGAGAAACTGGATTTCTCATACATTGTTGATGGGAATGTAAGGTCCTATAACCACTTCGGGGAATACTTGGGCATATTCTTGAAAAACAACAACAACAACAACTAAATACACGCTTACCACACAAGCCAGCCGTTGCTCTTTGGGCATTTATACCCACATAAAAATTTTATTTGTAACTGCTCAAAACAGGAAACAAAATGTCCTTCAATAGGCGGATGGTTAAACAGACTGTGGTATATCCACAACCTGGAATATGTCTCAGCAATAAGAAGGAAAGAATTGTTGGGACATGCAAGAACGGGGACGGATCTCAGGACACTATGCTTCCTGAACAAAGCCAGTTCCCCAAATGTCTTATACCACATGATTCTGTTTATACAACAATTTTCAGAATCACACAATTATAGAGATGGATAGCAGATTAGAGGCTGCTGTGGATTAGGGATGAAAGGGGAATGGGTGGTGAGGATGACTATAAAGGGATAGCATGAGGGAACTTTGCAGGGATGGAATCGCTCTGTGTCTTGATTGTTACGATGATTACATGAATGTACAGATGTGATAAGATGATATAGAATTTACACACATTTGTGTCAGTTAACACCTGGTTTTGATATTTTCTGTAAACATAGTTATGTAAAATTTATCCACTGGAGGAAATAAGGTAAAGCATACCTGGGATCTTTCAGTACCTTTGTAACTTCGTGTAAACCTAAAATTATTTTGATGTAAAAATTATCTTTAAAAGCCTCCAAAGGTTATGAAGAATCCATAGACTATGTATTAATTTTTCTTAACAAGGTGAAAAACATTGTTTCAATGAGTTTGCACCCTGAATTACATGTTAGGAGTCTGGGTTTTGGTGTCAAATGGGCTTCAATCTCACTCAGCCTTTTCATTTACTACCCATAGGTCATGGAAAATTACTTATTGTGTCAAATTCTCAACTTCCTTTCCTGTTAAAAGATAATCAAGGGAATTATAATATGTATCATAGCATTTTTGAAATGATTAGAATGAGATAACATATGTATTGTTCTTAGCACAGTGTCTTACATCTAAATATACACCAATAGATGAGAGTTGAAATTGTTTTCTTTCTTTCAGGCCTTCAAAGAGCTCTGCACTAATTCTTAATTTTAAATTGACATATATTTATGACTTGACTCTACAGCTCTATGGGAAACTTCATGAGCTCAAAGGACTTAGTTATACTTTCGATGCCATTACCACCTAGTAAATTACGGTGTAAAGTTAAGCTATTAATACATACTGATCAGGGAGGGGGTTTGGGAGAAGGGGGTGGGATTATGGACATTGGGGAGGGTATGCGCTTTGGTGAGTGCTGTGAAGTGTGTAAACCTGGTGATTCACAGACCTGTACCCCTGGGGATAAAAATATATGTTTATAAAAAATAAAAAATAAAAAAAAAACACATACTGATCAAATGTGTAATCTGCATTGTACTATCCAGTGGGTACTTTTCAATTTTTCCTGAACTAATTTCTCAGCAGCATTTGACACAGTTGACCACTTCCCCATATTGAATCCTGCTGTGAACTGCACTGTGTCCCCACCCCCACCCCACCCTGTTTCTATGTTGAAGCCCTAACTCCAATGTGTTGGTATTTGGAAATGGGACCAGGGGCGCCTGGATGGCTCAGTGGGTTAAGCCGCTGCCTTCGGCTCAGGTCATGATCTCAGGGTCCTGGGATCGAGTCCCGCATCGGGCTCTCTGCTCAGCAGGGAGCCTGCTTCTCTCTCTCTCTCTCTGCCTGCCTCTCCGACTACTTGTGACCTGTGCTCGCTTCGGCAGCACATATACTAAAATTGGAAATGGGACCTTTGTAAGGTAATTAGCTTTAGATGAGGTCATGAAGATTGGGCCCTCATGATGGGTTTAGTGCCTTTATAGGAAGAGGTATCAGAGAGCTCTCTCTTCTTCTCTCTGTACCATGAGAGGAGGCAGCTATCTGCAGGCCAGAAAGAGAGTTCTCTGCATGAGAAACTGGTCATGCTGCACCTTGATCTTGCACTTCCCAGTATCCAGAAATGTGAAAAGTAAATTTTTGTCATTTAAGCCACCTAGTCTATGGTTTTTGTAAAGGCCGTCAAGCAGACTAACACAAATCTCTTTTGTTGTCTCTTATGACCTTGTTTTCTCTTTTATTTCACTGGCTAATTCTACTTAGTCTCCTTCACTTCTCCACCAGCCATTAAGTATTAGAACTCCTCTGTCCTCTCTTCTAAGATATTTTTCTTTTAACTCTGAGCTTCTTTCTTAAATGATCTGATCAGTTATTATCTCTAGCATAGTAATGTGCACATTCATATTTCCAATTCACACTTTCTTTCTGAGCTCCAGACTCATCTGTCTAAATTTCCACTGGGACATCTTACCGTCATCAATATGTCTACAACTGAACTGAACTTTTCTGGCAGGAAAGAGAAGCTTTAATAAAGGATCTCTTTGGAAAATTGTGGACAATGTTTAGAAAGAGCAACAAAGGTTGATACATTATTGTAGGCCTAGTAACAGCAGGAAACTATTAGGACTCCCAGATCCATAGGACAAGGGGAGGAAGTGGTTACAAGAACCCAGAAGGTGTGTGTGTGTGTGTGTGTGTGTGTGTGTGTGTGTGTGAGAGAGAGAGAGAGAGAGAGAGACGGGGTGGGGGAGATATGGAGGGAGAGAGAACATACAAGAACTGCATGGAGAGAGGTGTCTGAGAGACAGTAGGACAAAGCCAACCCAAGAAAACCCCACAGGAAGAGATTTTTTTCTTGGCATGATTCCCTGCATGATTTGCCTGTGCCCCCTCTTAAACCTCATTACAGATGCTCTCCTCCTCAGTTGGCATAACCCAGTTATGCCAGTACAGTTTTCTATCATGCCATGCCCCTTTTTGCAATAGAGTTCTTATACTCCCAGCTCCTGGCTGGAACACTGCACCCATCCCCAGTACTCTTTCAATGGGTGTATTAGTTTTTTATTACTGTGTAACAAATTACAACAAGTCAGCATCAAATAACACACATTTATTATCTCACAGTTCCAGTGGGTCAAGACCCCAGGCATGGTAAAGTTAGAGCCTCTCCTCAGGTCTTACCTCTCCTCAAGGTATCAGATGAGCTACACTGTCTCTCATAGAATAGGGAAGAATCGCACAGAGGCACAGTTTAGTTCCTGACAGAATCTGTTCTTTGCTGATTTCAGCTTCTGGTGGGTGTCAGCACTGCTTGACTGGTGTCTCGACACTCTAGTCTCTACCTCCATGGTCACATGTTGCCTCTTCCTCTTTTCTGTGTCTTCTCCTCTTCTTTTGCATATCGGTCTCAAATCTCCTGCATTTTTCTCATAAGGACATTTGTTCTTGAATTTAGGGTTCACATAATAATCCAGAATAATCTTATTTCCAGATTCATATGGAAAGATCTTTTTTCTAAATGAGGGAGGCAACATTCACAGGTTCTGGGGACTAGCAGGACATATCTTTTGGGACCCACCATCCAACCTACTACGGGTCAACTGCTTGGATGCAGGACGCCATGGGTCCTCCCATTTCATGCTCCACAGCATCTTGCCCTTTAGCAGAATCACAGCTGTGATGACCTGTTCAAGGTCTATTATTGGTCCATTAGAGCACACCTTCCCACAGGTAGGAAACTTGTTTTGTTCATAGCTATGTTCCTGGCACCCAATATGGATTAAACACATGAAAAGTAGTTTGTTTGTTTGTTTGTTTGTTTTTCTCAAACTAACTGGATCACTGCTTTTTCTCCCACTTTGCTGGGTAGAAATAGCCTAAGTCATTGGTAATGAAAGTTCTTCCCACTAATTGTGAACTTGTCATCTCTCAAGCTGTCTCATTAAAAAAGCATTCATATTCTGAATTTAAATGAAGATATTTCTCTTCTAGTGCATTGCTTTACTTAGGAACCTCCGACGAATCTCATTGTGTAAGAGAAAGTTTGACATACAGGTGGTGCAACTCAACTTCTTTACTATATAGCCCATGACATATAAATGTGGCCCAAGACACCATATCTACTGTAACAGCTCAGTTCTGCTAGGCAGATAAGATTCCTTTTTACAGTAAGAATATTTAATCCTTTCAAGTCTGAACTCTGGCTTCCTACATGCTGTGCCTTCTACACTGCTGAATGCAGAAGTGGTACTCAGTGAAAACAAATAACAGCCACAATGATGATTGTAATGCATACCGTAATATTGTTACTAGAAATATAATTATGTGAACAGACAATTTACAGAAGAGAAGGGACCTCAGAGCCCTTGTGTTGTCAATCTGGCCTCTCTCTTAATCAGGGATAATAATAATAAAAATATACCCCCCCCATCTGCAGTCAGCTTGTCAACATAGCAATATTTATAGGATGCTGTATATAACAATGGCATCTCCACGCAGATGGATTAAGATCGAGGAGCAGCTGCAGATGGCTGTTCATTAACTGAAAGAAGAAAATGAATCTGAACAAAGGCACTTATGGAACCCCTAATTTATTAGTGCTGTAATAGGGAAGAGGAGCTCTCTGGAATGGTAACTGAGTAAGACTGGTTACAAAGATAATTGTGAAAACAAGACACAGATTCAGTACAACATACGGGGACATTTTATTGCCTGTAAGTTCTGTAGAATTACAAGGTCAACACATATCAGACTCAACATCTAATCCTTCATATTTATTAATTACATTCAACAAAGCACTTGCCATCAATCTACAGACTGAAGCTCGATTAATATTCTGTCACAAAAACCTGCTCAATTTGTCCAGAGAGAAGGTAAGGTTTCTTTTATTTCTCTGTTGTACTTAATATAGCATGTGTGTGCACCCCTCACCCATGCATGAACACACACATACACACACACACACACACACACACACAAACAGGCAAACACATTCCCCAGAATATTCTGACTGTGGTCCTCAGATTGACTTCCAAACATTCCAAGATTAAATTAGGTAAGGTATGTTAAATGTCCAACAAAATGTCAGACACAAAGAAAGTGCTCCCCAGATGTTATTTTTCCTTTGATGTCACAGCTGCTACATGACCAAACGAATTGTTGTCTATATGACATCTCTGGTTTGTACTTTTCCAAAGAAGTCCATAAGTATCTAAGAATTTCACATTAGCCAGGATTCATGTCAATGATTTCCAAAGTGGAAGATGCTCCATAAAAACAAAACAAAACAAAAATATTTATTAGTGGATAAATGAATAAACACATTATGCTGTTTCCATACAACGCAATAAAAGGAACAGAGTACTGATTTAAGGAACAGTCTACTGGTATAACATGCAGTAACACCAAAGAATCTTAAAATCATGCCGAGTGAAGGAAGACAGACAAAAAGAGAACATACTGCGATTCTGCATATGAAATTGTAGAAAGGACAAGTCTAGTCTATTTTGAAAACAGAGCAGTAGTTGTCTCAGGCTGGAGGTGGGGAACTTCTCTGGGGAGAGAGTGATGGAATGCTTGCTTCTCTACCTTGACTATGGTGGTGGCTGTATGTGTCAAAACCCATTGAACAGTTCATTTAAATTGAGTGTACTTACAGCATATAAATTGTAACTCAGTATATTGGTTTTAAAACCTTCTTTGGAGGGGGCAATCCAAGATGGCTGTGTTGAAAGATCCTTAACTCGCCTTTTCCTACAGACAAACAGAATCTATAGATAGGAAAATTTCCTCTGAGAACTACCTAAACAGCACCTCCATTAGGAAAAAAGGACCACATAAAGATGGGTAGGAGAGGAAGAGATAAGTTCTTGCCAAAAGCCCCACCCCCCATGCAGTGACCCACAGTTGAGAGGGATCTCACAAATCTGGAGCTTCTCCCTTGGGAGTGAGGGATTCAAGCTCTATAGCAAGCATCCCAATACTTGGGAGCTGTACCAGAAGGACAAGCTGCCAAAATGTCTGGCTTTGAAAAATAGTGAAACTTAGGTCTAGAAAACCTAAAAGACTGTAGGGAAGTGAAATACTATTCTTATAAGGCTCACATGCAAACTCTCTAGGTCCCAATAGCATTTTGGAAAGTGCCTAGACTATTTGTGAAGGAGATCCAACTGTTAATTTTAAAGCCCAAGGTGGAAAGTGTCTGCTAGGACTCTCTCCCAGAGCGGGACTCTGGTGGGAGCCATTTTTGTACTCTTGTTCTACCTCACTAGCATAGGCAGGTGTACACACTCTTCAGTGGCCCTGCCAAAGCCAGCAGGCATACCTTGCCACTGTGTTCTTCATCTGCCTCACTAAAGCCAGCGGGCATGCATAATTCCTATACTCTCTGGCTACCTTGTTAAGGCTTGTGGGCACACACAGGGGGCTGTCTTTCAGCACCTGGCTCTGGTGGCCATGGGGACTCACATTCCTGAGTCCCACAGGAGTCAGTTCTTGGCATTCTGACACCCCCAGGGGCAATGTTCCTGCAGTCTTCCTGTGAAAAGGATTTCTTTAGTTGTCCTGGAGCTTCGGCCTGAGGGACAGACTTCAAGTTTACCACTCATCTATGGTAATGCTTTCGGAATACATAGGCCAGGAGACACCATCCTTACACTCTTTCCTGGTCTTGCTTTTGCCAGTACCTTCTAGAAAGGAGCTTATGCACTCATCTGGAGCTTCAAGTTTTGCAGTTATTTTCCAGGGGGACACCTCCAGATCACCTGGTTTGGAGGGCATCAAGGTTTACAACTACAGTCCCACAGAACCATATATATTTGCAGATTTTAAAACCTGCTGCCTGAGGCTTATCACCCTGAAACTAGGGGCTGACTGAAATCCCTCCCTTTGGAATATTGTTAAATCTTGGCACACCCTTAACAACTGGGACTTATCAAGAATAAATCAGGCTGTTCAGATAATCACAAAGGTTCAAGACAACTAAATGCTAGGAAAAGGTTGAATGACAGGGGGTCTGGGAGGTACAGAAAATGGATGAAACTTGCAATTACAAAATAAATAAGCCCTATGGATGTAATAAATGACACATTAATAACTATAGGCAGTAAAATTCTGGTATATGCTTGAAAGCTGCCAAGAGAGTAAATCTTAAAATTCTTATCACAAGGAAAAAAAAAAGTGTTTTCTATGGTGATGGATGGTAACTAGACTTATTGTAGTGATCATTTTGTAATATATAAAATACTGAAGTGCTATACTGTACACCTGAAACTAATATAATGTCACATATCAATTATACCTCGATAAATAAATAAATAAATAACTACTCCTTTGCTCAAATATATTTGAGAAATAATTCATCCTATCTTCTCCTCTCAGAAATTCATCATTAATCAATTCAAGATTCTTAATCCATGAGAGGCAATTGAATCATTACAAACTCAGAGAAGAAATCCTATCATGTAGAACACTGATTAATTAACTGTTGATTTCCACATTCCCTGAAACTATGTTACTTCTAATCCCTCCCAGCTTAAAAATTAAATCCTATCAACATCCTTGGATTATCACTTGAGTAGCTGTGTGATCATGGGTGAGTCACTTAAATTCTCTGTACTGAAACTTCCTCACCTGAAAAATGGGACATCAGTCCCTATCTCATAGGTGTAGTGAGGTTGATGAGCTAAGGTCTGTCATACACATAATAATAGTGCCTGGGGCAATGTTTTCGTTACTCTTGGAACTCATTTTGGAAAATGAAGAGCCTTCTTCCAATCATTCACTTAAGCAGAGAAATTCAAGGTGAATATTATTGTCTTTACATCCCTGGAAAAAGAGACAGTAGTGAGTGACTCTTAATGAAGAAGCTGCTCAAATGATCTGTACACGAAGCAATGCACAATGAGGCTCTAGAGAGGAAATTAAACTTATATTGATGCCCCAGCCCTGAGGTTTACTGACTCTGCAACCTGGGAAGTCATTTGATGTCTTTAGACCTCAGCTTACCTTCATCTTAATAGAAAGTGGCTGATAGAGGCGAAAGCAGAGTAATGATTGCTAGGGGCTGACAGGGTGGGGAGTGGAACTGTTCAGCGGGTACCTGGTCTGTTTGGGGGAGGTGATGATAGTGATCAGTATCAGATAGTGATATTGGTTGTACAACAATGTGAATGTACTGAATCCTGAATTCTACAATTTAAAATAAAATAGTAAATTTTGTTTTATCAGCTTTTTATCTCAATAAAAAAAATGTATGGTTGTATTAGATGATATTCAAGATCCCTCATAGTTTGTTCATTCATTCATTTAGTCAATAAATTTCTATTAAGCCTTCACTATATAAGAGGTGATGTGTTCTATTCTGATGACACAATAATGAACAAAAAGACATGGTCTCTAACCTTACGAAAACTGTATCTTTAGAGGTTTTCTTCCTAATCATGACCCCAGTTTTGGATATTATGTTTTGTTGTTTTTATGTCAGTGGACAGTTTGAGAAGCTAGAAAGCTTGCTAAGGGTTTGATGCCATGACATGAGTTATTTGATATTATAGACAGAAAGACAAAAGAGAAGGGACTCCCATATTACTCAATGCCAAACGCTAACCACTGTGGACTTGGCTGGGCTTATCTCATTTAGTCTTTACAAGATTCATGTAAAGTAGGTTTTATCATGCATGTTGTACAGATAAACTAAGCCTTAAAGGGGTTAAGTGAATCTTGCTTGGATTGTAGATTTTATAAGTAGTATAGCAAGGGGTTGAAATGCATAACCCCACAGATTTCATATAATACTAAATTTGCTTTCATAATATAATTTTATAAACCTAGTATTATTTATATAAAATGTAAAGTACACATGTCATTAAGATGTACAATGTTTCCTGTGAAGTTTGGTCTCACTTGACAAATGCCAGCAAACAGAGTTAATAAGGTGAAGAAAACTAGTTAGAGGCTAAAGAGCCAGTGATGCCTAGAGAAATAGCCTTTGCACTATTTACATGTTCAAGATGATTCAGGATCATTGTTCAGGGTGGGTTTTGTTTTTATTTGCTTCTAAGGAAGAGCAGTTGTTATAAAATTTCTTGTGCTACTCTTAAAAGGCTCTACTGATAAAAAAAAGTCTCATGCTCATTGTACTCTTTAAACAGATACTGGGCATAAGAAAAAAATGACCCTAAGAAGGCAATTCCCGGGGCACCTGGGTGGCTCAGTGGGTTAAGCCGCTGCCTTCGGCTCAGGTCATGATCTCAGGGTCCTGGGATCGAGTCCCACATCCGGCTCTCTGCTCAGCAGGGAGTCTGCTTCCCTCTCTCACTCTCTGCCTGCCTCTCTGCCTACTTGTGTTCTCTCTCTGTCAAATAAATAAATAAATAAATAAATAAATAAATAAATAAATAAATAAGAAGGCAATTCCCTGCAATCATTTACAGTTTTCATGCACACATCAAGTAACTACTGAATGCAACTGGCAAGAAAATTGAACACAGATTGGATTGTAAAAGATATTGAAGAAAAACAAACACAGACCATTTACTTCGGTTAGTAATTCATTGACAAAAAAACTATTGCCTCATTTAAGTTGTATTATCAGTGGGGGTGTTGGGTGTGTTGAAATAGTTGCTTTAATTAGCATCTCAATTGATAGAAAAACTGGGCTAATCCTTCCCAATACAATCAGCTGTTTAGTAGCCGCAAAGGAAATTTTGCAGGCAAAGCATCGAGACTGTTACTATTTTTACAATTCTTACTTCTTTCATTTATTTTGAATTGTTTTGCTTCACTTGCCATTATAATGTAAAAGAATAGTGGGAATAGAAAGCACATTGTTTCTGACTTTAAAGAAGTGCTTCTTATGTTTTAGTGCCACATAAGATATTTCTTTAGGTTTATTGAAAGAAACCCAAGTTTGCTAAGGAATTTTCTTGAATGAGTGTTAACTTTTATCTAATAACTTTATCTAATACTGAGATTTATATTTTATGGTTAAAAATTGTGTGTTATATTAATATACTTTTGGAGATCAAACTATCCTCACATTCCTGTTGTAGTCCTGGCCCTCACTTATCTCTCAGTCTCACTTCTTGCCAATTACCCTCAGGATCACAACCAATAGCTTGTTCTATTTGAACTTCCTTCTGTTCTTTGAATGAATTTTCTTTCATGCATTTACATATTTCTTCTCTCTTGGTTAAATTATTGTCTACTACTTTTAGCTTAAACAGCACTTTTTTGGAGAAAATCTATCTTGATACTTTCTGCTCTCCCACTCCCTACCATAGCATTACTTGTTTTTTCATAACACTTTATTAAGTTGTAGTGATCTGTTTAATTTTCTGTCTTCCTAAATATATGGGACATTGCATGGAAGAAGATACTAGGCAATTTTTTCATAAAACTACCTCTATGCCCCACAGAGGACCTGGAACAACATAAGAAATTAATAATTACTGAAAAAAGAGAGAGATAGTGGTGGTTGAGGAGAGTGAGAAAATATGTTCAATTTTAAATATCTGAGGTGACTCAATGAATGAAAAAGCTTTTTTTCCCTCTTTTCATTAGCCTCAAAGTTTTCTGTACATTCATTCAAATCATGCTGTCTATATAGCAAAGCATGAAAAGAAATTGTGTTTCTTGAGGCTATGGGCCACCATGAAGAAGCAACATTGATGGAGAATGGAGAAAAAGCAGGTCTGTGTAGAATATATATATTGTAATGTTCTCTCATGTAAAGAATTGCAAGACATTGATTCATGTTTAGGCTTTGAAAAGTCTCATTAATAAACCCTACCAGCTGTGATATACAAACACTTCAATTTGGGTATTCAGATGTTGAAATGCCCGTGGCTCTGTGATTGTCACAGAAGGTCCTAAGCAATAATAGGTCAAGGGGACTAAGTGATAGAAGAGAAAGGAACAGAACAACCAGTTCTAGGACAACCTTTGAGAGAATAAAAACCAAGATGTTAAAAGTAAGTAAAGGATCAAATGTAGATGAGCCTGATTCTTGATCTTTTCTAGATTATTGAATTCCATTTCAGTGCTGATATCATGTTCTCATTTAGATTTCCTTTTCCTTTCCATTGCATTCTCACTTCTCACTTCTTGGTTTATACTTTCATCAGTTTATATCTCTATCCTTGCCATCAATCTCTTGCTGTTCCCACCTATTCATATTTCTAGGAATACTGCTGTATCCATTTATTTCCCTGCTTCATTCAGATACATTTGTTTGTCATGCCTGTAATGCCATCAGGCTTGAGGGTCTGTCCATGACATAGCAAGAAGGATATCAAATATTCTTGGTTGAGCCATTGCATTGCTTCAACTTCAGACTTCTTTCTTGCCAAGAAGAGGTGGGAGTAAGAATTTCCACATTCTTGTAGTCCAGTCTTCTTTCTGATCACATTGGGTCCACCTCCTTTCTTGAGTTTCTAAGTACCAGGCTAATCTCCATGGATTTTCTGGTTCATCTCTATTCCTCCCACTCTTGCCATCTACCTGGTTATCAATGTCCTGACCAGATGTCAAATTTCCCTACCTGTTCATCACCTTGAACATGGAACTTAAATTACCCCAGTCTTTTCATTCATCCCAGAAATTGTCTTGACCTCATTTGTTTTGCAAACACCTTAATTTCTTTCAGCAACCAGGAAGGTCTTCAGAAATCAGAAAGGTCACATACAGATAAATAAATAAACAAAAATCAATAAAAAGACAGAATGGGACAGACTCTGTTTCTATTGCATTCATGTTGATTCAGAGTTAAACTACTTGCTGCTGACTTACTTTCCTGACTGATTCTGCTTCAGACCTTGACCCACATTTGACCTCCTGGCCACCTTTTCCTTTCTCTAGCTACCACCCACAGTCTGCAGCATCCATACCCATTTGCTGTCGAAAAGACCTGCTTTTATCATTTTCTCTCTTCTCCACATAAAAATCATCCACCAAATTCATTGCTTACTGCAATGGCTCTCAAATTCTGCTTCTCCCTCACTAGTGCCCAGGTATTCACAGCAGACTACAAAGAATGGGAATCTTTGTAGCAAAAAATTAAATGAATGGATTGAATTTTCCCATTTTAATGTCTTCTATTAGTCATAGTACACAGCAAAAGCCTTAACACTCAATAGACCAGTTAATTTGACTTTACCAAGCTTTGTAGTTTGGAATTTATATGAAATTAAAAGCAGGTTCCTAAGGACTAAAGGGTTTTTGGAGTTTTTATGGTTATACTGTGGTCTCTTGACAATTTAGGAATATGATGAAATTATGACATAACATGTCAAACAGGTATCTACTATCCATATCTTTACTACATATCTACTATATTACATACATTATATTTGATTACTCTAAGTATATTGGTACTTATTGTTATGTATATATATGTGTGTGTGTGTATACACACACACACACACAAAAAGTAAAAATAAATATGTCCACACATATGCACATGCACACACTCACACACACACACACACACATCACTAATGGTGACTCCTGCTTGTGAACATCCAAAATGTTTTCCTTTATAATGAAAGTAATAATATTCTGCATGTTTCCTTAATCCCTTCCCTTTACCTCTTCTTGCTTTTTAGTTTTTTGAAATATGAAGACTGTATGTTTCTGATTAAAATAAAAATTCTCTTTCTGTTAATAATCAGAATTAATTTCAGACAAAGCTAAGACTAGAGTTCCTTTGGAAATATGCCTAGGAGACCTCATGAGTGTCTGGTAACACTTAAACCTTCACCAAGTATCCTATTATATATTTATCATATAACATATCTGTTTATATCAAGCTTTACAATAACTCACTCTCATGCATTAAGCAGACATATGGATTATTTAATGACATTGGCATGTCTTCTGTCTCCAGAGCAGTTTCCTGCCATGGCATCCACACACTATAAGGAAATTATAGATGCATTTTTTTGAGCAAGAAATGAATTTTGGAATGACAGCCTGGCTCTGCTCCATGATCTAAAAAAAATGAGTGATAAAGCTTTTTCAAAAACTGTGGTAAAAAAATAATTCGAAAATACTGATTTACAAAGATCCCCGAATCTGCTTTAGTTACTGGAAATTTAGTAACACTGGTAACTTATTCTGGTAATCTAGATGACACTCACTATTCTATTTGCTGCTTTTCTAAACCAGTAATCTGGGGAGACATTTATAATAACTGTTTTCCTTAATCCCCAGCTGAACTGATAAAGGTGATTTTCTGAAATTTCTGAAGGAAAAAGACATTCCAAGTAACCACTGATGGACAGACTACAGATATCTAAAAATAGAAGGACACTGGTTCCCCTACTCTCACAAAAAGAATCTGATGTCAGCAGTGTCAGGAAATGCAACCTAACCAGAGTGAAAACACCCCATGGGGTTATATAACTCACTGGAGTCATTTTCAGGTTCTGCATGTAAACTGTATAAAACTTCCAACAATATAATCCTCAGGATATGGGGATGATTGGCAGGCTGCAAAGCTTTTTCTTTAGACTCAAACAGTTCTTTGATACAAACAATATTTTTCATTTCAAAGGTAATTGTTGGTAGCCAATAGGCACTGATAGTCCCATGTGGGAAGCACAATAAGTACATTGCCTTTCAAAAAACAGTATTGCTTTTCATGTGATAGAGACCATTTGTGCAATTGAAAACCCATTCAGAAAGCACACTGATAGACAGACCCTTTAAAATTCCAAGATGTAAATGTATTGAAGTGCACTATCAGACAGGCTCTCACACAAAAGCTCCTTGAAAATAATTTAATATATATATTCAACCATCACTGTATTTACTTTTTTGGCAATAATTCCTTTCCCCTTATTTTCCACTACATTTAGCAGAAAACCTCAGCTGTGTCTCAGCTGAACAAAGACAAGCCACAGTTCCAAATTTCAGTTTTTATCATTGTCTCAATTACTGTTTCCCACTGTCCCATTTTTGTTTCTTACCAGAAATTTATAAAACCTACAGGACTCAGAGATAATAAATGATTTCATAGCCTATCCATGCCCAAAAATGTCCAGGAAAGTAGATTTTTTCAAGTTAATCTTGTAAATTGTCTCTTTTTATCTCCTAGGGTGTGCTTATCTTATACCAAATAGCAAATCGTCTATATCTTTTCATTTTATTTGAACTAATACTTTTCAGTCAGAGAACAGCCCAGCGAAAGAGATCTTCAGGCTGATTGATATTTGTACTTATTGACAGAGCTGGAGAAAACATGTCATAAGAGAGTGTAACAAAGTGAACTATTCGACATAAAGCCAAGAACAAAAGATTCTGCATTACTATTCATCAAGAGATTAACCATAATCCTATTAAGAAATCAAAGTACAGTTCTGAAAGATTTCCACATTCAAAATTCTGAGTGATCAGTTGTCTGAAAGAAAATCGATTCTTACATCACATCAAGAACAATCTTTTATGAATCTCTACATAACTATTGATAGCATACAATTAAGATAATAAAAGTTCAGTGACAATTTTGAGTCATTATTTAATCAATTCCTAGGAAATGAAAAATGGAAAGCTTATTTAGCTGGGTCTTGCTACCTGAGAAGAATTAGGTCACAATATAAAATTGGTATGGGAATCAAGAGACACTGTTCGTCTTTTCTCTGCATTGAGTCACTGTGGAACCTTCAACCAGTTGCTTAATCCCTCTGTTTCATTTTCACCTTGTGTGAAAATGAGAGTTTTTAAATCACAAAATCAACAGAGATGCCAGAAGGACTGAAGACATTGTTTTCTTTAAAGTACCCATAGCCATTGCGAAACACAGGTCTATGCACTAAAATTAAAAACCTATATTTCAAAATCAATGTTTTTACTTAACCATACACTAGGAAGGCTGGATACTCTCTACCACAAATGTAGAGATTTCAAATGCTATTTTTAAATGAATGTCTTTGGGATTTTTCAGTTTTTCTAGTACGGCTTGTAGCTAATCTAGGGTCTCCTGGGCTGTATTTGCTGTACCAAAATCATCGTCATCAAATATCAAGATTATTTGGCAAAACTCCAGAATGCTTGTTAATGACAACGCTGATATATGTATACCGATTTGCACTTCACAGTCTAATTTACATAATACTCTCTTGGTTAGTAAACAATTTTGTTTTAAGGGTGATGGTATACTTACTAGGACTTGGGTTCTTTTGAAGTAGGGAGTTGGTGGTTTTTCAACCAGAGATGGGATATTTCTGGGATTTCGCCACTTAAGCCAAACTATATGATTCATCAGTGTGATCTTCGTCATTGGATATGATAACACACATTTGGCTTTAGCAGGTAGCGAACACCAGTGCCCACAGGTCAAGATATGTAAAATGAGTCAAGGGATGCTGGTGGTGTTGAGACAGCAGGGAAGGCTAAAGGCCCTGTCCAGCTGGAGATTCAATTCTGATTGCTGCCCTGTGTCAACTCAAGCTCTGCAAAATGAAAGAAAACATGAAATCTGTAGAAAAACATAAAATCTGTAGACATCTATGTAAAATATCCCAATTCTTAAAAATAGTAATCAAAGTGTTTTTGAGAACTCTGAGAAACACCTCTGTGCTATGACATCATAATTGTGCCCTTGGAAGACTCACATTATCAAAAATGTCATTATAAAAACAGTTGTTTCAACAGGAAAGTGGAGATTAAATGTGTAAGACTTTCAGACTCTCTGTAACACGTCTTTATGATGTAGGAATTTCACAATAATGGTGATTTTTATCATTAGGTACATGTAGAGCTATAGTACCTAAACATCATGGAGTGTTGACTTCCTACATACTTTTGCTCAAGAGCAGACTCTTCTGTCACCACATTCTCACTGATACAGCACTTCTTACATTTCTGTCACTATCCTCTTCACTGTTAAGATAAACACACCATGAAATCACTTAAACAAAGATATGGGTTATAAACACATCTGCATTGGTTGCTTCTGATTTCTGTCTTATTAAAACGCAAAATATATGTACTATACTGTTCACCCAAAAAGTGGTCTTTTTGTGGTTATCTCACTTTGAGATACCCATTCCTGCTGGAAAAAAGTACTTCTAAGCTTGCCAGTTACAGTATCTCAGGCCCTTTCAGTTTAAAATCATTTCTTTTGGTTTGGATAGTCTTGTTTCAGAAATTATTAAGACATCTCAAAATCAATTCCAGTCTAATTTTCTTCTTTCTTCCCATTCCTCAAGTCAGCTTCTGGTTTCAAGGCTTACTTCTCTATCCTGACAGTGGAGTAGTTGGAGTCCAGGGTCCTCATACTCTTCTCTGGCTTTCTATTGACCACTTGTGGTGGTCTGGTGCCCAGTAACGAAGAGCTCACTCACTGAAATTCATAGTCTGTTCCTTTGACATGTATAAAGCTTATTGAGTGTTCCACTGGGGTGTTAGCCATCACTCCCCCCTGAAAAGGCCCTACATTTACGCCTATTATATTACTATCATCATCATCATCATCAAACTTGTGGTAAAATGCACATATCATAAAATTTACCATTTTAACCAAAGTGTACAGTCAGGTGGCATTAAGTATATGTATAATGTTGTGCAACCATCCCCACTCTCTAGTTTGGGAAGTTTTTCATCACCCCAAATGGAAACCACAGACTCAATAACCATTGCCTCTCCCCCCAGCTTCTCACAACAACCAATGTATTTCTGGTCTCTATGAAGAAAGAATAGACCAAATTTGTCTGTTCTGAATATTTCAGATAATGGAATCATAAA
The DNA here is from genome assembly GCF_964662115.1 of Mustela nivalis. Taxonomy (NCBI): domain Eukaryota; kingdom Metazoa; phylum Chordata; class Mammalia; order Carnivora; family Mustelidae; genus Mustela; species Mustela nivalis. The sequence goes on from NC_139021.1 coordinate 124,080,162, forward strand.
GCATGTGGTCTTTAGTGTCTGGGTTGTTTCACTCAGCATAATGTTCTCAAAATTCATCTATACAGTTGCATGTGCTAATACTTTATTCCTTTTTAATGGCTGAATAATATTCCGTTTTAAGGGATATATCACTTTTTGTTCATCCATTTCTCTCTTAATGGAAATTTGGGTTATTTTTACCTTTTGGTCATTGTGAATAGAGCTGCTATAAATGATTGTGCACAGATTTCTATTTGAAGACTTGCTTTTAATTCTTTTTGATCTACAGCAGAGTATGGAGTTGCTAGGTTATGTGGCAATTGTGTTTATCTTCTTCCACTCTCACTGGCCAACAGGTCCTTCATTCTCAGCCATGTCTTCACCTCATTCTTAGTTTCTACTCAGGGGACACTTTGCCTATTATTACAGGAACTCCTGGCAGGTCTGAAAGCTTGCAGCTGAGCCTCCTGGATGGGGAAAAACACTCAGAATTCTGAATCCTTCATGTGTAACATAAATGAAACTCTGAGGCTCATCCCTCACATATTCTCTTCTATGCCACTGTGCCACTCATGGGCCTTGTTGGAAGTGCTGGAAAAATGAAACATCTACTTGAAAACTTCTTCCCCCATCTCTTTTAGAATTTTAATAGGTAACTTTTTTGTCTTATTACTCTCCTCCATAAGCCGTACAAAACACACACACACACACACACACACACACACACACACACACACACGAATAAACTGCCTGGGTGTTTCTCTTCTTCCCGCCTGGTAGGTTGTTTCAGTTCTGAAGAGGACAGGGCATTCCCTTCTACTTGTTATCCTTTCTTTTTAATCTCCTTCTCTCCTCCTGTAACTGGAAACGCTTCTGCTTCTTGACTGGTGGGGACTTTCAGTGCATCACATCTTACTCTTTCTTGGAACTCTAATGGCAGAAGAGCTACAGGGCAATATAATTAAGGAGGACATGAAAACATATCAATTTAGTTTTGTTAATATTAAATCATCCTGTTCATGTCTAAAGCAGTATATGTAATGAAACTCACATTCCTCAATTTATTTTTTTATATTCACTTTTACTTTGAGAATTCATATACTATATGAAAAAATTGTATGCCTATTTAGACATTTCTGGAAAAAAAGATCTTTGGGAAAATTTTCTCTGGGTCCACATGCCCCATACTCACGAACTCCATGTTACTTATTCTTCCCATGGCTTCATTCTTGATGACTCCTTGATGAGCTCTCAGGACCTTTTACTACCATCCATTTGACATCTGTGAAATACTCATCCCCCAACGCTGTGTTGAGCTCTGGTTTTATCCAAGTTTTGCAGCCACAAGCTTGTTCGGCAGTAACTCTCTAACTTGGCCTGGGTCCGAAAATCCATGTATTACTTTGTTTGGAAGGTTGATAAAATGCCACCAAGAAAAGAGGGTGTGTGTCAAGGGTGGAGGAAGTTTTAAGAGGAAGAAACTATTAGTAACATTAAAAGCTGAAGAGAGTTCAGGTAAGACGAGGTAAGAAATGTGTCTTAGTGACTTAATGAGGAAAATTTCATCAGAGCAGCAGGTGAACAGCTGATACTTCCAAAATGTTTCTTTACCCTCCACTTCTTTGTAGCACTCATTCCAGATGTGATTCATTTTGTAAAGAGGAGTTTGGTGTCAGTTTTCCTCCATGATGATAAGCTCCACGAGTAAAGAGACACATTGAACATAATTCTGGGCCCAGAGAAAATGCTGAATACATAACTGTAGAATTAATCCAAATTCAGGACAAATGTAAAGACACAAAAATTTTTAGGTATTGAGGGTGTCAGTGAAAATTCCAGGAAGTGTGGGTTCTAGTTCCAGCCCTGTCATCAGTAAGCTTATCATTTAATTTCCCTCATTCTCAGTTCCCTCTTCTAATAAAGGGATTAGGTTTGCTGAGAATCTTTTCATGATTGGTGCCTTTTTACTAAATTAAGCCTTATTTTTCATTTGTGAAATGAAAAGTTATAACTTTATCTTCTTTATAGCCATAGAATGTATTCATAGCTCCAGGCGACTTATTGCCTAGAAGTTAGCTTGATAGAGTGAAGATATTGAGGAGCTATCATTTTTGCTTTAACTTTTTGTCTCATTATCCAGTTTAAAGGATTCTAACTCGCTTCATTTTGCTCTCAATTTTAGGTCCCCTTCAGTCTTATTTATTTCTTCTTCTGGTTTCTGCTCACTTCCCCCCCCCCCCCCTTCATGGTAAGAAAAGAAACAAAAAGTGAAAACAGAGGAGGCCAAATGCTTTAGTCAGCAGTGTGATTCCTTCATGATGATCTTTTTCCAATTAGGAAAGATTTTTCCTCTAAGAACCACACTATCATTTTTTTTATTTTCAAACAGCATTCATATATGTATCTTATTAAGAACTCATTTGCACTAACTGGCTCTTTGTTGAACCTCTGTATGGATTTGCCTGTGTGTGTGTGTGTGTGTGTGTGTGTGTGTGTACCTGGGTTTATGCCACAACTTCCACTTCCATAAACGATGAACTCATTTTTTTCACTTTGACCCTACAAAAACATCAAAATTAAACACAAGCAATAACATTTTTTAAAAAAACAGAATCATGATCCAGATATACAATATAATTTCAGAGATAAATGGTTTCTAATATTTAAGTGTGGAGATTGATTTTATTTGATCATATCAGAGCATTGTGTACCATTATCCCCATGGTTTCTTAGCCACTAGAGGAACCCAATATCCAATAGGAACCAGATTCAAGAAGCTTAAAAGCAGGGTAAGCTTAACATGCAATCCAGTTTTCTAGTCTTCAATACAGGATATACATTAAATCAGGCTCTGAGAGGATTCAAATGGAAGATTCCAATTCCTATTAGAAAATCAGGCAATTAGGAAAAAAGTACGTTTAAGGAAAAAAGAAACCTTGAGCTATTGTTAAATTAATTATGCGAATTGAATCAAAGAAATTTGAGTTAAAATGATTTTTACAGCTTCAGTCTTCTTTCTTTGGATGGAAGCATTAGAAGGTTGTACGTGGGAAATCTGTAATAGAAGATAGGGAGAGATTTGCGAGGGAAGACATGCTCATTTTCTCCTTGTAGTTCCATAACTCTTAATTCTTTTAAGTTTTCCTGCAGGGGAGCATTATTTTCCATTGTAAAAGTGCCCTAAGTTCTTGCCAATAAAAAGCCCCTATATTTTATAGTCTATTGAATCAAGACTGATATATGGTAAGTAATTTACAGAGAGATGCATTGAGGCTAATCCCCAAAAGGCATGCTATCATTTCATGCAAAAGTGACTCAAGAGTAAAATGAACTCTTAGAAATGTTATCCTTTCACTGGTCAACTCCTGTCATCCTATAGCTGGGACCTAAAGTTGATGGGCTCAAAGGTGGGAGGTTACTATTGGATCTGTGTTTCTAAGTATAGGGAGTTACTTTTCTTATAAATACTAAGAGGGCATTCCAACATTTAAGCTTTTTCTTTGGGATTTTTGTCTGCATCAAAGAATTAAAGATACAACTTGTATTGAAATGAAACTGCTACCAGAGGGAATTCTTCCCCCTCAGATTTTATTCATGAAATATTAAGAATTCCCCTATTTTCCTAAAATACAGTGATGGATGCATTTTGGCAAAGTGAAAATTGAATGTAAAATGTTATGATGAATTATAAATACAGATATATTTCATTCTCTCATCTCAATACTTTGCATTAAATATGAGTGTTGTATTTCTTTCAAGTGACTGAGTTAATTTTATCTGAGAAAATAATAAAATGATCATTCATTTCAGAAAGGCCTTTTGGAAAAGTTTACACTCATTTCCTTTCTGTTTTTACATACATATATAACCTACTCTTGAAGAGCCAAGTAAATGCTTTACACATCTCATGAACTCCATCAAGTGGAAAAGAACTTAAAGCAAATATTGACATAGAGTAGTGACTTACCATATTACCTGGTGAGGAGAAATTTAAATTAGCTTCTTGAAGGATGGATCAACAAAACCCAATGGTAAGTGAAGTCTGCATTGATCTTTGAGAAAGCTTGCACTCTAAAGTAGACCCTGGAAATTTTAATGAAACTGAAATGGAAAATGAGGTGAGAAGTATTTAACAAATCATTCATGGTTATGGGAAAGTTTTGTGTGTGTGTGTGTGTGTGTGTGTGTGTACGATAAAAGGTATATAGGGGAAACTGCAGAAATCAGAGTATCTATCACTTATAACTTAATTTCAATAAATCCATGTGGTAAAGTAAAATAGTAATGAAATAAAATAATCAACAAAATAAAAGATGACACAAATGCAAACATGACACACTGCAAACATGATATTTTCATGTTTCATGTTTCAACACAAGATATTCAGAAGAGTCAGAAAGTTAGTTTCACCTTTCATAGCCACTATATGTAAATGTATAAATTTTTTCCATGTGTGTTTGAGGATTCTATAAAGAATTCATAAAGGTGCTTATCCCAGTAAAAGTCACAGTTCCCTACAGAGAACAGAATAGCTTATTGTTTTTTACTCTTCAAACTGTTCTGTCATGCAAATCTCTTCATATTTACAATCACAGAAGATAAATGATTGAAAGAACATTTTCTTAAAAAAAAAATCACTGGGTCAAATCATCATGTGTTCAAAAAATTTTCAACCAATCAACATTAAAAAAAATTCAAGAAGTAAATTCAACATTAAAAAAAAATTCAAGAGTAAATGGGGGCAAATAATAACTAACACTAAAGTAAAATTAAGATAAGATGTAGATTAGTACTAACAACCCATACTATAGGGAAAGGACCACAGATTTGGCTCTGAATTTCTTTTCTTTTCTTTTTTTAAAAGGAAGAAAGTGAGAGTGAGAGTGAGAAGATGGAGGAGGGGCAGAGGGAGAGAGAGAGATCTTAAGTAGGCTTTACCCCAGAGTGGAGCCTGACCTGTGTCTCAAACTCATGACCCTGAAATCATGCATGACCCGAGCCAAAGTCAAGAGCTGGACACTTAACTGACTGGGCCACCTAGGTTCCCCTGGTTCTGAAATTTCTAATCAATAGTATGAAAGAAAAAATAGGACAAATTAGATGATAATTCAAAAATGTCTACTATTTCCGTTAGGGAAGGGGAAGGTCAAATCTTCCCAGTACTCAGACCAAGGGAGAAGTTTCTCCCAAGACTTAAGGAGATGCAGTCTATGACATGTTGTGAATACAGTCTTCAACAGCATCTTGAGATGCTCCAATTTTAGTCTTAGAAAGCCATATGGAGATCATAATGGCATGGTTCTGGAAGTGTCTCTTGCATTGATAAACATACTATTTAGGATAACTTCACTGATTGAATTTTGTTTATATGGGACGGAATTTAAATTTATAGAAATGTATACAGTTTAATGGTACTATAACAAACACCTATGTTACAAGCCCTCAGTTTAATTGTAGCTTAATATTTTTGTTATGGATGCATTATATTCTTTTAAAATGAAATAACACATAGACTTGAACTCTCCCCCTATCCCCACCAACTCCTTCAAAACCCATTAGCACTCTCTTTCTCCAGAAGTAACCAAAACTAGTATTTTGATATTCATTATGCTCATGGATTAAGCAAATTTAATTGTTTAAATACATTGCGTAGAAGTGTATAAATGTCAAGTGTACAGCTCAGTTAATTTTTACAAAGTGAGAGGCTCACGTGGACACTTCTCCGTTTAGGACGTAGAATATTAGCTCCCCAGTTGTCTACTCCCTGCTCAGATTTGTACCACTTAACAACCACTGTCCCTTACCCTTCTTTTCAAAACCTAACCAGTATTCTGTCTTCTACGACCATAAGTCAGTTCTGCCTGTTTTTGAGCTTAATATGTTATCAAACTGTATGACACCTTGTGTTTGGTTTTTTTTGCTCAAAATGATGTTTGTGATATTCATCCTGTTGCAAGTCACTTTAATTGCTCATTTTTGTTGCTTTGAAGTTTTTGTATCAATATATTATATCAATGTATCAACATATTAGAATTGATTCAATCACTCCATTGCTGATACCATTTGGATTGTGTCCAGTCTCCAAATATTAATAATGCTGCTATGCACATTCTTCTCCATAGAATTCTGTTTGGTATATATCCAAAAGAGGATATTGTAGAATTAATAGATAATGTAGTTTCCAAAGTGATTTAATAAACTCTCCTAGCAACAGTGTATGAGCTTGCCATTGTTCTGCATCCTTGTCAGTATTTGGAATTATCAGTTTTTTTCATTTAGCCATTTGATGAAGATAAACAGTTATTGTGATTTTATTTGCATTTCCCTGATAACTAATAAGGCTCGACACTTTTCTGAAGTATAAGAAAAGTGGTCCATTTTTTTATTCAGTGTTTTGTCCAATATTTGATTAGGTTGTCTTTTTTTTCTTTTATTGTTTTGTAGAAATTATTCATTATGTACATGAACCTTTTGGCAAATTATGTATGTTAGAAATATATTCCTTAACTTGCCTCTTTCATTCATATAATTTTCTATTTGACAAAAAGAACTTCTTAATTTTAATGTGTATAATTTATATTTTCCTTTATGGATATGGCTTCTTTATATTACTTAAAAAATATTCCCCTCCTCAAAGTCATGAAGATATTCTCTCATTTTTTTTCCAAACTCTCTATTGCTTTTCCTTTGACATTGAAATCTTCAAACTACTTAGAATTGATTTTTGTGTATGATGTGTGGTAGGGATATAACTTCATTTCCCCCCATATGGTCATCTGGTTTTTGATCAGTAACACTTATCAAAAAGGCCATATTTACCTAGTGCTTTTTAGGTGTTTATCAAAAATAATAGATGAGAAGATTTGCTTTCTTTATTCTGAACCATTTGTCTATCTTTTTGTTCATACACATTGTTTAATTAGCTACTGTAGCCTTATACCTTGCAATCTTGTAGCCTTGGTACCTGTGAAAGAAATTTCTTCATCTTTTTTTTCTTGAACAAGAGAAAAAGATGGTGTACCTTACTCTTCATGAGTATTTTGGTTATTCTTGGCACTTGGAATTTCTGTATACATTTTAGACTATCTCTATCAATTTCCATACCTGCACCTTCCCCTCTGCCTCCACCCCCCCCCCAAATCTGTTAAAATTTTATCTGGAACAAATTGGTGTACTGAGGACAATTTAAGTTTTTATGACATTGAGCATTCTAATTAATGATTATGGTACACTTTTATCCATTTAGGTCTTTAATTTTTCTAAAGTTTTCTGAATTTTCTGTGCACAGATATCTTACATATTTCATTAAGTTAGTACAGATGACTTCCATTTACTCCTCACCCAGGTTTACCAATTGTTAGTACTTTTCAGACCCACACACAGACATATGTATTTATGTGTAGTCTATCTGTTATCTCTCTAATCTTTCCTTCCCAGTGCATTACATCTGAAGGCACATGTTTAAGTTTTTTCCATTTTTGTAACATTTACTTTGATCACTTGATCATCATTTATTTCTATTTATCATTGATTTACATGTTTAGTTATATAAACTAAAGAGAGAGACTTTGAAATTAAGTAAATTTCCTATTCCTCTTTAAACATTTTTCCAGTGGTTAAAATACTCATTCATGAGTCCTGTGTAAATTAATGTAAAGTCATTATACTATAAAAAAGAGCTTTCAATCTTCTTTTATGTAGTTGTTTACCTACTTTCAGCATGGACTCATGGATTATTATTTTTATTCAGTGGTAACACTATCATTGTTCATTTTGAGGCTGAATCTGCTTCTAGTATGGCCAGCCTCATTGAGTTGGCTCTGTATCATTTTGACATGTCCTTTTCATTTTTGGAACTCTTCTTTATTTTTTGACATAACAAGATGTTTCAGGCTCATCTTTTATTTTTACTGCAATGACTTTGGAGTTAGCCAAATTTTTAAGAAGATCTGTTTTCTTTTAATTTGTTAAATTAAATTTTTTTCTGACATTATTATAGATTCTTTTGGATTTTAATAAACATTAATGATGAAATCTGCTAATAAATAACAGTGCTTTTATATATTTTTTACAATCCCTTTATCATTTTTTTCTCTTATGCCATTGGGTAGGACTTCCCAATGCTAAATAAAAAAGTGATATTGGTCATCCTTGTCTTTTGTCTGATTTCAGAGAGAAAGCTTTCAACACCCCACTTTAAGGATGATGTTTATACTATACTCTTTGTAGATACACTCTTAAGTTAATTCCTTTCTTCTCCTAATGGCTAAGCTTTAAAAAAAAATCCTGAATGATAATATATTACTTTCATATTGCTGCTGTAACAAATTGTCACAGAATAGTGGCTTAACAAAAGTACGGATTGATTTCTTGCAGATCTAGAGGTTAGAAGCCCCAGATGGGTCAGCAAAGTTGTATTCCTTTTCAGGGCTCTATGGGAGATTGTGTTTCCATGTCTTCCAGTTTCCATAGGCTTTCTTCATTCCTTGGTTCTTGGCCATTCCAAACTCTGGTTTTTGTTTTGGTTTGGTTTGGTTTGGGTTTTTTTTTTTTTTTTTTTTTTGTTACATCTTCTCTGACATTGACTTTCTGCCTCCTTCTTATAAAGACTCTTGTGATACCTTGGCCCAATCAGAGTAATCCAGGATAGTATGCCCATATCAGGATCCTTAGAGTAATCACATGTACAAAGTCCCTCTTACCATGTAAGGCATCATATTCATGGGTTCTGGCGATTAAGGCACATACATTTTTGGGGAGCATTTTTTCAGCCTACCACATATAATAAATGTTACCAAATAAATTTTCTGCATCGAGATGATCATAGTATGCTCTCCTTTATGCTGTACATACAGTGACTTCACATCCAATGTTCCATGTTAAACAACCTTGCATTCCTGGCATAAGTCACATTCTTTGTGATGTACTTTGTTTATGTGTTGCTAGATTTCATTTGCATTCTAGCTTAAGTAATACTGACCTGTATTTTCTCTCTTTTGACATCTTAGTTGTTGTTTTGGTGGTGGTTTTTTGTTTTTTGTTGTTTTTTTTTTCATTTTATTTATTTATTTTAGAGAGAAAGTGGGCATGGGGGGAGGGACAGAGAGAGAGGGGAAAAATGCAGGCTCCTTGCTGAGTGTAGAGTCTGATGTGGGGCTCAATCCCATGACTGAGATCATGAATTGAGCTGAAATGAAGAGTCAGATGCTTCACTGAGCACCCCCCCTGAACCCCAGTTTTTGTTTGTTTGTTTGTTTGTTTGTTTTTGTTTTTTAGTTGCTGTGATTTGGGCCTCAAATAATGAGTTGAAAAGTGCTTTTCTTTTTTCTGGTTTCATTAGAATTTCTGCTTTTGTCAATACTATTTCCTTTCTTGTGTTTTCCATAAATTTAGTTATTCTAACTTCTTTAAATGGGTGTTTAGCTTATAGATGTTCACCTTTCTTTCTTTTCTGATATACATATTTAATGCTAAAAATGTCCCTCTGACATGACTTTAGTTGCAGCAAACAGGTTTTGATATACAGTCTTTTTACTGTCATTAATTCAAAATACAGAAATACATTCTACTTTTCTTTTTGATTTTTTTCTTTGACCCACAATATCTCATCTGCCACTTGTAAAAAATATATATAAATACATACATATTTTTTCCTGTGGGTGTATTTATCCAAATTGTTAGTTTGCCATTATCAACAGTGGTATTCTCTCTATCTTTGACTATTTCTATGTATGCATGGATCCATAAACAGTGCATGCTATTTTTCTGTTTGCATTAAATTTGTATTTGTATATGTAAATTTATATATATATATAAATGCCATATAAACATTAACAAAAAGAAAAATCATAGGGAATTATTAATATCTGTTAAAACAGAGCTTAAGGCAAGAAGGACTGAATGGAGACAGAAAATAATTAAAGAAATATTTAAGAAATATTTAAGAACAATGAAGTGTTTGTGAAATATTTAAGAACAAGAAATATTTAAGAACAGTGAAGTGTTTGTGAAACTAAAAATATAGTTTTAGCTGTATAAAACAAGAATGACAGAATTTAAAGTTAAATTTCACAAGCTAACAATCATATGGTATATTTTACCAAATGGCCAACAGTAAAGTAGTAAGGATGTAGACAACTTAAAAACAAATTATGTATTTGAGAGAGTAGGGGGGAGGGACAGAGGGAGAAGGAGAGAGAGAATCCCAAGCAGACTCCCTGCTGAGTATGAAACCTATCGTGGGGCTCCGTCTCCTAACTCTAAGATCTTACCTGCAGGCAAAATCAGAAGTGGATCCCTAACCCACTGAGCCACCCAGGCTCCCCAGAATATAGACATTTTGAATGAAACACTTAGAAATACAAAGTGGGGGAATGAGGAAGGGAGAAAAGAAGGGAAAAAGAAAGAGAGGGAAAGAGAATTTTACACCAAAGAAATAGAAGATACACCTTCATTTCAAATATACAAAAAACATTTATTAAAATTGAGCTCAAAGAGACTCTTAATCTCACAAAACAAGCTGAGGGTAGGGAGAGGGTGGTTGGATGGTGGACACTGGGGAAGGTATGTACTATGGTGAGTGCTGTGAAGTGTGTAAACCTGGTGATTCACAGGACTGTACCCCTGGGGCTAATAATATATTATATGTTAATAAAAAAATTCCACACTCTATCTAATGAAAATAAAATTAAATTAATAATTTAATAATAGGGATGCCTGGGTGGCTGAGTGGTTAAATGTCTTCAGCTCAGGTCATGATCCTGGTCCTGGGACTGAGTCTCACACTGGGCTCCCTGATCAGTGGGGAGCCTGCTTCTTCCTCTGCCTTTAGCTCCCCCTGTTTGTGCATTCTTATGCTCAATCTCTCTCTGAGAGATAAACAGAATCTTTTAAAAGAAATTTCAACAATAAATTGATGACTTAAGTTATAAAATTATATAATTACATATATTATATATAAAATATACTTTAAATTATAAAATTATATATATTTATATATAAAATTACAAAAACTAGAAATTTATGAAGACATTTCTAAATTTCTAATAGAAATTTAAAAATATTTAGAATTGAAAAATAAGAGTATTAAATAATAAAAATTTATAGTATCTAAGAATCTCACTAGAATAAATTTATAGTTTTAAGTTCCTTTATTAAAAACAAACAAGAATATTTGGGAATGAGAGTCACTTTCAACTCATGAAGCTAAGAAAGTCCCAAAGAACAGACTTTTAATTAGAGAGAAGAAAATTTCAAAAATAAGGTAAAAAATTAATGTAAAATGAATCAAAGAAACAAAAGAGATTAACAAAACATAAGTTCTTTAATGAACCAATAAAGTAGTCACATTTCAAACAAGAGTAATCAAGAAAAACAAAAAACTTAAGATATTTGAAGTAAAGGGACACAATCATAGAAATTGTATTGATTTTTAAAACCATAAGAGAATATTATAACAAAATATTTAAAAACATTGATTAAATATAAATATTTCTAGAAAAATGTCATACAATCTTTTAAAAAACAACAGAAAAGTGTAGCTTTTTTTTATTTTTAATTTTTTATAAACATATATTTTTATCCCCAGGGGTACAGGTCTGTGAATCACCAGGTATATTCACTTCACAGCACTCACCAAAGCACATACCCTCCCCAATGTCCATAATCCCACCCCCTTCTCCCAAACCCCCTCCCCCCAGCAACCCTCAGTTTGTTTTGTGAGATTAAGAGTCACTTATGGTTTGTCTCCCTCCCAATTCCATCTTGTTTCATTTATTCTTCTCCTACCCACTTAAGCCCCCATGTTGCATCACCACTTCCTCATATCAGGGAGATCATATGATAGTTGTCTTTCTCTGCTTGACTTATTTCGCTAAGCATGAAAGTGTAGCTTTTAAATAAATTTAACTTATAATCAAAATTATTGTCTTCATTCTTATTATCCTTTCTTCTAAGAAAACACAAAACACAAAAAAAACCCCACAAAAAACTGACAATTTTTGGGGCGCCTGGGTGGCTCAGTGGTTTAAGTCTCTGCCTTCAGCTCAGGTCATGATCTCAGGGTCCTGGGATCGAGCCCCACATCGGGCTCTCTGCTCAGCGGGGAGCCTGCTTCCCCCCCTCTCTCTGCCTGCCTCTCTGCCTACTTGTGATCTCTGTCTATCAAATAAATAAATAAAAATCTTAAAAAAAAACTGGACAATTTTCAAGGTGAATTTTTGTAACCTTAAAAAACTAACAAATACAAAATGAGAAAAGAGGAAAAGTCAGTCACAACACATTTCATAAGACAACTAATAATCTGAAAATCAAAACCAGACAAGGACAGAAAAAGAAAGTGAAATTATGAACATAAATACAAAGTTTCTAAATAAAATACAAGAAAAAGAAATTAAATGATTTAATATACATGTCATAGTCAATTAATATCTGTCCAATAAATCAAGAACAATTCAGCTTTAAAAGAATTCCTTAGAAAATGGGGAAATAATCTGAACAGGGAATGCACTAGAGAAAACCTAAAACACAGTAATAGATATTAAACTTCACAGCACCAAGACAAAAATGAGGGACATTATTGTTATAGGCATTGAGCTGGTAAAATTTAAGAAGTCTGACGATATTAATATTGACAAAAACAGAAAAAAGCTTGGAAAGTTTAGAATTTCCATCTTGAGTGGGAGTATAAATTGCTACAACTACAAACCTTTTGTTTAGCAATTGGGTTATATCCAATACATTGACAAAGTGTATAGCTAAGGATGCCACAATTCTTCTTCAGACATATTATCTGGAAAACAATCTTGCAGAAATGTACAAAATGGCAGATGCAATGTATAAATTGTAGCATTGTTTAAAGAGCCTTAAAATTGGAAATAACCTAAAAAGCTTTCTAAAAGAGAATGGCTAAATTATTAGTTATTGCAGTTATTGTTAATATCAAACAATAATGTATAAGTAGTAAGCATGGAAATTTAAATGAATGAGCTAGAGCTATATATGTCAAGATTAATAAGTCCCTTTCACTGAAAAAATAAAGTTAAAAAAGGTTAATAAGTCCCTAAAACATAAGGCTAAGTGAAAAAATTGTAGAATGACACAATATTTTATATATATGATTTATAATTTATGAGTTACCTATCTTCTTATTTTTAATTTCTCAAGGTATTTTTGTCTTAGATGGATTTTGTTTTGTAACCATAATTTAGTAAATCACAATCTTTCAGTAATTGTTAGCTTTGTTAAATGTTAAATCTCTTACATTTACTATATTTACTGTTCAATTTAGTCTTACTTCTATTATTTTATTGTGTGTTTACTGTTTACATCTTTTTCTTTTGTTCCTTTTTCTCCTGTTTTCTTTTCAAATAACAAAAAATATATTTTTTTAAAGATTTTATTTACTTATTTGACAGAGAGAGATCACAAGTAGATGGAGAGGCAGGCAGAGAGAGAGAGAGAGAGAGAGGGAAGCAGGCTCCCTGCTGAGCAGAGAGCCCGATGTGGGACTCGATCCCAGGACCCTGAGATCATGACCTGAGCCGAAGGCAGCGGCTTAACCCACTGAGCCACCCAGGCGCCCCTCAAATAACAAAATTTTTAATAGTTTTATTTTCCTATACAGTCTTAGAAGCTCTAATTGTATTATTATTTTACTAGGTGTTCTGGAATTTTATATTTATTTTTATTTTATTTTATTTTTATTTATTTCTTTTCAGTGTAACAGAATTCATTGTTTATGCTGGAATTTTAAAAAACATACATAACAACTTTTATTTTTAAACAAATGCTACAACTATATGACATTTTCTCCCTTCTCTCATGCATAACACAGAATGTATCATACTACAACTATGCATTACTCATTTTAATCTACCATCTCATTTTTTTAGTAGAGTTATATTTTACATTTCCAAAAATATATAAAGCTGTTAGTGGATTTTGCAGTCAGTAAATGACTAAATATTGATAAATATTATCAATTTCTGAGTTTGCTTCTCCACTTGACAGTTTTTATTTTTTTCAAACAGATTATCTATAGGAGTTAACAGTCTTCATGTTTATAGGCTTGAAAATGTTTTCATTTTGCTTTTACTCTTATAGTTTAACTGGGTATAAAATTCTAGCTCACAGTTATTATCTTCAGCACCGTAAACATATAACTCCACTGTCTTCTGGGGTTTCTTATTGCTAAAGAAAAATCTCACTGTTTAAATGCCATTTTCTGCAGATAATATTTTGCCTCCAGATTTTAGGATTATTATTTAAGATTAGGATCCTTAAATATTTCAGTTCTAGCTTTATGCTTATCTTGTACACTTCTCAGAACTTAACAGTTTGCTATGAACATGTTTTTCTTACCTTCTGGAAAATTCACAGCTATATCTGTTCAGATATTGTTTTTTCCCCCACTCCTTCTATTCTCATATTCTGGAGCCTCTCAAATCAGCCATCCATATTTCTCACCTGCTTTCTGCTATTCTTTAGAAGTTTGTTTTGTTCTTTGTGATACATTCTTTGTGAATTCTTGGTATAACTATCAAATTCATTAACTCTCTATTTTTCTACAGTGTTACTTCATCGTTAGCATTGTTTCATCTCATGGGTGTTGTTTTAGTCTTTAATTTTAATGGTTATATTTTTCATTTCCAGTCTGTGGTGCAGCCTGTCTCATCTCCCCTTGGGCTTATATCATTTATGTATATTTATGTTTTATAGATTCTTGCTCTTGATATATAGGAATTATTCTTTCATTTGAGAGTGTGTCCTTGTCTTGTCTTTCCTCATTCCTATATGCTATAGTTCCAGGTATAAGTCAACATTATACCTGCTCCCCAGTTCCAATTATTGCCTGCTCCCCAGTTCCAATCCCAATGAACAGCCTTATTTTTTATGAGCAAGATCTCATGCTCTACCCTAGCCTCTATTTTCCGGTAATGATTCTCATTTTGGTACTAATATCTAGAATTCAAATGCTAACTTTCTATCAGTAACTGCTACGTACAACCTCAATCTGGACTCATGGATTTAGTTTTGCTTACCAATTTGCTTCTCTATTCTTTTTCTCATCTCTATGAGGATTTATCTTGGCAAACCTCAGTATGACATTTTAATGCCTACTATTGTATTTTATCTCTTATTACTATGATTTTGGAACTCTTCATGTGGTAAAAATGTAAGGATGTTTCCTTTTGTGTGTATTTGGACATTTGTTATTAGATTGAGTCATAACTATATACCTATTCCAAATCTGGTAGACAGTAAATTGTGTCTCCAGATAAAGTAGTGGAGAATATCTCTGAGCAACTAACCAAGAATTCTTGGTAACAATGGGGTCATTTAGAATGGAAATAAGGAAACCTTATTGCCTCTGAGATTTCTGCAAGTGGAGTAGGCCAGTCTTGAAATGATACCTGTGACCCTCAAGTTATCTGTCAAATGGGATTTGTTGTAGATATATAAAATTAAAAAATTTCAAACACTGTGGACTCAAAAATTCTGATTTAATATCCCTTATTTCTAAAATTATAGAATTCCATGGAAAAAGAATATGTTTTATAAAAATAAAACAAACTTTCCTTAATCAGATAAGCTTGGTTTTTCTGGTTAAATAAGGGGAAGCAAGTTTGTTTACTGCTAGAATTCTCAGAACTTTTTTTTTTTTAAGATTTATTTATTTATTTATTTATTTGACAGATGGATAGAGAGAAAGCACAGGTAGGCAGAGTGGCAGGCAGAGGGAGAGGGAGATGCAGGCTCCCCACCGAGCAGGAATCCAGGGCCCCAGGATCATGACCCGATATGAAGGCAGCGGCTCAACTGACTGAGCCACCTAGGTGCCCCTTCTCAGAGCTTTTAATGTACTAATAGTTAGGAGTCTTCTTGAGTGAGCCTTCCATGCAACCTTTCAAATGTTGACCTTGACATGTAAAGTGAACAGGCAACATGCAAGTGTTAATCTAGAACCTTTCCCTCCTTTGTTTTTCAAGGATTACTTTTTTGAGAATTGGTGCTCTATGAGACAAATGTTTAAAATTCAGTGTCTGAATTTCTGTTTTTAAGTTAGAATGTGCTTTTACGAAGAGAACTTATAAACTACAACTGACCATCATCTTAATTTTGATGAAACTAATTGGGTCAAGACATGAACTCATAGAACAACAACACTAGTGAAAATAATCTTCCCAGAACTTCAGCCCATTATTTAACCTCATTAGCAACCTACTCTAACCACTTACAGAATTAAAGGTAAAAGGAAACTTGAATGGGACCTACCACATATTCAGGGTCAGGATCCTTAGGCTTGGAAAGAGAAAAATCAGCCAGCTAAGGAGAACAGCTTCATGGGGCGATGCTAATGGGCCCTGAAGTGCTAGCTCCTGTTTTTATGGATGGCTACTCTAACCAGTTAATTAGGTTCGATGAAGCCAGGAACTCTATTTCTTAAAAGGGAACAGATGTCATTTGCCTATTTTTATCCAACATGATGATAAGTAACCTGGACTACAAAGAGTTTTCAAATAGCACTTGTCAGCAATCTCTATAATTATAGGATTTGGGGAATGATTTTTTAAATGGAAATGTACCACATCAAAAATATGTGTATTAGTGAGTATATATTTAGTCATAGAACCAGACACATCGTACAAAGCACTAATGAAGCGTAGTTAGTATATTTGCATATATATCTATCCTTGTAAACTGAGAGTAAGCATGGTAGTATTACTTAAATTAATATTTTTATGTCACTTGCATTTTTCTTATAAGTTTTTGTCAGGCTGATCTCCTGAGTTCTATAATGCACTTTCCTGAAATTTGAAATCATTTCTGAGAAGCCCACTGTTTGCTATGAAGTGAGCTCTAAGAACAAAGAGATGTTGCAACACAAGCTGAGACTTGAGTTCTTAATTCCTCCTTTAGAGATACTTCCCCTCTGGCAATTCCTCAGACAAGAGGAAAAAAAAAAGCAAGGTCATAATATTGGAATTTTGCAACTGTTAGAAGAGACCCCAGAGGTCATTGACTTAATATTTATGCTTTCTGATTGTAATCCCTTAAAATTATTTCAAAGATGCTTATAGCAGGTATCATTATTTCTCATGACTTCTAAATACAAGCAATATCCTAATTAATTAATTTTCATAATATTTATATTCCTAGATTTTGCATCATTTCTCTCCAAGCATCAGGAAATGGTGTTTAAAAAAAAAAAAACACAACCTCACCGTTGTATAAAGTCATTTATTTAGTTCTCAGTTGTTTGACATGCTCTGCCTACTCCCGCCTTCTTCAAAAAAAGAGGAATTTAAGTTGACTTAGGGAAGAATGGCTACCTAACAAGAGCCAAATTAAGTTCACACATCAAGCCCTCATGATTGGGCTCTAGTCTACTCTTCCAACTTCAACTCTTATGATTCGTGGTCTCAAAATTTATATTCATACTATCAACACTTAATCTCATGGGACAGGCTCATTGTTGTTTCTTATTGCTCCATCTAACAGGAACGATCGTCCTTCCTGCCCATGGCCTTGTCCTCCTGGTGAACTCTTATTTTTCCTCTAAGACTCCCTAAGGAAGACTTCACCAACCCTCTTGGATTGATCCATGTCTTTTCTCTGGCTTTCATAATATCTCATGCAAAAATTCACCTTTGCAATTTCTATAATGCATTATGTGTATATGGTTCTCCATGCTTGGAGGGAATGGCTGCAGGTTGTTCTTTGTTTTACCAGTGTGTAGCACAGTTGGTGTCCAATTAGTGTTCACTGGGCTCCCGAGTGCCATGTGTGATGTTTATACGTTAAAATATTTTGAAGTTGGGTAGGTAAATCCCACAAAAATAAGGATTAAAAAACAAAGCTGCATAAAGTAATGAAGAGGGTTTGAAGGATTGACGATAGAAATTTCTGAGACTTTGGTGTGGGATAATTGCTCTCTTGCATTAATGAGGTATTGAAGTGTTCTATATAAATGAATTTATCATATATGACACAATGGATAACTTACATGCTAAGCAGGATTAGGTAGTTGGCTCTATTTTTGTGCTATTTACACCAATCTGCATGCTTTTATGATTTTCAGCTGTATTTGTCATCTCAAATATAGTTTCTTTTTGCTTGCATATATTTTCAGGGTATGCCCTGCTATGTAAATTCTCTGGCTTACACATTGGTTTGAAAAGTGGATGTACTATAAGGACAAATTAAATTCTGAATATGGTGATAGAAAAGGACCAACGACAGATTTTGCAAACTTACCATTTGCTCTGAGTTGACCTTAGAAATATGCCAGATTTCAGGCTCTCTGCTCTAAGCTCCTTCATGGAAGGGACTGAGTTTTATTAGTCTTAGCCCTATTAGGCTGTTCTCAGCATAAATGTTCAATGACTAATATGCTCATCCAACAATTCATACATCAAAGAATAATTTCTTAAATATTATTGCAATGATCTCTATATTTTCTGACTCAGAAGTTCCAAGTGTTTCTAATAAACATATTTATAGATATAAAATTTTTGCTGCTGATAATATTTTGTTCAAAGATAAAAGTTATATTCACCCAAATTAATTACAGAAAACCAAGAGAGTCAATTGGGGCTTTAAAAACTCTCTCACTTCCCTTCCAAACACTTTGGTATTAAAGTATAATGCCATCCATAATCATAATTTTTAATCCACCAACTGAAAATATCAGTCTTTTAGTAGGCTCATGTGGGAAGCACCTCTGGAGGTGAAAGGGGATTGGGGGATATAAGAAGGAAGGAATATAATCCAAATCTCCAGTCTAGAAGTCTCTCCAAACTCTCACGTCCAAGTCCTTACTTCTTACCTCACCTTTCTACTTAGATGTCTAATTGTTGTTAACATTTTACCATATCCAAAATGAAACTCATCTTTTCCCCCACTTCAATGGCTTCTGATCCTGTAATCTTCCCTCAGCTCATCAGCAACAGCTCCATTGGTCTATTGGGCCAAAATCTTTACTCTTCCTTTACCCCCATCTTCTCTCAAACCCATTTCAAACCATCAGCAAGCTCTGAAGCTTCTGCCTTCAAATCCAGTGAAAATCTGGCCCTTTCTTATTCCTGTATAGCCATCGTTCTTAGCTGAGCCACCCAAACCCATCTGCTGGACCACCGCAGTGGCTCCAGGAAAGTTTGCTTGCTTCACCTTTCCCTTGACTGTCTGTTCTTCATGCAGGATCTCAAGAATCCTTTCAAAATGGAAGTCAAATCATGCCAAGTCTCTCCTCAAAACACCCATTAGTTTTCCACGTCACTCAGAGTAAAGTTAGAAGTCCTTACCATAGTGTAACAGCCACTCCTGGATCCCATCTTCTACCATGTCACTCGGGTCTTCTTTCTGTTCCCCAAGTGCAATACGTCCACACCTTCCCCTGGGCTTTTGCATTACTTTTCTCTCTTCTGGAATGCTGTTCTCCAGATGGCTCCCTGTCTCACTCCCTAATTTGTTTCATGTCTCAGATGTTAATACATTATTGAGGCTTTCTCTAACTAATCTACCTAAAATAACAACCCTTCACCTCCATCATTCCCTGCCACCTTTACACTGCTTTTTAAAATTTCCTTTTATCACCTGTCATACAATATATTTACTTGCTTTTTAACTTTTCACTTTATATTTCCCTCCTCCAGAATATAAATTCGACGTGGCAATTCTTTATTTTATTATTTATTTCTTTATTTCTTTATTTACTCAGTGCTCTATTCTTATGTCTAAGGTAGTGTCAGAAACAGTGGATGCCCAGTAAACATTTGTTGGTCAAAGAAATGAGCTTGTAAGTCATTAACAACAAAGAATATTGTCATGAACTAACTTTCCACTTCCACAAATCCATGATGATAGTGGGTCAGGAATTTTAGTTCCGTGGTAGAAAAAGAAAAGTCAAGACTTCAAGGAGTATCTTAGGACTCTTGTGGTCACAGGTAACAAAAACCCACAAAAATCTTAAAAAAAAAAAAGATAAAACTCTAGCACTAAGACATAGGGGGTCTCAGAACCACAGGGTAGGTGTGCTGGCAAATCTTAGGTATGATCTAAATGGAGACTGTGAGATAGGAATGCTGCCAAGATGACATTCCCTCCTTCCCTATGTTAGGTTAAGAAGCATTAGGATTCAGTTTTCCTTTCCTTATTTGTTCTTCTCTTCCTTTCTACCATATTATTTTCTTCCTGCAGATAGCTTTTCCTGCTTTGTTCACATGGCGGAAAGGAGCTTTTCACAGCTTACCTTTTATCAGCTCTGCTGGGGGAGAAAATCTGATGAATAAAATCCAATTAGCTATAGATAAGGAGTATGCAGACAAGACAGGCATGGCTTTCCAGAGAAGTGGGAACCATTTAAAGCTAGTCAGATACCCTTAAAACTATCTACTAAAAAGTAGGAAAGATATTTTCCCAAAGTAAGACATCAAAGAAGGGGCAGAGGTTGGGCTTCACTGGGGTCTTTTGTTCTGTATCTTGGGCTTCTCAAATTTCCCCATATGTATGCTCTAGTCAGTTAGTGTGAAGCTTTTGATGACTGTAAGCAAGAGTAGTTACATTTAGGAAAAGGATAAAATAAAATTAAAGGGGTCATGGGAAGAAATAAATCAGCATATAAAGAGGGGGACTTTGATGTACTGAGAACCCAACCCCAACCGCCATGCTGCTAGAAAGATGGCTGCTGTAGCCAGACAGTCTGCTCAGACTGTTGACTTATATATGTGGTACTGGAGAGTTTGGGGCTAGGGAAGTATTTGCTTCATATGTGGTTCTGGAGATTGTGCCCAGCGGAGCATCAGGGGCATTGATCTGGCATAATTCCACCACTGGTGAGCACAGGCCTGCTCTGTAAAATATTTATTTTGTCAAATTTATTTCAACTTCATTCCTTTCTGAAAAAGAAAGGGCGGTAGCTCAGTGCTGCTATTGGCTTATAAAAAATGTAATTTACTTTACTTTCTGCCCACAGTTAATTTAGCCCCATTGTGTCCTTGCCCCAAGTTCATGGAAATGTGACTTCACTAAGGAAGAATCCATGTAAAGATTGTACATTATACTTTAATGTCGGAAAGGTGGATGAGTTGACATCATATAATGGAGAGTGTATCACCCTTTTACCAAGAGATGTAATAGCAGAAACAGTCTTGACTGTGGAACTGCCATAATAACTGCTATGCTCATTTTTTATTGATGATGGATAAAAATTCTCATAATACTGAAGCACAGTAACTTGCTGGAATATAGCTTCAGGCTGCCCCTGGGGCAGACTTTATTTATGCATTCCTACTTTCACTATTTGTAATGATAATAATAATAATATTAATATTACTACTAATAAATATTAGTACTTTCTGAATTACAACAGGAAATAGAAGTTTCAGCTACTTTCCCCTCGACCTACCCTGCTGAATCTTCTTTTAAAGATGTAATGCACAAAAAACCATTATAACCCTCACCATTGTTCTAGTTGTTAATAGACCTATGCTAGCAATTGGGAACAGAAAGTGAAATCTGCCCACTGTGGGTTTTGCTGGTTTTGCAACTATTATTGTAGGCTTTTTAAAAATTATTAATTTATAAAGTGCCCTGAGCCTTACAGAATATAAGCTACTGGCTTGGCAAATAAAGTTACACAAATCGGTATTAAGTTAGTAGCACAAACCACAGTGACCCTACGATGGCTCAATATAGTAGCTTTGGGAGAAGAGGCACAATCAGAATTTTCAAAACTTAACAAAGAAAGTTCATTTCAAAGTAAGTGTTTTTGTCTGAATATTTATAATAGGGGTGTCAAATGGAAATTAATAAAGATTCCAAAGAATCTGGAAAAAAAATACAATCAAGTCAGGATTGTGTATAAAATTTTTGTATACTTTGATATTTTGATGACTCTAGATTTCTTCATGAAAGAATCAAAATCTAGTCAGCAAAAAAAGCACAACGCATAATTGACAGCATGCTTTCCTGAGCTGGGCTTACCCAGACTGGAAATTCATCCCTGGATTTCTTGTTTGAATGCTGATGAGGAAAGCTGTTCAAAATACTGTGCACCAAGTAACTTTGACAGGCACAATGGGAGAAATTTCTGTCTGATCTTAACACCAGAAACAGTGTACTTCCTCTGAGTAATGGGTTTGTTTTTCTCTAATGGGCCACAGGGCTGTGTAACTGACCAGGCTTCCTTTGACAGAGAGCCAATTTCTCTTGTATAGCTTTCTTATAGCAATGCATAGGTCCTTCTAGGATGTGATTTGTTATCATTTCTGAATCCATCTTATGTTCCCATAAGGTTTTATCATATATTATATAACTATAATATATTATAGTTAGTTAGCTTTATACATCCAGTTACCTGCCTTACCTAAATCCTTGCTGGGAAAAAATGTGAGGGCTTAGGGAGGAAAGAGAAAGAGGAAGAAAATTGAATTGTTAGAACTTAGACATAAATACAATCTTCTAATGACAAATTACAAAATCTAATTTTTCTATATTTGCAAAAGAGGTAACTAAATTCCTCTTAAGAGATCCATATCCCTAATGCTAAGTAGCTCTGACAGTAAATAGTTTTAATTTGTATCATGTTTATGCATGTAACCATATTAATCCATAATGAATATTGCCTCAGAGTTTAATACTATGAGATCCCTGTTAGCTTTCTTAATCTCGCTTTCAATTTATTCATCTATAACATGGTGGTAACTGCACATACCTTGAACAAATCTTAAACTTCTTGCACCTCAGTTTTCTCATCTGTCAAATGGCTATAAAATAATACCTATATTACAAGTAGGTTGTGAAGATTAAATAAACAGGTATATCTAACACATTAGGAAAATTCTCTGCACAGTATATATGTAATTATATTCTTATTATTCCTCATATGTTTATTTTACAAAGGTTTTATGATTATCCAATATTAATTTCCCCAACTTAAGGGCTGGAAATATAGGTTTACTGAAACCAGTACTATATTGGGCCGAAAATTACCATTAAAAAAATTCATGGTCTACCATTGCCTCCATGGGGTTCTTTGTTCATATTGATCCTAAATACCACAAAAATTAGCTGCTATAGAGCAGTAGTTCTCAACCAGGTCATTTTGCACCCCCTTACCCCTAGAGACATTTGGTGATGCCTAGAGTTATTTTTGGTTGTCATAGCTGGGAAGGAGTGTGCTAATGGCTTCTAGTGAATAGAGGCCAGAGAGGTTACTAAACATCCTATAATGCACAGTACAGGCTCTACAACAAAGAACGATATAGTCCCATTTGTACCCTGGTTGAAAAATCCTGGTATAGAGTTTCATAACCAAAAGGGGGTTAACAGAAGGAATTGTCATAGAACTTGTGGAAATAAAAATCTTTTTTACTCAGTACTGCTGTTTTCTGTATATTTTTAAATTTTAGTCTTCACTTTTGTCAGAAGCTTAATAAAATATGGTAAAAAAAAAAATGTGACATCATATAGTTCAAAGAGACCCAGAGACTGTCATTACCCACCTTCCTTTAAATTCACAAATAATTCTATATTTTCAAAAAGTCACTTAGACCCAAACTAAGAATATCAAAGAAATCCATTAGAGTCTTCATCTAACATACATCCTAGAGAAACTTTTATGCAAATGAGTCTACAACATCATTGGTAATGGTGAAAATTAAGATACAGTCTAAATACCCATGGGAAAAAAGTGGGTGGAAAAATAAATTTAAAAGTAAATAAACTATATTTATGTATCAAGTGGATAAAGAGTGAACATAATTTGAGTGAAAAAAAAAGGTTGTTAAGGTAATATCATTTCTATAAAAATCTTAAAGACAAAATAATACATTAGCAGTTAAGATTGTGTTTGGCTGCATTTAAAGAAGTGTAATGACAGTGGTTTAACTAAAATGGCAGTTTATAATTTTGTCCTCTAAGAGTTCAGCTGAAGGTGATCCAGATGAAGTGGCTCCAAGGTGCCATCAATCAAGTCCCACAAAGTGAGAGATGGGACACTTGTACAATTAACCAGGTCTGGCTCAAAAGGAGAACAGGGTATGTACATGTCTAAATATGTTTAATTAGTCCATCTTTGCCAGAGGACTCAAAAAACTATTTTCAGAGGGGCTCAAACCTGAAGCCAGTGTCTTTTTTTCAAGGCTTGTTGCTCATTCTATCTCTTCTCTTCCATTCCCAAGATGACGAGATGATAGCTTCCATGTCACACATTGCATCCATGCCTCAGAGCTGAATCTGAATGTATCCTCTTTACCAAGAAAGCAATGGTTTTCCTAGAAACCTCACATTCTGACCTTCTGCGTAAAGCTTCTTGACCCAAACTAGGTCACATTCTTTCCTACTTATCCCTTCACTCCTTAGCTATACCACAGACGTGTGTGTGTGTGTGTGTGTGTGTGTGTGTGTGTGTGCCTTCCTGACCCACTTCTTCCAAGATAGGACCAGGCTTCTGATAGAATGGTAGAAAGCAATGTGACAGTGATTAAGTGGACAGTTAGAGTTATCTGCTTCAAATATTATATCATATTTAAAGACACATAGTAAAGATATAAAAATGTGGACTGGGAGATTATATCCCAAATTTATGAAAACATGTGCCTCTAGAGAGAGAGAAAGAAGAATGCAACTAAGTAGGAGTACAAAGAGGATTTCTATTTAATCGTCACTTTATTTATATATTTAACTTGAGAAAATCGAAAGCAAATGTGGCAAAATATTAAAATTATTTTGGGTTGGATGTTAGATACACACATCTTATCCTCAGTTTTATGCAATTTTTCTAAATTAAGGAAAAATCTTAAAAAAACTTTTGTTAACCTTCAATATACTGTGGTTAGTGGTCGATATTCTTTTGCCTTGGGAGAAGAGAGAAATGAAAGTATCTGGCCAAATAATGAGACAGGAGAGTTCTGAGATGAAATTTCCAGGGAACTACATTCCCACTGGCCACTAAGCTGGACAATTTTTGGAGGCTCCAACGCACAAACCCATATTGTATACAGCATCTCCCAGGTGCATATTCTGAAACAATTAAATGAGGATTCAAGCCGAACCATGGGGAAAGAATTTTAAGTATTCATGATTCATCTTGTTCTCACTGAAAGTCAGCATAAAAGCTTGCACGTACAGTGTTTCCAAATAGCTGACTGTCCTAACATTTTCTTTCATAAGAGATAGGTCATGCAGGATACTCATGCAAGAGGTGCTTTTATGAAGGGTACTTTATCCACCCCACCACCAAAAAAAAAAAAGTATAATGAATTATTTTCTAAAGCTGATGATTTCGGAGCATTCATTTTTATGAAAGTCAAAGTCACCCCCACTCAGTAATGAATTCCTTTTGGACGCAATTCAGACTTTCCAAGGTTACCAATACAAATTTTACAGAAAAAAAAAAAAATCCTACCAGTCTGACAAGAGATATCCATGAGAGGTTGAGGGACAAAAAGTTAAGGAAGCCAAAAACAGGATGAGATGACTGGGCATTTAATGAGTACTTGAAGAACTTACTTTTATGCCAAAGGAAAGAAGCCAGTTTAGGATGGGTTTTAATTTATGCAAATGAAGAAGTCAGAGAAAGAAAAGAAAGAAAGACTTACTGGTTTCCTTTTACTTTTACCTGCTGTAGAGTCCTGTCCTTGTGACCTAAAGTACTCTTGTGAAAGGGAAGATTCTGGAAGGGGAGGGAAGGGAGAAGTCTGTCAAGGAAACTACAAAGGTCTGTAAATGAACCCTATATCTTCCCTGTCACTATGCCTTTCCTTTATTATCTTACTTGTTTTAGAAAATATGGAAAGGGTTTCTGTGTGGGGAAAAGGAAACTTGAGTTTTATTTTTCCCAGCTCCATTATATATAGAAAAGGAGGCAATCAAAAGAAAACACTCAGATATAATTAATCCCAGTACCACAGAAACAACAGCAACAGTTGTCTTTGAACAAATATGCACAATACCGGTCTCTCTTTGCGAAGAGGCAGTCCTATTACTTGAATGCTCCTGAGGATGGAAGCTGCTGGGAGCAAACCAGTTTAGGGACCAAAGAAATAGAGTCATAATTTAATCCTGTTCTGATTAGGCTGACAGATGGTGTCATCTATGGATGCATGGCTTTGGACCCACTCCCTGGGACATTAGAACAATATTGCTGGTCAAAGCTAGGTTTGGAAAATTTCAGACCAACTGGAAAAGCAAATCTATTAGATTTTTAAGTTGATTTATGGGCAGGGCTGCTTACTGTTGGAATAGAATCATTTCACAAAACTTACTGGCCTGGGGATCAGAACCTTTGGCTACGAGCCCCTGTGCAGACCCCAAATCCTGACCTTTGCAAGTGTTCTAGCCATTCTGAGTGCTCATTTCCTCATTTGTTTAAGGCATTAAAAAAAAAAAAAAGAGTTTCTAGAGCAGTTGTGAGGATCGAAACAACTTATGTGAAAACATTGTATAAACTCTAAAACGATGGGTAGGTAAGATTATGTTTAGGTTATTATAGATACTCAGTGTTATTAGATAACTAAACATAATTATTTTTTTGTTTTGTTGTATATTTTTGTTTGTATTTTGCTTTTTTGGTACAGGTCATTTTGTTCTAAAATTTCCCTCGCTAGGGTATATCTAGGATGACCCTGCTCTTCTTCCAGCTTTTATTTCTTCACTTTTTTTTTTTTATTTCTTCACTTTCAAAGAAGTAAGGAGATCTAACATCGGTTCAAGCTCAAACACTCCAAAGGTATGTGACTCAAAGCACAAATATAGAGCAGAATCTGTCTTGAGTAAAATCCTATGTGGACAACATCTGAAAGGAAGTCAACAGGATGACACTAAGTGAGGCACTTGAAACTAAAATATAGAACTTTTAATAGTTGATGTTTGCTTTGGCTTCTCCAAGAAAAGTTGGAGAAATGAGGTCTGTATTCTTTGGAAGATTCTGATTGAAAACAGGATTTTTATTAAGTTTTAGAAAAGCCATAAGGCGAGGATGAATTCTCTGATAGCCGTTCAAATATTTCCTGAACATTATCCCTTTCGAGGGATTGGAGCTTTGATGAATGTGGCTGTCACCCCCAGAGATGACATGTACTGTATAATAAATGGATCCGCGCCTGGGTGTTTAGTCTTCTATGGAAGAACACAGAATACAAAGATTTGAGGGTAAGCTTATTTTGCTTGGTGCTGATTTTACATCTGTGCAGGTAGGTGTGCAATTTTAAAACACAAATTACCAGGATGCTATAGATCTCTAGCAGTCGGGCCGTGAAGAGACACATGTGTGCAGCAGAACCAGAGATGTCTGTGAGTTCAGTCAGGTCTGACTCAATAGTCTCTAAAGTAGAAGCTATAACAGATCCAGAAATACCAGCCATTGCCCACTCATGGCTGCTGACTCTCAAGCCAAAATAAACTGGGCTGACTGAACTTTTTTGTCACATCTGATTCAGCAGCATGCAGCTTAATGGACTGCTTCCCCCAAAGAGAAAAGTGGTGGACATCTGCTCTTAAAAATGACTGACATGTTCTCCAAGCTAGCGTTTCCTCTAAGGCTTTCATGCCATGTATTGCTTCAGTAAAATTTAAAACTTTTTGAAAAGTATTTTTCAAAAACTTAAGGAGAGATTATGCTTTTTGAGTGTAGGGCAGGCATGTCTTCCTTCCAAGACTCTTTTGCTGTAATTGAGATCACTAGGATGTGATCTTCCCGAGTGTTCTTCCTTTCAGGCCAGTGGATTTGTAAAAATAAATCTCTCTGCTCCCTTACATGTAACAAATGAGCATCTTCTGCCTTGGACATCTGCTAGGAATGCACTTTAGATTATCCTGAAGGTCCACATGATGCTTTTAAGTCTCCCATGGTGCTTTCACATGAATGGTGTCCCACCACTTTGAGCCTAGAAATATGGCTGGGTTCAGACAGAAGCCTCTGCAGAATGGCTGCATCCTGTGAAAAGAAGGCAGCAGATTACAGCCAAAATCATTATATGACCACGATGAGCTCTTGCAATGTTTGAGGGATCCCACGGTGGCCATCCTACAGTGATCAAGGGCCATGAAACTACAAAATATGTTTTCAGAAAACAAACAATGTTCATTCCTTTTAAACCTGTTCTCTCAGATCTGCTCTCTTTTTTGCATCCACTCTCACATATCAAAGTGCATGTTGGGAGCAAGGCCAAGGACTACAGGTTCTACACAAAACCCACAGAGAACCAAAAGGAGCCCTTCACAGGCATGAAGATAGGTGGGAGGTAGTGAAGTTTATGGAGGTTATAGTGGCATTTTTTGGGAAAGATTATGGATATAAATTTTCTCAATAGCAAGGGAAATGTCTTATTCATGTGTGTATCTCACACATAGCTAGCAGTGGCTTGTGTACAGTAGGTATTAAAAGATATTTGTTGATGCCATTGATCATTCACAGAGCAAAAAATTGCTCCACATGTGCCATTTGAGTCGCCATGGGGCATGAAAAGATGAATAAAATAAGGTCCCAATTCCAGAGTTTACCACAGCGGCACCATTTGGTCCAGGCTTCAAATTCACAAAAGGCCTAAAATGTGGACATTTTTCATTTTTGAACATAAGATTATATATGCCTTCCTAGAGGTAAAACTGACAAGACTGAGGACTGAAATTGTTCATCATACAGATTTAAATGAAGCCACAATTTTTTGCAACTCCTTCTATGGTTTTTATTTTAAAGAGTTAATTAGCCTTTTATCTTATTTATGTAAACTTGTTTATGTATCCAAATATTGTCTATCATTTTCCTATCTGAAATAAAAGATTAACAAAAAGTTGGCTTTTATTAATGATGGCATT
This sequence comes from Mustela nivalis, assembly GCF_964662115.1. Lineage (NCBI taxonomy): Eukaryota > Metazoa > Chordata > Mammalia > Carnivora > Mustelidae > Mustela > Mustela nivalis. Next base: position 124,108,959 of record NC_139021.1, read on the forward strand.
ATTCATGGTAAACATTGTAGTTAGGAGGTTGCTGTTCCTTGTGATTTTTACCTTCTTTTTTGTTTTCTAAACATTTGAAGCATTACATGGAACACATATGACATATAATCAGAGAAAAGCAATAAAATTATATTCATTATGCAAAACAAAAAATATTCAGCAAATGTGTGAATGAGGAAAGTCAATCATAGATGACAACTTAGTTTGAACTAAAATGGCTGGAAGGATCATAAATAGAAAGTTCAAGAAAAGGAACTGATTTGGAAGAGGGCATGTTCCAATCGTGGAATGTTGATCTGGAAGTGGCAGAAGAGCATCTACATGGAAATGTGGAAGAGAGGCTTGGGGAAAAGCTGGCAATAGAAACTTAAGGGATCATTGATGAGAGCAAAATTGCAAAGGTAGGGTTGAGCCCGGATGGACAAGATAGAGCTTATACATTTAGAGAGCACAAGAGTCAACAGACCCATGGAAGAGAAGGATCAAACAATGAGAGAATATGAGACTCAGAGGTGGGGATCGCACATCACCACAGGAGTGGAGGAAGCCACAAAGAAGAGGCATTTCACAGCACCAAAGGCAAAATGTCAAGGAGGAGGGTGGTTGGGAAAGCCTATGGTGGTTTTGTTGTTTTTTTCCTTTCTTTCTTTTTTGTCTTTCTGTTTTTTTAAAAGATTTAATTCATTTATTTGAGAGAGGGAGAGAGCGCATGGATGGGGGATGGAGAGGGGCAGAGGGAGAGGGAGAAGCAGACTCCTGGCTGAGCAAGGAGCCCAATGTGGGGCTCCATCCCAGGATCTTGGCATCATGACCTGAGCCGAAGGCAGATACTTGACTGATTGAGCCACGCAGGTGCCCTGGATTTTTCTACATTCACCCAGAGGAGTAGGTAAATACTATGCTCTCAAAGAATAATTAACGTTAGGAAAATCTCAAGAAATTATAATAAGTGAACAAAGTAGAATATATACATAAATAGTGTGGTTTCGGTTTTGTAAAAGAATTAAAGATCTAAATAAGCACAGAAAAAATAACGCACTCAACAGTAGTTTCTGAGCAGCTAGTTACCAAGTGCTAGTCTCTGGGACACAGAGGTGAATAAGACAGATACACTTGACCTTTATATTTTCATTATAAGAAGGATAGACAGTAAATAAATTTATAAAGTAAAGATAATTTCACCTAGTGTAGGAAAAAAATAAAGATTGATGTCATGGGGATGATTGAGGAAGGCAAAAGTGATGGTCTCTTTGAGGACCTTGCATTTAAGCTGGAATCCAAATAAAAAGAAAGAGTCAGGAAAAAAAAAAAAAAAGAAAGAAAGAAAGAAAGAGTCAGGGTGAGGGTTGCTGGAAGCACCAGCAAGAACAAAGTCCCCAAGACAGAAAAAAACTTGTTTTCTGGGAACAGATAAAATTTCAGTATGTCTGGAGCTGTGTGGTTTTATGATAGATTATAAGAGATGGCCTATGCCCCCAAACAGCTCATAGGCACAGGAGAGACAGACGCATAAAGAAATCATTACATATATTATGATAAACACTGAGACAGAGGCAAGTACAAAGTGCTATGAATACACAGGAAGGAAGGAGAGTCACTCAGTTCTGGAAGCTGTGAAGTGAGAAGTAAAGGAGGAAACTTCTGAGAGTCATTGGCCTGCTGCCTCTCCTATAGCCTCTAGTCTGGGACCATGATAATTGATGAATCCCCCAGTTCTACACAGAGTTGTTTCTTGGAAGGAAACCCTAGAAATCAGAGACCTGAGACTAGAGCATTCTCTACTCTCCAATAATACTTGTGTTCACTCTCCTAGAATTCCTACAGCATGAAGAACAATCTTGGCCAATGGGATTGTGTCTCCTCCCCTTATCTATCAACTCTGGATGGTGAAATGGGCCACCCAAAAGAGATGAGGGCTGAGTAGACAAAGAATCACTAATAGACTAGTAGTAATGAAGTGCATCACTGAAAAGAAAAATAGCAAAGTGTTCCAACTTTACATTGTTATGTGAAATATAATGACATATTTAGGGGAGCATGAGTACTATTTACAGCAGAAGGGGTGTGTGTGTGTGTGTGTGTGTGTGTGTGTGCACACACATGTACATGGTGATGGTAAACGAAGTTGAAAAGTCAAGTTAGGGTCAGCTTATGAAAGGTCTTCAGTGATTTTCCTGGGACTTTATACTTGATCTTGTTGGCAATGAGGCACCATCATTTTAAATAGAAGAGATACACGATCCATTGCGCATTTTGGAACAGCTCTAAATGCAGTTTGAAATATTTATGGGGGATTAACCAGGAGGTTGGAGGGTCAGTTGGGAAATGACAACAGTCACCGATGCAAGAAATGATGAGACGCTAAAAGAGGACAGTAGCTGTTGAAAAAGAGAGGACAGGTTAAAGATTTAACGAAATTATGAGCAGCATAACTGAAAGAATGAGGTGATTACTTGGGTAGGAAGGATAAGAAAGAAGAGCAGAAGGTCAGGGATATCTTCAGATTTAGTGTGGGTGCCTGTGTGGCTAGTGATGCTTCTAGACATTAGATGGAACACAGGGAAGAGAGTCTATTGGTAGTGGAGTGTGTCAAATATGTATTCTATATAGACTGAGTGTGAGATGCTTACAGAGCAGCTGAGGGAGATGCAAATCCAGGCATGGAGTTCAGGAAAGAGGTTGAAGTTAAATACCAAAATCCCCACAAGCTACAGAAGTTAGTTGAAACCAAGAGAGCTGATGATATAATTATAGCTTTTGACCCAGCTGTTAGCTGTCATTCAGGTCATATGGGAACCTTTGAATAATAGGGAAGAACATTCTTTGCCAGAAGGTAGAAACAATGCCCAAGATCCCAGAACCACAACCATCTGAATTCTCCAGCTATGCACTTGGCAGACACTAAACAACAGCATCCACAGAGAAAACATATTTTGTCTTGTAGATTCAAATTTCCTTGCCCAAAATTCTTAGTTTGGATACAAAGACTATACGATATCTGACATATGGTTGGTTTAGGAATTTTTGTTTTCCTCAATAATGTGATCTGATTTACATATGATCCATTTGACCACTTACACAATCAATTTTAAGTTTAGTAAATATTTGACAAAAATATGAAAAGCTTATATACACAAGTTAGATGGACTATGAATATGGACTTGGGAACAGATGCACAGATTCCTTCTGACTTCTCTTTCAGGGCTCTTTCAGCTCTCTGTCTCTCCTGGGAAAATCAGTTTGACTCTGTAATTCAATTGGGAAATTCCTCTGTGGTTTGTTTTGGTGGCTTCAAAAATGTAAGGAGGTGTGAAAGTATCAGACTGGCCATTGCAAAGTAGTCTTCGTGGTACCCATCGAGAACCAGTGAATCGTTTTGGTCAGTTTGACTTTTCTGTGGTCTTGTAAGTCTATTCATTACTTAATTACCTAAGGTTTGACGCTTCATAAGGCAAGCAGAATTTGACATGGTTTTAACGGTTGATTCACCTAAAGAGTCCAAAGATTGTTCTTAGTTATAATGACAAAGTCTATATTTTCTTTAGTGAAAATGATTGATGTGCTTTTGCTCTATTTGCAAAATGATATCAGAGTGTCTCTACATGGCAAAAGGCTCTGTAAGTTGGTGAGGTTTCTTTTTTTTTAATAATTATTTTTAAAATCACTAAAGTAATGAATACTTAAGACTTTCAAAGTATGAAAAGTATAAAAGCTAAAAAAAGAAACCTCAGGAAAGGTGAGAATGTCTATGATCATCAGAAACGTGGGGATCATTTTCTAGGTTTACCAGGCACTTATAAAGGTATGAATAACATTCATAAAAATAGCGACATACTAACCACATGGTTTGATCCCTTGGTGTTACCTAACAAAATTTTAAAGTGGTTTTTCCTTATCAGCACTTACGGATCTACTTTATTCCTTTAAAAAGCTACACACTATTATGTAGTATGGATATTTCATAATTTAATAATGACCCTACGGATGGACACTGTGCTGTTGCTACAGAAAATACTGCTTTGATCAGTCTTATACACACATTCTTGTGCACATTGTCTGTAGAATACTTCCTTAGAAGTTGAGTTGCTGGGTCAGATGACAAATGTATTTTTAATTCAGACTGTTACTGCCAAATCATTTTCCAAGTTATATCCTCACTAGCATTAAGAATTCCTACTTCCCTTGAGCGCCTCTAATGTAGCATCCTAAAACATTTTTGAATCTTTGCCAAGCTGATAATTGAAAAATGGTATCTTGTGGTTTCATCTGCATTTGAAAAATGGTATTTCATTGTGGTTTGATTTGCATTTCCTTGACTATTCCTTTCACATTGAATCATGTATCTTTGGCTGATTTTTCCAAAGGATTTTTTTTTTTATTTGTAAGAGCTCTTTGCTCATTAAGAAAACTAATGCTTTGTTACATTTGTTGAAAGAGTAGTTACCCAGTTCATTGTTCAATTTTTGAATTCACTTATGGTATATTCGTGATTCTAAAACTTTCTAATTTTACAAGTTGAAATTTATTCATTGCCTATGGTTTCTGGTTTTGTATCTTGCTTAGAAAACATTCTCATCATTGCAGGGTTTTTTTTTTTTTTTAATTTGAGTGTTTAATTCTTTGGTCCATCTGGAAATATTTTGGACATATAGGTTGAGATAGGTATTTAATTTGATATTTTAAAGACCTTAAGGCACTTACAATACTTTATCCCTCCCCACTCATGATTTATCATATATCAAAATCCTTATGTACTTCAGTTTATTTCTTGACCTTATTCTGTTCCATTTTCTGCCTGACAGAATTGAATTTTCTTGGTTATTGTAGATCTATAATATATTTAAATATTCTTAAAGCTCGTTCTCATTTTTCTCTTTACTTTTAATGTTTCCCAGGTATTCTTTCATGCTTTAGTCATAAAATCTTTAGAATTAACATGGTTCATCTTTAAAAATAAAAATCTTGTTGCTGTCATTGTGGAGATTGTGCTAAATTTGTAGATCAATTTAGGAGAAATTAATACTTTTTAAAATACCAAGGTATCTAATTCCCTAATAGAAATATAACCTTCAGTTTGTTAAATTATCCACTGATGCTTTTCAAAATCATTTTGAAGTTTTCTTCACATGGATCTTGCACATTTACTAAGTCTATTCTTATATATTTTATGGTTATAATTTATATTACAATGGAACTCTCTCCTTCAAATATCTTATGTAATCTTTGTTTATGTATAGAAAAGCATTGATTTTGGCATAATTTTAGATTATTATTTTTAATAGTTTCTTATGTTTTTATGTGCTTTTCTTGGAGTTCAAGTTTCAATCTTCTACAATTAAGTGATAAATTTGACTCCTTTCTAACTTCTATAACTCTCATTTCTCTTGTATAACTGCACTGACACCATTGCCCAGAAAGGAGAGTAATAGATATATTTATGACACCTTCAGCCATTTAGAAATTTTAAACCTTTATGTAGAAAAATCTGTCCATCTTTTCTCTCAGAGCTTCTGGGTTTCACGTCTTGCTTTGGAAGATCTTTTCCATTCCCTGAATGCTAAAGACACATCCTGTATTTTTTTCTAATATTTTATAGTTTTCACTTTTATATTTAGTTCTTTAATCCATCTGGAATTTATTTCTATATATTGCGTGAGATAAAAATCTAACTTTATTTTTTCCAGATGGTTCACAAATTCCCCAACATCATTTATAAAGTTGGTCAGCCTTTCCTCGCTAGTTTGAAATGCCACTTTAGTCACATTCTAAATAGATCTGTTTTTTAAAATCAAAGCTTAAAAATGCAATGAAATGAATGACAGTAGAGAACAAAGACAAGAAATGCAGACAAAAAACAGACATCAAGATAATGTTGTATACAAACTCTTTAATGTATATAATAAAATACAAAGGTCATTCGAGTAAAATAGTATTGATATAAATAATTTGGAGAAAATACTCTCACAAAATATTCTAGAAAGGACTTAGAGGATGGACATGCGTAAAATATAAGGCTGCAGCCGTAGATTATTTGAACACTGTTTAAAGTTCCTCCCATCATATGGAATGTTATTTGAAGCCTCAGGGCTATAAATGTCCTCCAGCTGCCGAGTTTTACCCCCAAATAGGATATTTGCAAGAGTGGATCAGAATGGCCCAAAGTACAAAGAAATCAGCAAAACCAAACCAAAACAAAAACCCAAACAAAACAAAAAATGTAACAGTCTCTTCTTATAATTCAAGATTTTTTGTGTGTGTACGTCATTAAGTCTCTGCAATATATTTCAGCATTTCACTTTCCTAGCGCCAAAGCAGAGTGAAGGTGGACAGACACTTGGTCTTCTACAATTCTTTCTCTCTCTTAACCAGAGAATAGATTAAGAATTGAAACTAAGTGCCAAAGGGAATAGATGTCAGTGCTGAAATCTGATACCTTGGAGGAAACTTAAACCATGTGCACCTATAATGCATACTTTTCCAGAGCTTTGGAAGCTTTCTATTAAATCACAAATCCACAATTAATATTACAGTAGAGAATCCCAATGCTTCTTGGTTGTGTCTTTCTGTTTTACAGGGCCTGAAGTGCTGCAACATATTAGTGGAAGCACTACAGGTCCGACCAGTAAATTTGTGTAAGAGTCTTCATTTTGGAAGATTAGCTAGAATGTTATTGGCCAATACAAATATTTAATTTCCTATGTTAGCAGTTCCAGCTGAAATAAAAATTCACAGAATAATGAAAGATAAAGACAGTTTAAGGATCTTGCAATGGGAAGTCATCTTTGGGACTCATCTAGTCAGGGTCAAAAGAAAACCCATGCCATGGTTACGTTTCCATGCAACATCATTAAAATATGTACCCTGTGTTTCCTCATGAGTAGAATGATATGTTTTTAGGAAAGACATTTGATTGAGTTTCCATCAAGGAATTAGGTAAAAACAACCACAACAATAACGACACTACCACAAACGAGCCACTCTCCTCACTGGCTGGGGATTGGTGTGTTGTGGGTCTGTGAGGGATCGTAGAGAGGTATGGCTTGCGACACATCGTACAGATGATCTGAATAGTTATCTGCTTACACATACCATGGAAGCAGGTCCCGGGTTGTCAATATACGCATGGCAACTGCTGTTCTAATCACTTTATAGGAAATGCTGGACTGTTTTCAAACACTACAACGTTTAGCAATCTAGAATAAAAACAGACAATTACTGAATACAAGGTTAACTCTTTTCATCAGGGGTCTTAGATTTAGGTTGGACTTAGGTTTTGTTTTTAAATGAACTAAATGACTATAAAAATAGTCCATGAGAGTAGAGGTACCCACGGTTAGGTTAACGAATGTTGCCCTTCACAGATTTTCCTGGAAAACCTGTGGGAGCGTGTGTCTATTCTGCCACCATTTATTGCCGAGATGGTCCTCCGTGCCCTTTGTCTTCCTGGAACGCTAAGTAAAGCCAGACTCTGGACTTCCCATTTCCAAGGCCTTTGGAGGAGTGCTAATTACAAAATACTTTACTGAAACACTAGGAACTCATTCACGAAGCCAAGCCAAGTCTCAGATTTGAAAATGTTTAAAAATATCCTTGCAACAGCCGTACTACTTTATAGTTTATCTATTTTTAGATGCTCAATGTTTGTTTTGCTGGAAGAAAAAAATTAAAACATGAAAAGTATGCCATGAGCAAATCTGCAATAATAAGCAGCACATACATGTTGTAGAAGAAAACATTCAACATAAAATAGTCAACAGAAAAACAGATTCTGCCGAGGCGTTTTTATAAATAGTAGCACTTATTATTTTGCTTCCAATTGCTAAGCATTTTAAATAACATGCCCTTAAAAGTTGTCAAGTTCTTTTCTTTATATAAATATAATTTCCTGATCTTAACGTTCATAAAATTATTATGAAAATTATAAATGTATTCCACTCGTCTCATGTGTAATATTATAATCATCATACTGTTAAAATTAGAAACACAAGGAAAAAAAGGATGAAATAAAAACATGCTATCAGGCACTGAAAAAGCCAAGGAGTGGAAAATATTAATTTCTCTGTATAAAAATAGAATTTGCCTTTGAAACGTTTGAATCAGATATTTTGAACAGATATCCTGTCACACAGATTTATAGATAAAATTGTCCCCAGTGGTTGTCAAACAGTCACACCCAATTTAAGGTCATACTCCGGTCTTATCTTTCATGTCCCTTTGAATTCCTCAGCATAATAACAAGGAGGAATTCTGCTTTGAACCCTAAAAGAGCAGTTTCGTAACTGCTTGCCTCGAATGTAATCATTGCTATACAGTCAGGTAAATTTTCACACTGTATCTTTAAAAGCAAAAATCATTTAAAAATGTTCTGAATGACCTCCATCTGGAAAGTACAGAGGTGTGTAAGGGGAAAGAATGTCTATTTCAACACTGGGGAGGTGAAGTCTTAATGCAGGGAAGAAAAGCGAATTTCCTGATTTCCACAATGCCGTGGCGTGGCGTACTCTGCACCCGGTCACCAGTCAAGGGCTGCTGGCTGCGTGTCCGGCTGATGCAAGCCTCTATCCCTGACACCTTACCAGAGACCAAAGGCCGACTCAGGCTCCCATAGCCGCAGTTGGGAGGGGTTCCATCTACCTCTGGCTGACTCCAGAAACTATGGTAACACTTAAAGGGCCTGAAACACCTTTACTCCCTGTTTCAGTGTTTCCTTGCATCAACCCACATAATTCGACTTGGCAATACAGAAAATGGCAAAGTAGAGTTAAGAAAAATACTGATGAATACCGCAAATCATGTTTCAGAGTGGAAATTGTGACTTTGCTAGCATTACCAGTATTTCCTGCCTCACAACCGAAATGGCTTGCTGTGAATTTTGCAGTGCCCAAGCCAAAAGCAATAAAATTTCTGTAAGAGCATATGCACCATGACAGAATACCACATCAGCCCAGAAAAATGATTTTCCTGGGAAGGTCTGTGCAGCGATGGAGAGGGCTCTCAATGCTATGGAAGCTGGGCAGAGATTTTCACTGCTTCCAGCTCACAGTGAGGTAATTTTAAAAGCACTTTTCCCTTCATTTGTTCTGCATTCACTGAATGTACATTTTTTGATGTCAGGGACATTGCAGGAAAGATCAGATGAGATAGTCTGACAATGGAGCCAAAGTTCAAAGCTTCTCTATTTTCAGGTAACAGCCGTGACAGTTTGTCTGCACTAAATCTTTTGAGGGCATGTCACTGTAACCCTGTCCATAGCTTTTCAAACAGTTCAAGACAAACAAATCACTTAGTCGTTGAACAACTGTAACATCTGATACCATCGCACAGAAGTTGTAGCGATAGCCACTAATCAAAGTTCTTTCCATTCAGTTGAAAAAAGAAAATCCCTCAGCTTTGGTTTAAGATCACTTTTTATGTTGTTCTTTTGAAAATTATTATATGCCAAAGTTAAAAAAGAGGGAGAGAGTGGAGATTCTGTCCATAAGAAGGAACGTTCTAGTGGCTGCTTTCTGTCAGTAAGGAGCTATGGGGTGGACTGCGAGTCTTCAGGGGTGACTGGTAAAGTCTGCAAGGGGACCCCCAAGTCACCCTTAGAGCCGCTCTCCGGGTCTCCGGATGAGATCGCACTTGCAGTGGGTTCACACGGGCAGTGATGTTTTGCTTTCAGGCTGCCGGGCTGATGTAGCAAGGAAGTGCGGACATCCATCGCCAGCACCACCAGGCGGTAGAGCTGTAACACCACCACAAGGAAATTCTTGGCGGCAAAGAACACCAGCATCTGGTTTATGACTTTGAAGTAGGTCATCAATATGAGACGCACGATGAGGAAGGGGCCGTCTTGTATGAAGATGCTGATCCCAATGTTCCAAAGATCGGCGCTGTATTGGCAAAAGAAGAAGCTGGGGAACCCCCTCATTGCCATGGACAAGGGGCAGACCACATGCTGTACTGAGAGCACAAGACAGACCAATTAGTGCACCTCTGAAATGTGTAAGACAGAATGAAATGGGGACAAGTCATCAACGATGGGGGCTGTAGTACTTAACAGTTAGGATTGATTCTATAGTTTAATTCTGGGGGGAAAGAGTGAGCTCATCCTTAACATTGAACACCACGTTTAGCCACCCCTTAACCACTTAACATCTGTGGTCATTTTATGTTTAAAATCAATTTCAATAAAACACACAAAAGAAAGCCAGTCCTCAGCTTTCCATCCATGTCACAAATTTTAGATCACCTTCTAGTCCCCATCCTGGGGACACCACACCACCTTTTCTGTCCCTAGGGTCTGCAGTGTCGAGAGAGAGCACAGCAGGGCATTGTAGGCCTCAAGCCAGATAGACTGGCTGCCTCGTTTTTTTCTTAGTAAGATGGGGGCCAAGTTACTTAACCTTCCTGGGCCCCAGTTTTTTCCTTAGAAAACCAAGGTAACAATGATGTCTGTGAGGAGGGGGCCCCTATTCCTTGGCTCTTTTTATTTCCATGAGAGTAACATCCTTGGCTCCTCTCTGATTTCTCACTTCTCTCTTTCCCTTGGGATAATGAATGACTTCGCTGATGCTGAGTTTGGGATTCTTCTGTATCCTCCCTTTGGGATTTACCTGTTTCCTGGTTGACTCACTTAGCCACACTTATAAATTGTGTTGTGGAAATGCAAGTGTTTATAATTCAAATTCAACCTAATTCATGTTAAACATATTTTTCTAATGGTGGGTGGACAAAAGCCCAAAATAAATGCCATTGTTATTTTATTTTGTCTAATGCCGTATGGTTTCATTTCACGGTTTACAAGAAACACTGGATATAATTACTGATTTTCCAGTTGAACAAAAGGAGGCCCAATCAACAGATGAACCTTTTTGTTTTAATTTCTAAAATGCTAATTTAATTCAAGGTCAAGGGCATAAAATAATCCTTTATAATAATGAAGCCTTCCATTTGGAATTTTCAAACAAAGAATGCCTTCGTCTATTGGAGCCTGCAAATATTATGAAGCTGCTTTGATATGGGTGAACATAATGTACTGTTTGTTGGAAAATACAATAGTGATTTAGTCAGAAGTAACATTTGGTCTTTGTTTTTCAAACAGCTGCATAACATTATCACCCCTGAAAGTTTATACAATTTCTTTCCCAAATAAAAATTTTCTTAGCAAGGCTATAAACCACAAGATATAGGAGGGTGAGGAGGAACAGTGTGCATAAAAAAAGAAAACCTAACATAAGATCAATAGTGGCCTCTCTCTCTTTTTAAAAAAAATTTATTTATCTTTTTTAGAGGGTGAGGAGAGAGGAGGAGAGAGATGGGGAGAGAGAATCTCAAGCAGAATCCCTGCTGAGGGCAAAACCTACACAGGGCTTGATCCCACAACACTGGGATCATGACCTGAGCTGAAAACAAGAGTCAGATGCTTAACTGACTGAGCCACCCAGGTGCCCCAATAGTGGCTTCTCTTAAGAAGTTAGGGTCAGGAATTGATTCTAAGGGACCTCCCAAGAGTGTTCTTCAACATCTAAAGTGATGGTACCAAATATTTTGTCAGGAAACACCACCTGATCAAGAGGTATAGATTGGGCACATTACAACAAAATGTGTGTGTGTGTGTGTGTTATTAGCATACATTTGTTTGTAATTATTAACCGGTAATTAGATTTTGGGTATTTCTAAAACTCCACCCCCATTCTTTCCATCTATTTTGATGACATTTTTGTTTCAGAGAGTGTTTGCTAAATTCTAAAATGGCCTCCGAAAACTCTGGGCCTCTTAAAGTAAGCCAAAAGAAGATGTAGGAAGATTAAATATCTCTGTTTTAGATTAATTTTAATCCTGAGGCCATTGAGTAGGGTGCCATAAAAAAAGAAGTCAGGCTTAAGGAAAATGTAATTATTAAATCCCAGAATTTCTTCAGGGTAAAGTAGCATCCTAGAGAATTCTCAAGTCAGAATTCCAGATATCTTTCCTGGAAGTTAGGAAATGGCTCCAATTGACCTTCCTGAGATGGTAAAAAAATGTTCTGCCTAATGCACTGCCTACTACAGCAGCCATATGCAATAGATGAGCATTTAAATTGTGGCTAGTGTGACCGAGGAACTGAACTTTTAATTTTATCTCATTTCAATTAATTTAAATTTAAACAGCCACATGTGGCTAGTGGATGCTATATTGGACTAGATCATCACTAGTATGATATGCTTGGTAAACAGTTTCTTCTTACGAAGTCTTAGGAGTTGATGTATTTATTAATATGACCAATGGAATTCGAAGGGCCACTACTGAGGAAAATTTTAATTTTCCTTGTGGCCCCCAAACTGCTCTTACTCCCTGTGATATTCTAAGATATGGGTCTGACAAAAGAATGAAAATGAGGTCTGAAAATATCAAGAAGTAACATTTGTATCCCAGCAACTATGCTAAGTACTTCACAAACTCTATCTATTTAGTTATCACAAGAAACTTCAACTCTAGTTTCTATGATTAACAGTCCCATTTCATTGGTGAAAATTGAGGCACAAAGGTCTTACATAATTTGTGGGAGATTTTACAATGCATAGGTGATGGAACCACTCTTTGAAGTGAGTGTAAAGCTGTGCTTCAGTACACGCAACTCTCTCAGGATCACCAGGTCACAGAATGGATCCACTAGCGGTTTTCTTAAGTTTCAGTCAACTTTTCTTCTAAACTGAACCAGAACTAACACTGGAATATCAAAATGATTAAAAATGATAATCTTCTCAAATGCCTACAAAGATTATAGCTTGTAATCAGGAGTTATAATTTTCTGTTTCTTTGAGCAAATATTGAGACATTTACCTGCCAGGTCGAGTGGAAACTGTAGCATGCTCCAGGTCCATATGACAAGGATGGCATAGACCAGGGCAGGACTATTCCTAGAACACAGACAAAATTTTAAATTAGTAATAAAAAATATGATCATTTTTAAAGAAATATTTTCTCTTTTTTATCATATTTGAGCATACCTTAATAAACCTCTCAAGTGTTGTCAAAATATCTTGGTGATATAAGAAACCCATGAAAAAAATCCATTCATGATAATAATGGATTAATGAAAAAGTAAAAAAAACTCTGAGACTTAAAATCCAACTTCCACCTGTGCCAACATCTGTGTAAATTATGGCAAAGCCTCTTTGTCCCATATTTTCATCTTTAGTTTTACAAAATCATGGAAACATTATTGGAGATAGATGCTAGGGTAAATGTTAGACTTTGACTCAGAAATTCAGAGGGCGGACTTCAAGAATTTTCAAGGAGAAAATTTAAATTTTTTTTTTCTAAGATCATGATACGCTAACCTAAAGATACATCTCAAAAGGACTACATGATGCTCCCAAATTAAAAGTTCAACACATAAAAGAAAACTACCTTCAGCCGGGAAAAGAAAGTGGGAAGATAAATCCAATAATAAAAAATTTACACCAATTTCTAGGATGTAAGTCAGGGAATGTGACAGTTTCATTCACTATTGTATCCCCAGTGCCTGGAACAGCAAATAAGAGAACCTCAACAAATATTTATGGAAGAAATTATTGAATGTACGAAAGAAGGGCCGTACTTGGCAAATATACAAATACACAAACGTCATTGACCTATGAGAAGGGTCTTGAAGACTGAAGTCAGAAAGAATATGTGTTATAAAAATACAAAGGATATTAAAGAAATATCAAAATTAATTTTTTTTAGCAAAAATACAAAGGAAGGTAGCAATTTGAGGTTAGTGGTATAATAGCAGATTTTATTGCCAACTTCTCTGTCAAGAGAGATTTTCAGATTGGAGGGGGATAGAAAGGCATCAAGTTGAAACCAAATATAAATGAGGTGGTTGCAAGAGATATCTTTAAATGCTTCAAGTATTGAGGCCTGGAAAAATTGGATCTCAAAAACTATGAGAGAAATTGTAAATGACATTTCTAAGCCTCATTATCTTGGTAGTTAGTGGCAGAGACAAGGGTGATGACAAAAAAAATAAATAAATAAAGTCTTAATTTTCAAAATGAAGCAGAAGTGTATCTTAAAGTACAAAATGCACATTTACAATTAATCCCTAGTTAGGTTATATAAGTGGTTATTTAGAAGATTTCTGAAAGCCCTTATAGAAGACAATAATTACTAGGCATTAGCACGGGTTACTTGGAACAATTACACTCAGCATACTAAGATTTTCTCTCTCTGTCTCTCTCTCTCCAATAGAGTTAGGATTACCAAGCAAGTAATGATATATAAATTAATATAAGACATTTGGGTTTAAATAAGACTTGTGAAAAGGCCTCCCACAGTGTTCTTATTAACAAGATTAAGAAATGTTCTGGGTATAAGCACAGTAAGGTGGATTCCTAACTGTGTAAATGACTCCCCAAAGAGAGCTCTCTAAGGGTTGCTGCAGGCTCTGCCTTTGATTCGATTCCACTTCACATTTCACCAATGACTGGGTTGCCACATTGATGGAAGGCTTCTCATATGCACATATGACATCAAGGCTGGATAGAAAACAATTACCTTAGAAGACACAATCAGGATCTCAAAAGATCCTGACGAGATATAACCGGATGACCTAGAACAGGATAGAAGAGGTAGCATTTCACAGCAGCTACCATAAAAAAGGCTCAAGGAGTTTCCCTTACTATGATCTAATTATAAGTTCACAGTATGACACGGATTTATGACTTTCCAAAATTAAATGTGATCATAGGTCATTTCATAAGAAGTATAAAGTCTAGAATTTTAAGTGGAGTTACCTAGGGAATGCAGTCTATAACTTTATTCCATCTTTGTAATGTCAATGTCTATACATAATAGACCTTCAATAAGTAGCTGAATTATTCAATAATTTTACCTACAGTTTCTGAACTCATACTGTTTCAGGAAGTTTCTAATGATTTAACTATGATCACACTTAATCCTCATACCAATTTCACAAAATAATTATACTTGTCCCTATTTGACCAGTGAGGGAGGCATAGATTTGTAGAAACTCTAGTTGTCCAAAGTAATGTGGTTATTTTAAGTGTTGGAAGCAGAAGTCAGAATTGGATCGCTTGTTTCAGCATCCACACTTTTAACCATGGTACTATACTATTTCCATAAAGGAAACTAAATTTTAGCCCTGCTGTATCTATAATGTTCAGAATATATCAGAAATATTACATATTGTGCCTAATGTTTTAGGAAGTAAATTTATAAAGTTTTTGGGCTAAGGGAGAGAGGCTAGGATGGTGAGAGATCTCAGAGTCATGTCATATGTGGGATAGCTCAAGAAATTTTATATATTTAAAAGGCTATCATATGGGGGCGTCTGGGTGGCTCAGTGGGTTAAAGCCTCTGCCTTCTGCTCAGGTCATGATCTCAGGGTCCTGGGATCCAGTCGGGGCGGGCTCTCTGCTCAGCGGGGAACCTGCTTCCCTCTCTCTCTCTGCCTGCCTCTCTGCCTGCTTGTAATCTCTCTCTCCCTGTCAAATAAATGAATAAAATCTTAAAAAAAAAAAAAAAGGCTATCATATGGAAAAGAAATTAAACTTATTTCTTCTGACTTCAGAAGGCCAATTCAGATTCAAAGAACTTTAGTGGTGCCTATAAGAATGCAAATTTTATCACAATAGAGAAAAGTACTCTCTAATAATACCAACTCAAAATGGAATGAGTTGCCCTGAGGTTTAGTAAAAATTTTCAAAGAAAGTCTGGACAAAAATTTGTTGAGAAAATTCTGGAGAGGATTTTGCAACAGATGTAAAATAGATTGTTCAATAGATGGCTACTTTTGAAGTTTCTTCTAATTCCAAACTTCAATAATTCTACCAAAAACTCACATGCAATTTGTCTGCAAGGCAGCAGGAAGCAATGGTAAAGAACAAGGTCTGGTGCTAGGTTGCTGGAGTTCAAATACCAGCTCCAACCCTCACCAGAGAGGTAGGATGTGGGCCTTCAGTCCCAGATCCATATTTACTGATACATGAACATGAACAAGTAATTTCACATCTATATGCTTTAGTTTATCCATATTCCATGTGAGGATAATGATAATAATTTAATAGCTACTAGATTTTCTATGACAATTACATTAAATATATTATAAAAATGTATTAAACATATAAAGCTCTTAGAACAACACTCAAAACAGACTAGTTATGAAGGTTAGGTTTTATTTTTTATTACCATATAACCTTGAGACCTTCTCAACTTCTCTTGCCTGCCACAGTTCAACTTATGAAATGGTGATGACAGTATCTACCTCATAGTTTATTGTAAAGACTAAATAACTTATCATAACTAAAACCCTAGAAGAGTACTTGGAGCACAGAAAGGTATACCTAGCAGTAGTAGCAAGCGGCAGCAGCAGAAGCAGCAGCAATGTTAGCAGTAGTATTTTTATTATGTGAATATATCTCTTAAATTTTTTGTTTTAATTCTATCATTTTACAAAATAAGGATAAATAATGAACACTAGCCCTTAGTAAGCCAAATTCTAACCCTACAATATAAACATATATCTTTTGCATATGCAATATCTGAGCACACACAAAATATAGGAAACTCTGAGTGTTGAGAAACATTTACTAAATTTATCAAAAATAACTTTGGAAAAAATGGCCAGAAAAATTTTAAAGCAGACAAATTTGTACTAAGTCAGATAGTATACGTTACTCAGGAAGGTTAAAAGGAAAGTAAATAAATCACTGAGCTTAAATGACGATCACTCAAAATGTGAAGGAATTTTGGAGTAAATTTATTCAACATTATTTCTATTGTGTAATTGTCTCCCCTAATTGTCTCACCCCATTTTCTCATGTGTAATGTCTTCATAAATGTCAACTGAGAAGCATGTAAGCAGACAATGGTCTCTACTTATAAAGAGACAAAAGATCTTGACAAATATAATTATATATGTGAGTATCACTTCTCTACTTGGAAAATTAGGAGGATAAAAGACTGGAATTTGGTAGATCAGTGCACCAGATTTTATGCGTGTAAAGTAAAAATAAAGTCATACATTGCTAATTTGCTTAACTGTTTCTTTTTGGTCTTGTAAATGTTCCTATAAATAAGAGATAACCAGTGGATAGAATTCACCTCATTTTTACTTTAAAAAAATGTTTATTTATTTTAGAGAGAGTGTGTGTGAGTATGGGGAGAGGGGCAGAGGGAGAGAGAAATGAGTGCAGAGCCCCAACATAGGACTCAATCTCACAGCCCTGAAATAACAACCTGAGTTGAAACCAAGAGTTGGAATTTTAATTGATTGTAACACTCAGACTCTTCTAATTCACCTAGTTTTTAGGAAATCATCAACCTCTTCAGAAAAGGGAAAAAAAATAAAGGGAAAAAGTAAATGAGAAAATGCAGTATTAACTGACCTTAGAAGAAAAGCAAAAAGAGTTAAATGAAAAGAAAATACAGTGTAAAAGATAGAAAAATTCTCCTTTGTGGGGTCAAACACAGTGAGATAACAGTAATGTTATGAGAATGGACTTTTTCCTCTTTAATAAATGATCTGTGCTCAAAAAAAGACTGCACATTAAAAATTATCTCTAGAAGTGTAAATAACCAGTTAGCTCTTCCTGGCAATGATATTGACATTCAGAATTGTTAAAAGTGTTGGAAGATAGATGGCTGTAGCAGAATGAAAAGTTCAAAAACCTCTCTGCAACAAACATACTTGACAAATTGTCAAAAATAACCACTTTAGATCTCTAAAAAATCAACCAAAGGCAAAAAACAAATTGAATGACATTTATTTATGAGAAACTGGTAGAACTTCAGTTAAGAAGAGTGGGAGTTTGAGGCATTCTTTTCCATGGGATATTTTCACACCTCTCCAGCATGGCTATGTTAAAGAAAAATTGCATCAGATGCTGTCTGATGTTTAATTCTTTAAACAGGCAAGGATGACTTTATTGTAGATTATTGCAAAGGAGAGAAATATTGAGTTCATCCCTACTAAAACAAAAGGCAAGAGAGGCTTTAAGTACTGGAGTGAGCTAGTGCAAAGCTACTAAAGGACATTAGAGGGGGAGATTGGTCAACAGGATTTCACCATTTTTTGTGTGTGTGTGTTTGCTAAATGGCATTGAGGTAAGTTACGATTCTAATATCACAAAGAGACAGAGAGATAGGAGTGCTATCTTTCTTGATGATCACATTTTGAAGGATTACTCTTTCATCCATTAGAAAGATTTCTGGGGGGGCACCTGGGTGGCTCAGTGGGTTAAGCCGCTGCCTTCAGCTCAGGTCATGATCTCAGGGTCCTGGGATCGAGTCCCGCATCGGGCTCTCTGCTCAGCAGGGAGCCTGTTTCCCTCTCTCTCTCTCTCTCTGCCTGCCTCTCTGCCTACTTGTGATCTCTCTCTGTCAAATAAATAAATAAAAAATTTAAAAAAAAATAAAGATTTCTGGGTAGTAAAATAAGAAAAAGGTTGGAAGAAGACTTAATCTTGAAGGGACAGAGAAATAACTTAAAATTGCAAGTTTTCTAAAGTAAATGCTATAAGGAAAGGGAAGTCAAAGGTCTATACTCAGCAATAGATCTTTTTTTTATTTTTAAAATTGTATACCATCTTTCTCACTTAATTTAAAAACTTTTAAAAATACTTCATTTTTTATTTTTATTTTTTCATAAAATGTTTCTTTTTTTTTATGTTCAGTTACCCAACATATAGTACATCATTAGTTTTTGATGTTTTGTTCCAATGATTCTTTAGTTGCAACAGATCTTTGAAAGCTTAGTCAAACTGAGAGGAATGTTAAGGCTTTCTTGGTAGAATAGTAGTTTTACGAGGGAGGGTTTGACAGTGAAAACCAGAGGCCTCTCATGGCCATAGTGTGCGGATTTGGCTTGGAGTGGATTGTGAAATCTTATGCTTAGAGGTGTGGTCAGCAAGAGTAATAAACTTTGTTGGAAATGAATGGGAGAGACCACAGCCTTGCTACTTTATGGTTGCAATCCCATTTGGGGTGAATGGTAGACTAATTTGAATTTTAATGGAGAGATTTTGAAAATAAGAGCCTTAGATGGGCTATATAATGTCTCCACATATGCCAGACATGTGTCAGGAAGATCAATGCAAACCCAGTGGAAATTGAAAACTGAGTATATATGAAAACTTTCTGAATTTAAATGTGCTATCCAACTCATACACAGATCCATTGGCGGAGAGTATAGGTGATAAGGGCTTGAAGCGTTTGATCACAAATCCTGTCCAAATCATTGGCTAATCACAAGCTCTGTAGTCATAGCTACAATCCTAATAGGCCATGCTAAAAACAAATAAGCAAAAGAAGGATTAGGGGGGAAAAAAAAGGCAGAGACATCAGTGGCTACAATCTAAGAGATGAGAGATTCCTTAGATTAAGTTCAGAAAATTTACTGAGACAACAAAAACAACAACACTCAGAAACCTAAAGTACAGAGGAAGTTTGAGGATAATACATTGCTACAAAATATAATCTAAAATGTCCAGTTTCCACCAAAAATATAAAACATCAAAAAAAAAAAATAGTGGCTGACCTATACACAGGGAAAAAAAAAATCAATAGAAACTGACTAATGGGGTTCAAATGTTGGGCTTAATAGACGAAGGCATCAAAGCAACTATTATAAGTATGTTCAAATGATAAAATAAAACTATGTTCCACAAACTAAAGAAGAATATGATGACAATGACTCAACAAACAGATAATCTAAATAAAGATATATAAACTGTAAAAATAAATAGAAATTCTGTAGTTGAAAATACAAGACCCAAAATGAAAAATTCATAGGTATACTCTACAATTTGAGTCTGGACATAGATTTAAGATGGTAGAAGAAAGAATCAGTGATCTGGAAGGTAAATCAATGAAAATTATCCAAATTGAAGAAAAGAGAGTAAAACGGATGGGAGACAAAACAGAGTGTCAGAAACCTATGGAACACATTTAAGCATATTATCTGTAATAGGAGACTCATAAGGAAGGTGAGAGAATAGATCAGAAAATATGTTTGAATAGGTGATGACTGAAAATTCCTAAATTTGAGGAAAAACACAATTTACAGATTCAAGATCAATAATCAACAAACTTATAGTAAGGTTAAGGAGACAAGGAGAAATACACTGACATACATCAGTGTCAAATATCCCATGCCAACAGTATCATAAGAGAATAGAGTACCTAAATTCATATGAGACAAAGTAGACTTTCAGACATATTACTAGAGAAAGAGTGACATTTCATAATGGAAAAATAGTTACTTCCTCAGGAGGATGTTTTAAAAAATTAACGTATGCACACCTAAAAACAGAGCCTCGAAATACTTGAAGCAAAAACTGACAGTATTGAAAAAGGAAATAGATAATTCAACAACTAGAGTTGAAGATTTCAATGTCCCACTCTCAAAAGTTGATAGAATAACTGCACAAAAAATCAGTAAGGATACAGAAGAATTAAATAGCCTAATAACCAACATGACGCAACTGACATTTACAGAACACTTAACCAAACAACAGATAAATACACATTTTTTTCAAGTATATGTAGAACATTCTCCAGGATAAGCCATACACTAGGTCATAAGATAAGTCTCAATAGGTTTTAAAAGATTAAAATAATTTAAAGACTACAGCAGAGCTAAAATAGAAAACAACAGGAAGGAATTTGGGAAATCTCCATATGGAAATTAAATAGCTTACTTCTAAATAACCCATGTGCCAAAAGATAAATCACAATGGAAAATATTTTGAACCATATTAAACAAAAAGATAACATATCAAAGCTTATGGGACACAGATAAAGCAACAGTTAAAGGAAAATCTGTAGCTTTGAATGTCATGTTAGAAAAGCAGAAAGAGGGCACCTGGGTGGCTCAGTGGGTTAAGCCTCTGCCTTCGGCTCAGGTCATGATCTCAGGGTCCTCGGATCAAGTCCTGCATCGGGCTCTCTGCTCAGCAGGGAGCCTGCTTCCTTCTCTCTCTCTCTCTGCCTGCCTCTCTGCCTACTTGTGATCTCTCTCTGTCAAATAAATAAATAAATAAATAAGTCTTTAAAAAAAAAAAAAGAAAAGCAGAAAGATCTCAAATCAATAATCTAAGCTTCCAACTCAAGACACTTGGGGGAAAAAGAGCAAATTACATCCAAAGCAAGCAGAAGAAAGGAAAAATTGAACATCAGAGCACAAATCAATGAAATAGAGAACAGAATAACAATAGAGAAAAATCAATGAAGTCAAAGTTGGTTATTTTAGAACATCAACAAAATTGATAAATCAAAAAAAAAAAAAAAAGAAGAAACAAAAAGCAGAGAAGACACAAATGACCAACTGAGAATATAAAATGGGGCATAATAAGTGACCCTATAGAAACTGACACAAGTTTAAGGGAATACTATAAAAAACCCTTAATATTAAAAACTTTATATGTAAAACTAGATAATTTATTTGAAATGGAAAAATTCTTAGGAATAAAAAAAGAAAAATGTAATCAAAATTTACTCAGGAAGAAATAGAATAACTGAGTAGGCTTATAATGAAATAATTATGCCAAATTTGTAATAAAATATCTTCCCAAAAGTAAAATCTGGGCCCAGATGGCTTCATAGGTAAATTCTACAAAATATTCAAAGAAAAAACAGTACTAATCCTTTACAAAGCTTTTGGAAAATAAAGAAAGAAGGGATGCTTCCTGAGGCATTCACTGAGTCTAATATCCTAATACTAAAACCAGAAAAACATACCATTAGAAAATATTACTATAGATCAATATGCTCATGAGCATAGATATAAAAATTATTAATAAAGTATAATTTTATCCATATAAGTGATACACTGAAACCATTATGCACCATAATCAAATTTGATTTATCCCAGGAAGTCAAAGTTGGTTTAGCATCTGAAAGTTATAATATACCATATTTATAGAATGAATACACCCATGACATAATAATCTTGATAAAAATAGAAAAAGAATTTAACAAAATTCAATGTCCAAAAGAGAGAGAAAGGAAGGAAGGAAGGAAGGATGAAAAGAAGGAAAAAAGAAGGAAGGAAGGAAGAGACCCTTAGTAACCTAGAAATAAATAGGAGTTCCCTCCAACTGATCAAGGGCATCTACAAAGGGTATCTGTGCAAAACCTATACCTATCACATCATCCTTAATAGTGAAAGACAGAATGTTTATCCTTTGAGATTGAAATGCCCACTCTTACACTTCTATTTAATATTTTACTAGAAATCCTAGCTAGTGTAATAGAGTAAGAAAAATCAATTAAAATCATAGAAAGAATGAAAGCTACTTTTACTTACAAATGGCATTATCCTGTAAGTAAAAAATACTAAGAATATACAAAACTAATAAAGAAGCTGACATTATTGCTGGGTACAAGATCATCAGATAAAAATCAATTATATTTCTATGTAGTACCAATAAGAACACGAAAATGATATTACAAAATTAAGAAAATAATTCTATAGAAAAAGAATAAAATACTTAAGAATAAGTTTAGGAAAAGTAGGACAAGACCTATATTTTGAAAATGATAAAACATTACTGAGAGAAATTAATGGATATTTGAATAAATGATGAGATCATTTATGTTCACACATTAAAAGACTTAATATTAAGATGTCATTTCTTCATAGTTTTCTGCTTAAATTTAATACAATATTATCAAGACTCCAGCAAGCTTTGACAAGCTGATAATAACTTAAACAGAAATACAGAGGACCTAGGATATCCCCCTCACTCCCCAAAATTAAAAGAACAATGTTAGAAGATTTACAGCATCTACTTTCAAACTTACATAAAATTCCAGTAATCACAATAGTGTAGTGCTGGCATAAGGATAAATATATAGAGCAATGAAATACAATAGAAAGTCTATAAAAACTCTAACATGTGTTGCCAATTGATTTTTGACAAATATATCAAGGAAATTTAATAGGGAAAGGGTAGTCTTTTCAGCAAATATTGTAGAGACAATTGGTCTCAGGTAGGACAAAAAAATCTTCTGGGACAGTGTAAAAAATGAGACAAAATAAGACAAAACACAAATTTAGATCCTTACTACACACACACAAAAGTCAAGTCAGAATATTATAGAGGGAAATATTTCTGATTTGGGGTGAGGAAAATATCTCTTAGGTATGACTCCCAAAACACTACTTAAAATTTAAAAAAAAAGATACATAGGACTTTATCAAAAATTTTTCAAAAATACTCCTTTTCTTTTTTTAACAGAGACAGAGGCAAACCTTAAGAGACTCTTAACTACAGGAAACAAACTGAGGATTGCTGGAGGGTACGTGGGTTGAGGGCATGGAGTTGTGAACACTGGTTGTTGTATGCAACTGATAAATCACTAAATTCTCTGAAACTAATAATATAGTATATGTTCATTAAATTGAATTTAAATAAAGAAATTTAAAAGGACTTTTTAAATGACAAAAATGAAAAGCAAGCTGTACACTGGAGAAAAAAATGTTCATTTATGTATCTAATTAAGGACTTTTGTCCAGAATATAAAGAATATAAAGATCTCTTAGAATCTCTCACAATTCAACAACAAAAAAATCAATCCAACCCCCCAAAATGGGCAAAAATTTGAACAGGCACTTCACTGAAGGAAGATATAGGATTAGCTAATTAGCACATGGAAAGATGTTCATTTAGTAATTAGAGAAACAGAAATGAAAACTACAGTATGATACCACAAAAACCCAATAGAATGGTCAGAATCAAAATATTGAAAAAATGGTAAGGATGTGAAGGAATGGAATATAAAAAGGTACAGCCACTTTGGAAAAGAGTTTGGGAGTTTCTTAAAAAGTTAAACATGTACTTAAAATAAACTCATTCATTCTAATCCTAGGTATAGACCCAAGAAAAATGAAAACTGATCTATTCAAAGGATTTTAGTGTATGTTTATAAGCAATATCATTCTTAATAGCAAGAAGGTAGTAGTACGCATGTATATCAATGAACGAATGAATCAATTTGAATGAACAAATAAAATGTGGTGTATGCATGTGGTATATGCATCTATTCAGCAATTAAAAAGGAGCTCACTACCAATACATGCTATAGTGTGAATGAATCCTAAAAGCATGCTAAGTGAAAAAGCCACACACAAAATGCTACATATTTTATGATCCCATTTGTGCAAAATTTCTGGAAAAGGAGACTCGGTACAGAAAGAAAGCATATCAGGAGTTGCTTAGGGTTGGTCATGGGAGGAATGAGAATTGACTCCAACCAGCTACAAGGAATCTAGATTTTCACGATGGTTGCACATCAATAAATTTACTAAATATCATTGGACCACAGAATAGTTGAATTTTATGGTGGGTAAAATCAAGCTCTTAAGAAAAATTTGTAGCATCTCACAAGTCCATGTAAATTCATAAGAATTAGTCAAATGAACTTAAAGTGGGCATATGGAAACAAATTGACATAAGTTAAAAAAAAACTGGATTTGAGGATTTAGCAAGGATACAGGAAAGAGAAGTAGACATCATTTCAGTGTACCCATTATTGAAGATTTTCTCCTAAATCTTTCAGCCCAAATTATGGAATTAAATAAAATAGAAAATAAAATGTTATAAAATAGGTAAATGTTAAGCGGGTTATAATTAAGAAGCCAAACAAGTGAACATCTTTTATGGTACCTTAAATTTATTTTTCATGATGGTCTTTTTGAATCTAAAGGGGAAAGCTCTGCCTCGGTGTGAGTTTGTCTGTCCTTTGAAGAGACAGATACTTGTTGTGTCAATTCTTACAGTATAGATGAGACCAGTGCCAAAATCATGAGTCAGAAAGTGAGTTTTAAGAGGGAGAGAAAATTCTAGGTTCTTTCTGGGCCTTGACTTTGGAGTGATGGAGACATGTGGGAGAAGAGACTACATATACACTGACACAATGCAGTTATATTAAAAATAAAACGACTTTAGTCTGAGATCACAAAGCCTGAGAAGAAATTTTAAAACAATAACCATGGCGTACTTTATTTGATCCCTTCTCAGAATATAATGCAAGTTTGAAATAAGAAAAAAAGATTTTTGAAACATATGATTAATTTGTATGTGGCAGAAGAAATTGCTGAATTGAAATCACCTATGTTGGGAGAGGACAGTGTGTCCAGAATTTCTCTCACCACTTACCATTTGCTCCCAGTCTCCACCTAGCACATTGCCTGGGACCTACTAGATAATCAATCTGCAGTTGATGAATTAATGAATGCCTCATTATTTTTGAAGATTTTTTTTCTGGGAAATTAAGATTTTATTGATTACCTTATTGAATATTTAACATCTATTGGCAAATACTGATCTATAAAATGCATGCTGGTGTTATTTGTGGATGGGCCTAATAAACAGATCAATTAAGTAGCCAAGTTTGACATTTCTCACATTTATATTACCAGCTCCACAAAACATATCCCTCCTGAATACTCCATTTCCTATCCCATATCCTTCTCATCTCCCTAGATATTAAGCATGTATGTGTTTATTTCTATATAGGTATAGCTAGTCATATTTCTTGTTTTATGTCCTTGTCACTGTGCCTGTAGTTATTTATTGTTTTTACGTTCTTGGTTATGATTTCTTCATGTTTTTCTTGTAACTCCATTGTATTACAACTGTTTTAAAGTATCTGAGAATTTGTTATAAAATGTACAGCACTGACCAAATATAAGATATTAAAGATACAAAATTGACATCAATATTTTGAGGACAGCAAATCAACTTAATTTGTATTCTTTTTAAAATTCTATATCTACTTAATAAAGTGTGAGAAATTAGTATAACTGAAACAGGAAATGATCATGTAAAGGTAACCCCAGGTTACAGATATACTTTGTGCTATAATTGGGATATTAAGTTTACTCAGTAAGTTAGTGTATTTTGCTCAGCTTTATGTTTCATTATTTGAGAAACACAGCATAAAGTAAACTGTAGCATTAAAAGCCAGCTTCATTGCAATTTATTTTTATAGCATAGTGCAAAACAACCCAAGCTGAAAGTACATTCAGGCAGTGAGACTTAAATCCCTAAAGGTAAGAAAGTGGTTCCATAAACAGATGTGATCATGGATTCTGAGTTTATTTGCTTGTGGCAAAAATAAAAGTACCAACTCAATAAGTTTTAATTTATAGGCATCTACACCAGAAGGCCTTTAGGCACTTTGAACAAAACTGACTAAAAATAAAATTTAGTAAAATAAACCCAATCTGCCCCATTCTCCATTCACACCAGGGAATATAAATTCCCAGCAAGGTAAAGAGGAGAGATTTCTCCATGTCTTTTCTAGGTGCTTTCCTGGAATTGTAGCTATGCTATGCTCTAGAAGAGAATTTTGCGATTGGCTGCATTTCAGGACACTTGAGAATATGAGAGAGGAATTGTGGATGATCATTCCACCTCCTGAAGGTTTTCTAACAACCATGGCCTCACCTGCACATGGTCATGCAGAAGCATAGAGCTTTTCTGTTCTCACCCAAAGGAAATATTACTTGCCCTTTTTCTTCAGCAGGAAGTTCAAATATATATATATATATATATATATATATATATGTCTACATACATACATACATACATACTGGCTGGTACCTAATATGTATCTGACCATTAGGAAATTCTATGATTCTATCATTGGACATATAATAAACTGAAAATCATTTGTGTAGAATATAAATACATATATTTATATTCATATAATAAACTGAAATAGACATATAATAGACTGAAAATCCTTATTTGTGTAGAATATAAATAGACAAGTATGGGGGGGTAGACCTCCTTACCTCACATTTTGTTCTTCCAGGGTCTCACTTGTGAATTCCAGTATGTCAGCAGCTGTCCCCACAAACATAAGGAGAAGTTGAGAGAGTTGGTCCCGAGTGATCCCTCCTCCAATGGGTAGAAGCCATCTTCCAATTATGAGCATTAACAAGAATGTCTGATGGAGTCCCAAAGTCCAAACTTTCTCACATACTGTAGATAAGTTATTTACAAAAACTTGGGCCTGTGTAACAAAAATGTCATACAGGGAGAAGACTGTGAGCTACCACCTTGGAGAGATATGCCTTCTTCACCATGGCTTTCAATCAAGAGTTAGCTTTTGTGGAAGGTCATTTTCAGAAAAATGATTCCTCACTTACTAAAGAAAATAAAATTCCTTTCAACTGGACATTCTGGGGGGAATAAAAGGCTAAGATGGTCGTAAAAAGGGGCAGCCTTATAACAGGAAATAATTTAAACCTCACACTTGCTAGTAGGATTGTAACATTTGGTACTTAAAGAGCCAATTTGGTGATGTTTTAAAGATCATTTCTCGTTTTACTCTTCTCCATAACAAAGTATTGCACACAGCAAAACTGTTTAATACCATATTAAAATCACACACACAAAAATCCTATATTTTTCTTTCAGGGATTTCAAGTCTGAATTTACTAATCTGGGACTATTTTAACATAGTACAGATATCTTGTTTTTTATTGGTTTAGAGCACTACTACATCAAATAAGAAAATGCACATTAATGCTTATTCATTACCTAAATGCAAAGAAAGAGATTAACTATAGTTATTATTTTTATTCTGAATATTTAACATACTATTAAAAAGTCCATAAACTAGCAACCAAATTTTATTCTGGCCTTAATCTTGAACTCAGAGAAAAATTTACATCCTTTTCATGGATTCTGAATGATATCTATTGCCCATTTAATTTCTAAATAAGTTTTAAAATATATAAATTATTGGCCGTAAAGTCTATAATCTTTTTTTTAAAGATTTTATTTATTTATTTATTTGACAGAGAGAGATCACAAGTAGGCAGGGAGGCAGGCAGAGAGAGAGGGGGAAGCAGGCTCCCTGCCAAGCAGAGAGCTCGATGTGGAACTGGATCCCAGGACCCTTGAGATCATGACCTGAGCTGAAGGCAGAGGCTTAACCCACTGAGCCACCCAGGTGCCCCTAAAGTCTATAATCTTTTAAGGGACTATGGGATTGTGGGTCTCCAGTGGCTTGGATAGTTGATTCCAACTAATTTATACAAGTAACTTAGCTATGTCTATGCAAAGCCTATTTATTACCCTATTGATGACTTACAGATGTTGAGTGTAGAGGTAGAGGGAGGATAAAGGACAAGACAGGATGCTAACGTGATTGAAGCCATGCGTGAAGATCAATGATTTTTCATTTACACAGTGTTTCATACTTTTTCTATTGGACTTCACATACATCCTACTTGATTCTCACAGGAAGATTCCTAGGCCGGGTGAATATTAATATTTTCAATTAGATGAAAAACTGAGATACAGAGTGATTAAGTGACTTGTTCCAAGTGATATCAGTCAATTGTGATTGGAGCTTGAATTAGAATCTGATGCTAATTCAATTAAACCTCTTAGAATCAATAATCTATCGTATTGTTGAAAATGTGACTTATTGCTAGGGAGGGGTCTGGGCCTTGGGTCTCTTCCATATACCATTTTAGAATAGGCCATGGTTAGTTTGACAAATATCAGGCAAGTGAAGAACAAAAACTGATTCATTTTGACTAGAAATCTTCCCTATTTTGTTAATACACACTTAAAAATATATAGGCCAGGTCTCAAACTTTTAAATATATCACTCATTCACAAATAATATGTATCTCACCTTGTGCATGTAATATCTAACCTGTTAAAGGCTACTTAATGCTGCAAGTTAAATATATCTATTAGCATATATAAGATATATGTGACTATTATGTATATTAAATGTGTTTAATAAATAAAAATACAATTATTTCATAAATTCCTGAGCCAAACAATTAAACAACTGGCAAATTTCCTTAGGAAAGAGTGAGCTGAAAGGTGTAGAGCATGTTATTCTCTGAATGAAAGGTGATTTCCTAGATCCTTTAAAATACAATGGAAAAATCTCTCACCGTCCTAATGAGATCATCTGCTCCATTGTCTTGGTCACTTGATATCAGAGTTTGATTGAAGTTTTCTTTGCTACTGGAATTTTGTGATGTTTCTTCAGGTTGGCTACTGCAATACTAAGAATTTGGTAGAAAGCCAATATGTTAAAAAAAAAAAAAAAAAAAATTTGTTTTGCCCAGGATTTTTCAATGTATGAGCCTATGAACATTTGTAGGTTGTGAATAATAAGTTTAACAAGTAAATAAAAGGCAGGACCATTAAAAAAAAACAAAAAACAAAAAAAAAAACCAAAAAACAAAAACCACAGTATGTAGAATTTAAAATGGCTTCAATTATCTAAGAGATTATGAGTAGATATGTGTATTTACACAATATGCACAAATATTTCAAGTTACAGTCTTAAAATAGAAAACCACTTTTTAATTAATATGAGATGAAAATCAACTATACATGTTTTATTTTCCCACAAGTCTATGAGGATGTAGTCTCCAAGTTCATTGTACAGAGCTGTAGAATTTTTTAAGTTCTTATTTGAATTTCAGTTAGTACACATAGAGTATTATATTAGTTCCAGGTTACAATATAGCGACTCAACAATTCCATACCTCACTTGGTGGTCATCATAACAAGTCACTGCTTAATCTCTGTCACCAGTTTCCCCCACTCCCCCATCCACCTCCATTCTGGTGAATATCAGTTTGTTCTCTATAGTTTGTTTCTTCATTTGTCTTTCATTTTTCCCCTTTGATCACTTGTTTTCTTTCTTAAACTCCATGAGTGAAATCAATGGTATTTGTCTTTCTCTGAATAATTTATGTAACTTAACATTATACTCTCTAGTTCCATCCATGTCCTTGAAAATGGCAAATGGCAAGACTTCATTCTTGCTGAATACACACACACACACACACACACACACACATATGCATGCCACATCTTTATCCATTCTTCTGTCAGTGGATGCTTTGGGCTGCTTCCGTATCTTGGCTATTGTAAATAATGCTGCTATAATTATAGGGGTGTATGTATCCCTTTGAATTAGTGTTTTTTTAATTCTTTGGGTAAATACTCAGTAGTGCAATTGCTGGATCATAAGGTAGATCTATTTCTAACTTTTTGAGGAGGCTCCATACTGCTTTTTACATTGGCTGTACCAGTTTGCATTCCCATCAACAGCGCACAGCGGTTCCTTTCTCTTCATATCTTCACCAACACCCGTTGTTTCTTGTGTTGTTGATTTTAGCCCTTCTGATAGGTGTGAGGTGTTATCTCATTGTAGTTTTGATCTGTAATCAAAGTGATGATGAACATCTTTTCATAGATCTATTGGCTATCTGATGTCTTCTTTGGAGAAATGTCTATTTATGTCTTATACCCATTTCTTTTTTCATATTCACATAACTTTTATTATAGTACATTATTTAAGTGTTCTATTTTATTATTAGCTATTGTTAATCCCTTGCTGTGCTTAATTTATAAATTAAATTTTATCATAAGTATATACATATAGGAGAAAACAGTGTATATTGACTTTGATACTATACACATTTTTAGGCATCCACTGGGAAAACTTAGAACTTATCCCTCATGGATAAGTGGGGGGCAATGTATTTCTTCAGCTGAGAATTAAGAACTATGGGTATATCATTCACTTTCTTTATGCTATCCAATGTATTTTTATTTATTTCTCTATCTATCTATTCATTTATCTATCTATCGTCTTAGATAGCCTATGTGAGCAGAGTGGGGAAGGGGCACTGAGAAAGGAGGAGAGAATCCTAAGCAGGCTCCAGGAGGATCAGCACGGAGCCTGACATGGGGCTTGATCTCAAGACCCTGAGATCATGCACTGAGCCAAAATCAAAAGTCGATCTCTTAACTGACTGAGCCACCTAGGCACCCCGAACCAATGCATTTTAAAGCAGTTATCTAAATGTGCAGTCACTGAATTCCTCTTAACTTTCATAGTTAGTACTTAATGACTGCATTTGGACTGTACCCTGAGGCTTTGTTTCCAATGGTTGACCACAGATTATAATGAATAAGACATTTATGTCTGGTGCTAAAATACATGCCATTTAGGATTCCTTCTTAAATGCAAATGAAATTGTACTGTCATTTTGCTATCCATTTTTTAAAATTGGAATATTTGTTTTTTGAATTTCCTAAGTTCTTCATATATTTTGGATACTAACCCTTTAACAGATATGTCATTTGCAAATATCTCCTCCCATTCTATACATTAGCTTTTAAGTTTATTGATTGTATCCTTCACTGTGCAGACCTTTTTATTTTGATGTAATCCCAATAGTTTATTTTTGTTTCTGTTTCCCTTGCCTTAGGAGACATAACTAGAAAAAGTTGCTATGGCTGATGTTAAGGAATTTAGTGTCTGTTGTAGGATTTAATAGTTTCAGGTCTCATATTTAGGTATTTACTTACTTTACATTTGCTTAAGCAGGTAATCCAATTATTTTCAATCTTGCTTGTTAAACACTGAGACAAACAAAAAAATTAACA
Organism: Mustela nivalis; assembly: GCF_964662115.1. Lineage (NCBI taxonomy): Eukaryota > Metazoa > Chordata > Mammalia > Carnivora > Mustelidae > Mustela > Mustela nivalis. The sequence goes on from NC_139021.1 coordinate 124,140,383, forward strand.
TGTTCCTCTATTAAAATATGTATTTTAGTGTCATTTTGGAGGTCAACTTGGGTTTATGGAAACTTTGACAAAGACCCAAACTTGATGTTTTACCCTTTTTGTTCCTTCATTTTGCATGTAAATTTCTACAAGTTAACTGTGCATGATTTTTATCCAGATGCTAGGAATCTGAGTAGAGAAAAATATGTAAGAGACAAAAAGAGTGGTACTTGAAAATATAAGTGTAACTAATGATTATTTCACAAATTAAAAAAAAAAAAGTTTAAAAAAAAGTTGATTTTTTTCAAACACCTGCAAGGCTAATGTACTTTTGAAACACACACATACATATACACACATCACTACCACCATCATCACCACCACATAACCACACTCACATATTTGGACTTAGAGAAAGTATTTTTTTAAAATGCTAATGCTATAAGTGTATTTTTCTTAATTAGTCTAGATACCACATCAATCAATCTACAAGCTACTTGAAAAAATAAAAGAAAGTCTGTCAAGAAGCTATTTTTTTCTACTCCCCATCAAAACAACTAGTGTTATGGGTGAAATGACAGGAGTACTTAGGAAAGATGGCCATGTGCCATATCTCTAGGAGCAAAAATCCAGCTGTTTGCACACTTTTTTTTTCTGTGCAGCTAAGACTCCATGGAAAGATAATGAAGATAAAAAGTTAAATCTTTGAACCAAGCAACAAATCCTCATTGCAGAGCAGCTTTGTGAGAATCAAAAGGGCACGAGGAAATAATTTTGACCATTTTATTCCATAGGCATGAAATCTATTTATTAGCACATATATTAAAAGTGGTGACCTTGATATGTTTTTTTTAATCCTTAGCACCAAAAATTTATAGACATCTCATTACTACCAAAAAAAAAAAAAAAAAAAAACCCAAAACCAAAACAAACAAACAAAAAAAACCCCAAAACTTCATCTGCCCTGCAGTGGCTGGTAGCTTGTAGTCCATATTATGATAATGCAATCTGAGTCCCATTCCATTCTTGTAATTCTACTTGTTACAAATTGATGAAATTTTTCCTTTAAGTGACAGCTGCTTGGTACTGCAAAGATCAACCAGTTTGATTCCTACAACCTAACCTGGCTTGTATTGTTTTTATGGTAATATTATTTCCACTTAGCATTGTATAGGTGAGTTCATTTAGATGATCTGGATACAAACAAGCCACTTTTTCATGGGTCTTAAAAACTCGTATTGCTTCAAGAATATTCCTTTGGGTCAAACCAGACCCTAACCCCATCAAGACCAGAAAGTTTCCATTGCTTTAATTCTGCCACTTCACAGATAGATCTAAGAATTATGGTCATAACTGTTGTCATAATCATGCTGTTTCTAGTCATGTGCACCTAGGCAGATGCAGAAATGAAGGTACAGAACTGATCACCTCGTAGGAATGTCTTCATGAGATAGGTCAGGATGCTTTCCTAATGCCAAGACATAGGTTAGAACATTTAGGATGTAGAATACGTGGAAACTGTGAAAAGAAATTAAATCACTAACTTTTCATGAAAAAAAATCAGGTAATTTTGATAACGCCTCTAAAATATAGAACACATAACAGAGAAAGGCAGTGTGGTTTAACAGAGTAGGGGTTAAGACCTAGGTGCTAAGCCCCAGGACTGTTATTGATTAGCTGTGTGACCTTGAGAAATTAACTTAATGTTTCTGTTTCAGTGTCCTCCTCTGTAAAGTAGAAATATATATAACATGCCTAACTCATGGAGTTGATGAGTTCATAAAGGAGAAAATACATTTGAAAAATACTTTGAAAGAAAGGATTACATAAAGAAAAGTGGTTATTATCACAACCAAATTTTTTTTAAATGAATGGACTAAGAGAATTGCTGTACCTTCCTTTATTCTGCCATTTCTCATTTCTTTAAATGCAATTCCAATACTGTTTTGTCTCCCTTAACGCTTACTTTTTTCTACTTCCATCTCTGCCCACCCTGCCCAATTCAATCTTTGGGCATTCATTTTAATTCTTAGTGTCAAAATGAGTCAAATCCATTACTACTAAAGGTCCAATTTCTTTTGTAGTATGAAAATTAGAGAGGTACTGCCTGGGGCTCAAAAATCTTTTTTTATTAAAAAGAGAGCTTTTGGTTGCATGCTATTTGTTGTAATGGGATTTGACCTGTATATCAATTAACTGTGCAACGCATTTATATTATAAAAGCATTTGGGGAAATGAATTGTTATTGTGGATGATAGTCATGTTATAGAATTGGATGTGAAAGAAAGAAATGATTCAAATCACCAGAGCTTATTTCCATCCCCCTGAAAGTAGTAAGTAGTAAGGAAATTGAAACAGTCCCCTAACTCTTATGCTATGGTTTTTAAAAACCATGATAACTTGAACCAGCCAATCTAGTGCTACAAAAATATTTTGCTACAGTCATAGAGATAGCCTATGACTTTAATATTTTTAAACAGGGTTAAAGCAGATAAATGTTTTCCTCAGGCCTATTTTATTGGTATGTGCTTGTGGAATTCTTCAGAAATAGTCCACAGAGCTAAATTCCCCTGTGGGTGCCTAAAATTTGGAGCAAGCATTTTCCAGACAAGGTTTGGATATCTGAAACATATATCAGAGGCTTAACTTTACTATAAAATGACCAACTGCAGCAAAGAAATCTGTATAGGGGCAAATTCTTATCTTGAATAATGCATTGTATCAGTGAAAATACTCTAATAATATTATATCATAACTATAGCTTATCTATAACATAGCCCTATGTTATGACCCAGAAGATATGAAGTCCAGGCTGGCATCTGCTAGAGTCTGCCTTTCACAGTGTGGTACAGGAGCATTAATAGTAATAGATTGTGAATCTAATCCAGATCCTGATACCTGGGGCTGCCCATCTAAGCAGCAACTCACTTAAAAATCTTTCTCTCTCTATAGATTAGGGACTCTCATTGGAAGCCATTGTTTATTTTTTAAGTCAGTCCATATACACGTAGCCCACCTCTCCCAATGGTAGATCTCATACTCCTCTTTTTAATTCTTCATATCTGACTCCAGAGTAGAATACCCATTTCACTAAAACAGCTCATGGGACCCTCAAAAAGGAATCTTTTGTAATCTGTAAGGCCTGTATTTTAAGACAGACGTTTTTTAGTAGCCCCACCAAGTTTGATTGCATTTGCATAACAGAGTCTAGACAATGGGGTTTATTTTTAATTTCTGCTACTTTTATTTTATAGGATGCTAGATTATTGAGCCCTGCCCATTTTCAGTACAATATAGGAATTCATTGAATATGCGAAGTTTAAAGCTAAATTTTTACACACAACCTTCCTGTACCTCACGTAAAAAACTCTAGCATATTTGAGGTCAGGAGTGCCTAAGAACAAGATCTTTTTTATTCTTTTTTTTTTTTAATATTTTATTTATTTATTTGAGAGAGAGACAGTGAGAGAGCATGAGCGAGGAAAAGGTCAAAGGGAGAAGCAGGCTCCCCATGGAGCTGGGAGCCAGATGTGGGACTCGATCCCAGGACTCCGAGACAATGACCTGAGCCGAAGGCAGCCGTCCAACCAACTGAGCCACCCAGGCATCCCAAGAACAAGATCTTTAACATAAGTTATTAATTAATTATAAATCTTAATGCTTAACTATAATATTTTTATTGGCTTTGATAGATCATGAATTCACTTTCTTTTGTTAATGGCCTCTTACTTTTTCAATTCTTGATAACTACCATTCCTTTGAGAAATGCATTTCTGAAATAAATTTTAGTATGAAAATAGTTTACTGATAAATATTCCACTTTCTTACTTTCCAAAGGGACATACCTGGGTCTCATCGTGCATTTCAAGAAGCCATAATGATGGAACAATGCTAATCAGATATAAAAATATGGCTGGTGAAAACCTGTAAAAGAGAGAAAAAAAGTTCAGTTTTTACAAAAAAAAAACCCTCTTTTTTAATTAAAGAAAAACAAATACACATACCCTGATCACATTGAGTTAAACCTTTTTATCTCAAGTGTTTATTTCAATGGGGATAAAAGCATTATGTGATTTCTGCCATATGGATTGTAGAGAAACAAAGTAACTGCAAAAGGCACTAGCAGCTGTCATTCTCACTGAATTTCTAATCCAATTAATAGAAGTTAATTTTAATATGGCTTAATGGGACACTGCCAACTAGTTTCAGGCACAAAACTGGATATTTTGTATTTAATATGTTTTACAACAAGCAAATACAGCAATAGTAAATCTTCTTGGATTTTTTCAACATTGCAATTTCAAGAAGATTAGCTACATTTTTAAATATTAACCTGGAATTCTGAAAGCCCAAATAGTAACATCCTACTAGAAGACAAAAATCAGATGATAATGAATAGGAATGAACAAAATCAACTGACTTTGTGATATCTGAGAAACCTAGTAAAAATTAAAATGCAAAGAAACAACAACAGATGAAGTGCTTAGTATTGTTTTAAAAGGCTATCTATATTCATTATTTGCTGGCTTAAAATTCAGAGGGTAGTCCAAAAAGTGGGCTTTTATAGTCAAACATATTTAGGTTCAGATACCAGTGGCTCTGTCTGCTTCTTAGTCCACAAAATGGAGACAGTCACTTAATAGCATACCAATATACCACAGACTGGGTAGCTTAAACATCAGATAGTTATTTTCTCATGGTTCTGGAGGTTGGAAGCATGGTGAGGTCTCCCTTCCTGGTTTATAGATAGCCACCCTCTTGCTGTAACCTGGCCTCACATGGCCCTTCCTTGGGGCATGCACATCACAAGCAGAGAGAGACAGAGATCACTCTCTTCTCCTCTTAAAAGTTGACCAATCTTAATGGATTAAGATCCTACCCTTATGACATCTTTTACCTGTAATAAATTCCTAAAAGCTATATCTCAAAATAGAGTCACACTGGGGGTTAGGGCTTCAGCATACAAATTTTTGGGAAACACAGTTTAGTCCAGAGTGGTCCCATTTATCTCATAGAGGTCTTTATTACACTTTCTTTAAAGCAGTGCATGGCAGAGGTGGGTATTCCATAATAGATAACTATTATTAGTATTTTATAGGACATTATATAATAAAAATATGCCTTTAGAAATTTAAAACAAGAAAAAAGTAACATACTTTCCAAATTTATTTCTTAAAATTGTACCTCTATCGTTTTAGATAGGACTATTGCTGTATAGGCCATCTCAAAGAAAAAAATTGTGAGTTAATATAATTTTATTAAAATACTTTAAGTATATGCATGTGATGGTTTAAAATGGTTTGAAAAACAGAAATGTTAATTGCTCAACAAATAGAATTACTTTAGATGAAATGGTATTAAAACCATATTATCATAATCCAGGAGAGAAAAGTGAGCAAACCTAAATGGAAGACAGCATCTAGAATGGGCTTTTTCAAGACTGTTAACAATTTCACTAATACTACATTTCAGCTTTTGGAAAGAAGGGAGAAAGAACAAAAGAAAGTGAGGTCTTTTAAAAAAAATCAATATTTCATATAGATACTCTTCCACCTTTGATTTCCTGCAAAGAACCAATTTTGAAACAAAAGGTTATGGCTCATGATATTATTGAAATCTGACTTGGAAGATGGCTGGGCGACAGAGAGATAGCAAAAGCCCCCATGTTGAACATACTCTTAAAAGAATAGGGAGAACTTGGTGTGCCTGGGTGGTTCAGTCGTTAAGCCTTCTGCTCAGGTCATGATCCCAAGGTCCTGGGATTGAGCCCTGCTCAATCCCTCCTCAGCTGGAAGCCTGCTTCTCCCTCACCCACTCCCACTTGTGATCCCTCTCTCGTCCTGTGTCTATGTCAAATAAGTAAATAAAATTTAAAAAAAAATAAGGAAAATTTTTATAAAAAATAAAAAATTTAAAAAAAAATAAGGAAAATTTATTCCTTGGCCTTACATATCAAGGGAAACATCAGGAGAGAGTATTTCCTTTGTGAGATTGAGAAAGGAAATGAATTCCAATTGCAAGGACATTTGGAATATGTAAATGTTTATTTGGCTATGTCAAATGTTGACTGGATTGCAATTTTGTTGACTCTCTAGGAATTAATTTTGGGATTGACTCCCCTAAAAATATCATAACAATAATATCCAGGGAAACCATGGACTGACCCTATAATAACTCTTGAAAGAGGTTCAACATGAAACAAACAACATTTAACATCTTGTATGCATAAGAATGATTTCTATAATTGGAAAAAAAAATACTACCCTATTTCAAGGTATTGCCTCTAATTAGGAATCTAGATATTTAAAACTAAAACAAACCTAAAAAACAAAAACAACAACAAACTTTAAGACCCGAGATTGTCTATATTACCTGCCACAGAACATCTAAATTCCATAATCGGACATTCAAAGCCTCCGTATTCTAGTTTTTCCACTTCCCGTTTCTCTTCTTGCACTACATCCTCAGAACAAAATGTTTTCTACAAAGTTCCCCTCACTTTAATCTGTCTTCATAATCTTTTTCGACATAGGTGAGAAGGGGGTAGAAAGAAGGTATCACGCTGAGAGTCTAGGAATTTACCATATTCAACTTAGTCCATAGCGTTTCTCCCCATATGTTCCACCCTCCTAACCCTATACTGGAGAGGATTTGCTGGAATTTCAGGAGGCTTCCAGAAGAGTTACTGGGGATGTGGATAGCATGCCTAAGTGTTCAAGAACAAATCACCACCCAGAACTTCCTCCTGTCCTTCCTCTCTAACTCCCCTGTAGTCAGCAACAGTAGTTGTACAGCTGAAATTAAAACAACAAAACTTATGGAGAAAATAGAAGTCCCTCTTATCTAGGGAAGTATTAAAACATGTCTAAATATATTTTATTTTTTCGATATGAGGAATACATTTCAGCCACATATAACATATGTTTTGTGGGACCATTCATCCCTGTTAAGAACAAAGTGTTCCATGCTCCGTCAGCTTGATTAATCTGAAGAGAGGTTCTGAAATGACTTTAGAGGAAACGTCCCTCCAAATTATGACTGTCTGTTTTGGAATGCTCTCCTCTTGCCTCTCCAGCCATCAACATCCTACCTGTATTTCAGAGGCATAGTAGGAATTAATCTTAGCTTATATTTCCCTTGTGACCTAACAACACATTCTCCACTATTTCATGATTATGTGTGTATTAGCCTTAGCTTTCCTAATACAGGCTCTTTGAAGGCAGATTCTGTCTTATTTACATTTATCTCCCTCTCTTCTTTCTTCTCGTTCATCTTTTCTTCTTCTCAGGGATGTCAGATGTCTTACTAAGTCTTTAATAAACGCTTATTAAGAAAATACTTAAGCGGTTCCTGGGTGGCTCAATGAGTTAAGCCTCTGCCTTCGGCTCAGGTCACGATCCCCGGCGTCCTGGGGTCAAGCCCTGCATCGGGCGCTCTGCTCAGCAGGGAGCCTGCTTCCTCCTCTCTCTCTCTGCCTGTCTCTCTGCCTACTGTGATCTCTCTCTGTCAAATAAATAAATTAAAAAATGCTTGAGTGCCTGAATTTATGAATAAAATGGAGGGCATGGAGGGTACTGGCATCTACAAAGACCTTTTTTATTCCCATTTCAGGAGATCCAGTAGCAAGTACACCCCTGGAGTTGTGGCCTGAGAAGAATTACTACACAAACCTAGGAGACCCAGATTTGAATCACCTGTTCCAAGGCGCATCTTCCAAGGTAGTGGAAATTTGCTACCTTCCCTATGAGTCAATGTCCTCATCTATAGAACGGAGATAAAATATCCAGGTCATAGGATGGTTGTGAGGATGAGAAGAGAGAGTGTGTGCCATGGGCCTGAGAGTGTATGGCTCAACACATGCGCATTGCTGCCTTACCTAGGCTGAGCTCTGCAAGTAAACTCATAGCTACATATTCAAGACCTACACCTAAAGAGGACCAGAGGATGCCAGGTTAGAAGGCTGTTTCTTCAAATAACTCACAATCGAGGATGCCAGGTTAGAAGGCTGTTTCTTCAAATAACTCACAATCAATCCTATTGTCAATTCCCCAAATGAAAATTCCCCAAATGAAAATTCCCCAAATGAAACCTGTTTAAGACCTCTTGAATCAGAGGAAATTGTTTGCACTGCTAAAGACATCATTATCCTTAACTCCACATTTGATGCTAAGGCCAATCCTGTCATCCAGTCATGGTTTGCACGGGTCATTTGCCCACAATGGCCTACAGAATGCTGCACAGTCAGGGCCCTGCCTACCTCTTGGGCTTTGCCGCTTGCCATTTTTCCTCACTGTGCTCCCATAACATTGTTTTTCATTCGGTTCTGGAGAAAACCTACGTACATTCCCAACTCAAGACTTCACACATGTGTTTCTCTCTTGAAACATCTCTTTACCCCTACTCTTCACCTGATTATTTCCTTCTCGTAGTTCATGTCAGGTGTATGAGACCCTGTGGAAGAACTTTCCCGGTCCTCCAGTCTAAATTAGATCTCCTTGTTATACTTGTCCTATAGCATTCTTCATTATTACCCTGTAGATCTTCGAAATTTAAAATTATATATGTGCACATGTGTGAGTGTTCCCTGGCACTTAACTGTCTCCCAGCAAATGTAAGTAGTATAAGCACCAAAGTTGTGTGTTCATCCTTATATCCTCAGTGCCTCCCACAGTACTTGGCTGTGTGTTCTCCACAAATATTTGTTGACATGGTAAGGTCCTGGTTGATTTAAAATTTCTATTTTTTTGACACTCTATTGCTTGTTTGACTAGAAACCTCTTCCTGATATATCACATTAGTTGATTCTTATCAAAAGTTTTTTGAGGGAAACTAATTATTCTGTTCTTACATGAATTTAATATTGTTTTGCTACTATGAAAGATTTAATATTCCAAGGTAACATTCCAGCCATTACTTTTTAGTTGATTCTTGATCATGTGTTGTCTATGCAATTCAGTTTCAGAATCTGAAACTGAGACTCTGAGTCTCATTCAGATTCAGGAGAATCTGAGCTCTAAAAATTAAAAACTATGCCTGATCGTACCTTTTTCTGTGTAATTAATCAGATTGCATGCCTTTTATTAACAGCTACAAAATAATTTTACTCCAGACTTTATGTCAACAGCATCAGAAGTAAGCCAATGCCAAGCATTTTGTATAAAGTCTAAAACCATAGAGGGGGCTAGCCAATCCAGAAATAAATTAGGTTTCTGGATACTTGTTTATGAAAATAAGATATACTATTTATTAATAAGCTAACAAAAACTGATAAACATGATAAATTCATAAGACACGTTCAAGCAGGAAATTTTTAGAAAGTGTGTAACACCTTACTACTATACTAATCAGCTATTTGGCCTTAGAGGCTCAAATATACTATGATACAAATTACCACTATTCTGTCAGAAGACAAAAGTTTCCCAACATTAATAGTTTAATGATAAATTTTGTTGCTTAGTTTTTTTTTTTTTCTTCAAATTAAAACCTTTCAAAAGATACTCTTTCTTTCCAAGAAGTTTGGTGTTTTTGTTTTGTTATTCATTTATTTATAAAGTTTTTTAAAGACTGTATTTATTTATTTGATAGAGAGAGTGCACACACACAAAGAGCTATAGACAGAGAGAGGGAGAAGCAGTCTCCCCACTGAGCAGAGAGCCTGATGAAGGACTTGATGCCAGGACCCTGAGATCATAACCTGAGCCAAAGGCAGGTGCTTAAACAACTGAGCCACCCAGGCACCCCTTGTTTTGGGTTTTAAACCACAGCCCTTATCCAACCCACCAGTTTTCTCTGAAGTACATGGCAGGAGCAACCTCTTAAAGCATTTTTTTATCCATTTGTTTATGTACTCATTTGTTTACTAATCAAATGTGTTAAAGGTCTTGCTACCTGCTAGACACTGCCCTGAGCTCTTCAAGAACTATCCTCATTTTTGTTTGTTTGTTTCATCCAAAAATAAAATATTAATCATACAAAGTTGTCATTTCAACAAATTACAGTGTTCTTCACGAAATGATTATGTCATGACATTTAGCAGTTTAGCCCTACAAGACATCTTATTTACTTTATCTCATCATTAGTCTACAGTTAGGGTTCCATTTTCTTTTTTCAAAAAATGACAGTTACCATTTTCTTATTGGGAAGTAACCTTGGTTCCTTTTTTGAAATGTATTATAATATATATCAGCAAATAGAAAAATTAACCATATTATCCCCACTATTCTGTACGGCTTTTCTCTCTGCGAACAGTGAGTATTCTAGTCTTCTAACCATATGCATAGATCTGAAAATAGATAATATTTAAGAGAAACAAAACTACGGTTCCAAGATGACTTCGGTGTGGATCACGGTTTTATTTGCACTTCATTCCTCAGTATTTCCTAAGGTAGAAAGCCAGACTGGAGTTGTAAGGATACTACACCTAAGTTTCACAGTCTCATATTAAACTGCTTTGAGTGTCCTCAATAAAATTTCCAGAGCACTTTATAATAATAGGCCTATTTTCATGGAATCAAGAAACTAGGTCAAGATACCCTTTCATGAGCCCCCAAACGGTGTCTAACTGTTTAAGGATTGTCTGTTCTCCTTTCACACAGACTACTTTGTCTAAGTGGGCCTTAACATCCGCGATTTCCCTCTGGGCTGTTCAGCAGCGGCTTGGTGTCCGTCCACGCTGGGAAGAGCAGCCGGCATGACAGCCTCCACACACACCTGAAGATAGGCTTGCAGAACACAGAACCCTGCACACATGGAAGACACGGATCCAACCCCAGATATCCCCCCGTCTGTCTTCTTAAGCAGCTCACCCTCCCACAGCCTTTGCCTGTGTTTGCCTGTTAGGCAGGGGAGGAGGCCACACCAACCGGCCGTAAGTTCATGAGAGCTCCCTCCGAAAGGAAAACTGAGTAAGGGTTGAGCATGATTTAATTGGTACACAAATCAGTTGATTGGTTTGTGTTCTCCGTGATCTTCTGGGAGAACAGCTGAAGTACAAGATCACAGGAGACTGGATGAATTTCATGTGGGCTGGGAATGCCCCTTCTTTATGCTGTGAAAGCCCTTCACAAACGCCTACGTTTGGGTTTGCCAAGAGAATACTTCTGGAGGTGAATAGTAGGTCTCTTCATTGTAATTTTCACTGTTATTGCCAGTTGTTTTTCTAATAAAGTCATATTTCCAAATTATGATATAAACTGGTGGCAAAATTAGTAATACATTCTTCACTTAAAAATTTCCCAAAGTAGGGGTGCCTGGGTGGCCCAGTGGGTTAAAGCCTCTGCTTTCGGCTCAGGTCATGATCCCGGGGTCCTGGGATCGAGCCCCGCATCGGGCTCTCTACTCAGCAGGGAGCCTGCTTCCCTCTCTCTCTCTGCCTGCTTCTCTGCCTACTTGTGATCTGTCTGTCAAATAAATAAATAAATAAATATATTTTTTTTAATTGCCCAAAGTATATTTAAAGCAAGAATAAGTTTTATTAAATTTGAAGCTGTTCACATTCAAAACGCAGCAGTATGCTTCAATATGACTAAACAATTTAAAGGAACAAAATATGCATCAATTTTAAGATCTATGTACTATTTCTCTCGTAAAATTTCTGAGGCAAAGAAAATCACAACATCTTCTTAAATGAATTGGTTCCAACTAAAACCCTAAGTGCTGCCATCATGATATTCCCCCAACCTGAAAAACCTTTCTCTCTTTCCTGCACTCTGGTAAAACCCCCAGCTATTACAAAGGCCAGTACATAAATCACTTACCTGAGAAGTTTCCCTTGTCTAACAAGCCTACTGTAATGATTGTATCTTTATTCTGCAAACTTTCTTCAGTCTTGGACTTAATTTGTGGAAAATTATTTGGTTCTTCAGGGTGTGGTTTTTTTCCTGTTCTCATATAACTGCATGTATTTTATATTCCTTCAAGAACATCATTATAGCACTTAGTACAATAACTGATTGTTTAATGATTAAGTGAACCTAAGTGCTAATGACTACAGGAATTTTAATGGTCTCTGAGAGGATAAAATGCATGATGGATGTTATTTATGTAATGCTGTAACTCATTTCATTCTATAAAAGACAGTGGTATTTATTTCTGTTCTGTAGAAGAGCTTATTTCTTCACCTTAGGAACAAAAATACAGACGCTGGAGGATTTTCCCCCTCTTCTGTTTTGTTTTACATCCTGTGTTGGCTTTCCAAGCATGTCTACTTGTGCAAGAGTGTCTCTGAGCCATGTCCATGTGTAGCCTGACTCCTCTACATTCCGTTCGAAGCAAAATCATCCCACTGCTCATTGTCAAGTCACCCCAATTTTGAAAAAGACAAAATACTTTGTTTGACCCTTTGCCTGCTATCGGGAATCCTTGATCCTAAAAAATCTATGTAGTTGTATTTTCCACAGATAAACCCCAGTCTGCTTATTGAATGCAGAGCACAAGAAATCAGCTGATGGCGTTCAGAGCTGGGATGAAGATGCCTCTGAGCCTTTGCTTCCTTCTGCGCATGTGGAAGCAAGAATAGTGCCTCCAGGGCTCTAGCGAGGACCGAATGAGGTAATGTGGGCCATGTACGCTCCCGGCTCAATAAATGTGAGCGCTCGCTCTCTTCTCTTTTATAACGCACTTTCTGAAATGGAAATAAAACATGCAAACAGAAAAAAAAAATAAATAAATGGGAGCACTAACCAGATGCTGGGAATTGTTCTGTGATTTAGTATAATTAGTTGTGACCTTAGACAAGAGGTGGAGCCTTGCTAAGCAGCAGCATCCTCCTCATCAAATGGTAATAAAGAGTAAAGCTCTCGTCTAGGGTCCTCGTGAGGACCACTGACATAACGGATGGGAAGCAGGCTTGGAGCATTGTCAGTACTCAGTAGCTGATAACAGTTTCCACCCCCATTGTCACCATCAGGAAGCTCAATCAGGGACCTACAAAAGCAAAGGAATACTGGAAGGACCCGACCAGGACTGGCAGCAAGGCTGATAGTAGAGAGGACTCCTCCCCCTAAAGAATACTAATTTTATTCTAATAAGCATACAACATTAAGTCAGTTATATATCCACGGTCTTTTAAAAATCAGTCGGACAAACTGAAAATAAAATACAAGACTCTTCTCTAAACAATGACTAAACAATTACTGTAGGTTTGTATTCAGAGAAAAGAAACCAAATCAACCCCACCCTGGCATTTTATACTAATAATCTGTGTGTCCTTAATATCACTTCAATGTGACTTTCAAAGAAAGTTCAATTTTCAATACCTGCATATAAAAACCCCTGTTTTGTTTAAAAACAAAACACTGTTTTTTGCACCACACCCAGTGCTCCATGCAATACGTGCCCTCCTTAATACCCACCACCTGGTGCAAAAACAATGAATACTGTTACGCTGAAAAGAAATTAAAAAAAAAAAACAATGATAAAAAAGTTTAATTGTATATATATTTTTTAATTGTGTACCTTAGTTAAGGTATAGGGTATACTGTGTGATATGTGACTTGTATCTCAATAAAGCTATTTAAAAAGAAAAAAAAATACACATTTTTTTTTAAACAAAACTTATATTCCTTAAGTCTCACCCTTCTGATACCTGTACTCCAGAGAAATTTCTGGAGTAATGAGGGTCATGCACATGAGGAGAAGTGAAGTGACCTTGAATGAAAGGTGAATTTTCCATTGATGGAAAAGAAGTTAAACTATTCAGATTTGTCCTGATGCCGTATGCAAATAATGGCACTGCATGAGAAGGAGAAATGCATGAAATTGAAGAGGAAGGATATATTTATAACAGCTCACGGGAGCTGCCCATATCAATTTGCACCTTGTTTTTCTCTCTGTCAAGTATAAGAAGTTACAAAATACTAGAACCTTAATTTTTAGTTCTAAATGTCTATGTTGAACATACTCTTGAAAAAAGCATGGACATCACTTAATGGTTCAGTTTCCTGGGGTTCCCATTCTAAATGCAGACATAATTATTGCTTTGATCCCAAGTCCATTGCAAAATAAAATAAGAAAATATGACAGTTTCTTAGGAGTGAAGCATTTTACTAATTCAAGTTAAGGTAAGACTCTTCTTCCTAAACCGTGAGTCAGATCACTAAAAACAAAATCATTTGCTGATGACATTCAATGTGTGCTTCCAAAACAGATGCAAACCTGTCATCCTTGTGCATTGAACTCAAGGCTCAGGATATAAAAACACATACATGCAACCTGCGAAGACAATGAATATTATAAAACTCTGGATACATGCTTCAGACAGGGCTGATAAATCCAAAGCACAGTGGAAAGTGTTCCTAGAATAACTTAAAAGCTAAAGAGAGATTTCAAGAAATCTGGACAGCAAGTGTGAACAATAAGAGAAATAGTCTATCTGCTGGGAGAATTTCCATTGTCCAAGATGGCCATATGGAAATCACAGGGTCTCCTAAATCTCTCCATTTCATCCTCCCTGATATCTGAAAAGATCAGCAAGAGAAGAGTGCTTTTATTTCCCAACTTTCTCACTGGTTAAACAATTTTGATGAAGGAAGATACACATTGTCAAATACTACAGAATGACAAAGATTCTCCTACACTACCCAAGACTTGTTCAAGGTTAGGCTTTGTATGGTTTCTGTCAAGTCTGTGTTTCCACTTCTGCTGTTGAGCCTTCTAAATACAATTGAGTATTCAGAACAGACTACACTGAGGTGTTTTGTTTGTTTGTTTGTTTTGTTACAAAATTGGTTTGAATTTGAAATCCTTTTAGGATAGAATCTCTTCTGACTCCCCATTTGTCTTTCCTATTTGTAGTTGGGGCCACCCATACACTGTCTAACACATGGTGTCTCAAATGAGATATGGTAACATAAAATTTAAAAGGAATTTTTCACGACCTGGGGAAGAGTAGAGACCTGAAAGAAGAGAAAAGAAATGCAGTTTTATCTGTCTTCTGGGGATTATGTCAGAAATGTCCCAGGGCACACTTGGCCTTTCTCTCTCCCTCTTTTCATCGCCCTGGCTATTCCCACATTGACTCCTTCTCCTCTCTAAACAGACAAACCTCAGATGTCTCCTCTCAGCCAGGCTTCTCTAACCACCCAGTGGGAACCCCCCGACCCCGCTCCTTTATCCCTCTGTGACTGCTACCACTTAGGCCTCCAGAGTTGAGATCCCTCTTTGTTACTTATTAGCTCCCTTGTTTCTTATTGACTTCTTTATTTTCTGAGTCCCTGGACTAAAACGTGAGTTCCTTCAGGGAAGAATTTTACCTGTTTTTTTCACCCTCCATACTCTTGACACTCAGTGTCTAATACCCATTAGCTAGTCCATATACGTTTGTTGAATGAAGACTGATAAGGCTTTCCAGAAAAATCTGCTCAAGGTTTCCTACACTCCCCTCCCTCGGGACATCTTTAACTACACAGCCTTTGCACTCCTGTCTCTTACCCATTATCTCCTGTTCCAGCTCAAATGCCATGACAGCCTTCTCCCTACTCACCCCACCCCATACACTTCATCACATTCCTTCTCCCCTAAACAGTTGGACTCTTGATAACCCGCTCCTTCAATTGCCAGCTAAGCAGTTGTGAATAAAATGACTTCATAACTCTGTGCCTCAGTTTCCTCATCTAAAAATGGGGAAAAACAGAGAAACAGAAAATCAGTGCAGCTGCTGTCAGGATCACATGGAATAGTCTGTGTAGGACGAAAGAGCCTGATCATCAACAAATGCTAAATTATTCATAATTATTCCTACACATTTGAGCACTTAATCAGAATGCTACCCTTAAATTTAAAACCTCAAATATTTTGGTTTTCTGTTCTTTTTGCCTGTTCACACAGAGTCTAGCATAGTATCATATGTACTTATTGGGTAATTCAACAAATAGACATTTGGTTAAGCTCAATAAAGGAAAGAGTAAAGAGATAAAATGAAGAAAGTTGACCAGGTAGGTAAGGTCTTTTATTAACTCAATTATATTTACCTTATATTCTTAAATTCTGATGAGGAAATCTAAAGGCTTAATGAATATTTTTTGCCAATAAATCCAACTTAGATTTCTATTTATTTGAGGATACTGCCTCCTTTCAAGTAAACAGGCTTCAAACTTTTCACAATCTTGGTCCTTTTTCTTACTCCTGAGAAATATTTTATTGGTATTGGCAAATAAGCAACAGAAACATTGTCTTGTGTTTGACTTTACCTAAATGGCAATTCATAGATCTATTAGACTGTTACCTGGATAATAGAAAATAAAATCAAGAAAACAAAAAAGCAAGCAATACTAATCTCCATCGTATAGGAATGTAAGTGAATGTTCATGTGAAATTAATAAATGCCAGGTGAAAGTGAGCAAATTACACCAGCACACATTTATTGGGCTTGACAAGGGATGTGTCATTGGCTTACCCTCTCTATCCTATAGGATTCCAACAAATTAAACTTCTCCAACTGTAAGTTATGAGTGTTGACGTAATGTTGCTGTCACTGGACGGCTGAGCTCAGCAGCACTAGTTCCATGTTTCCTTTCCAAAGGATAGCTAAAGAAACATTCTTTTGACAAGTGTAATATGTTTGCTATGTTTCAGGAATTTTTTTTCACATTTTCCTCTATAGCTCAATGTATCGTTCCATGATTTCTGTGGGTTTGATTTATGTGGGGTCAGGTGCAAAAGTTAGTAAAAAGCACAATGTTCAGAATAGACCAGAGTAATAATGAATACTGTTATGCTGAAAATAAAAAATAAATTAAAAAAAAAAAAAAAAAAAAAAAAGAATAGACCAGAGTAATCTAAATGAGGGTCATAGATTTGATGCTCTGGAAAAGAAATGTTCACCTCCTGTATGTATGGAGCTTCATCTACCATCCAGGCATTATTTGACTGGTTGATTGATTTTAAGTATGGAAAGGTTTCACCTTATTCTTCTTCTTAACTTGTAAATGGATAATGTATCCAACTGATACAAAGGATAATTCTTTTACAAGTCCTTTAAAAAAATTAACCCATAGTATACATAATTCTGTAACTTTATTTTCCTGACAATATGTCATAGGCATCTTTCTAGGTCAATAGCTAAACTCCAGCTCATCACTTTTAATACCAACAAAATATACACAGTATGGGTATATTAACAATTTTCAACCAGTCTTTTGATGGCTAATCAGGTTGTTTTTAGGTTTATTTTTTACTTACTACAAGATGGAAATTAATATTTTCGTATATATGTCTTTACATATGACCACCTTGGGTTCTATAGGGTAGATTCCAGATTATAAGACCAATGGATCAAAAGGTATACAATATGTAGATCTGTACATAAATCTATATATTTACATTTTTTCTATAGAAAGATCTAGATACTGTCATATTTACTTAGGTTTTTTTGTTTTGTTTTGTTTTTGTTTTTACTTCATCAGTCTTGATTTCCTGATGGAAATTGTTTTTTTAATCACACAAAAATAATAAGAAGTCATGCCTTGCCTTACTCAGAGAACTTCGACCCAGCAATGAAATATGTCTCAAATCAAATATTTTTTAATTGTTACCATGTTATACATGGATAATTGTCTATATTTTTTTAGCATCCTATCTTCTGATTTTTTTCCCCCTCAAACTTACTGACAATAGTATATGAGCTTTGTCCACCACAAAAATGACCACATTTTCAGGCTCAGCAGAACAAAGCATTTAGTAATATCAGTAGAACAAAGCATTATTAATCACATTTTTATTTAGATCATTTACAAAGACTCAGTTCTTGAAATTTTATAAGTCAAATCTACTATTTTCTTTGCTTATTTTCAAATATTAGTTTAGATATTAAGCCAGCACAATTTTTTCAATAAATGCTAAAATATACAGTACGCATCATGGCCTGCTCTGAAATAAAGGTGAGAAATTTTTTCTACTTTTTGATTCTGAGCCAATGGTTTATTGGCCAGTCCCTCAAGTAAAGTTGTTGGACTTGTACAGACAGAAAATGTGTCCAATTGACTCATAATATTTTTTAATAAGAAGAAGAAAAGAGAGAAATCCTAGTATTTAAAAAAATAATTCCTTTTTTATTCATCAACCATAAAATATATTATTTCATTTAATTTATAATGACCTATAAGTATTTATAGATGAGGAAACCGAGGGTCAGAGAGTTTCAGTAACATGCCCAATGCCTCAGAGCAAATAAGTATTGCTCCATTGCTCCATTTTCCTTTTGATTTTGAGACCACACTACACACGAAAAGGTCCCTAGTTTCCTATTTAATTCTATACATTGATCACCTATTTTTGCCCCAATCATTTTTCCTCTTATAGTTGTAATCAGCTGCCAGTGATGGTATAGACATGAAGGTAAAGTTTCAATGGGCTATAGTTATTTCTACATAACTGGTGGGGAATTCTGACTTAACATGAGTGAAGGCCCCTGGTCTACTCTTGGAGCGCAAGGGAGAATATTTCACGGACCATTGGGTTGGTCCCCCTTTTAAGGCTGGCCTTTCTTCCAGAAGCTGTGCTGGTTGGTGACAGAACTACGTTCCATGGAACACTTTTTAGCCTCAGATTGCAGGCTCCTGCTATGAAGATATTTTCTACCTTAGCATTGCAAAGCTGCTCAGTAAAAATGAAATAAATCTCATATGGCCTGCAGGGTGAACATTCTTCTCCCCTTCTGTTTTTTTAACTTATTGGCTTATTGGGGAAGCTAATGACCATTTTTTTTGAGGTTTTTAAAGGACACATTGGAAAGTACTTCAGATCTTTCCTCCTTAATAAGCTGATCATAGGGTGGGGGGAGGGGTTGTAACATTTCCATCCTTATTGTATTACATTAGGATTCTACCTGAATAATTTTTTCACTGATAATTCTGGTAATTTTTAAAAGTGGAAAATTTAAGCAAGATTCACATAATCTTAAGAGACACAACAACACATTCTCACCCTTGGACTGTCACAAAATACAAAGCTTTTTGCAGTTTAATATGCAAAATTGTAGATAGGAGGTTTTATCCCCCCCTTAATATGGTTGGTGGCTGACCATAATGTCCTTGTGTATGTAGTTCTTTGATTTAACTAATAATATTTTCTTCCAGCATTAAATATTTTTAAAACTACTGACATATGTGAAAATACTGCCTTACTGTTTTTTTTTAAACTAATGTATAGTATAATTTTACTGAATTTTTATGTGACTGTAGTCTTACTCTTTTTAAAAATTAATGCAGGAAGAAGCCTAGCTTGGAGAAGTTTGGATGAAAATCTACTGGGAATGGAGGGATGGAGGTGGAAACTCTTTGTAAATGGCAAGAGACTCTCTTTCTCAACTCTTCTATTGCCAGTCAAGCCTTCCGGGGAATAAAACATCACACAGAGCCTGTCGTTCCTGCAGGTTGAGGTTAAGTTTGAACCTTCCTTGCTCGTCCCTCCACCAGTGTGGCAACCCTTCTCTGACCAGGTGAACTTGCATTAACCAAGCTCCCACGGAACCAACCTGCGGCACCTGAAGCTTATGCAGAGCGGCACAGAAGTGCTTCGAGGAGCTTCTTGCCCTAGGCGACTGTTTTATGCACACAAGCTCTTTCAAAAGTCGCTTGTGCTTAGCGAAAGGCATCCCCCCACCTGCAGGCAGAGATTAACGAGTGCACACCCACACACCCCAAGTTCGGGAAGCTGGGCTCAGGAACATCTCCCCTGCCCCACGACTCCCCCGCTCTGGAGCACCTTCCGCAGAGAAGGCAAGCTTTTCCCTTCTTTTTTTCACATCTTCCAAGTTGCCAAACCTGGGACTGGGTGACACGGGGCAGAGACTGAGCCTTTCCTGTGTTGCCCTGGAACAGGAAGAACCCTGAGGTACTGCGGAGTGTCCCAGAGACGCGCAAGCATCTCGCGCTCCTAGGAAGCTCCCGGCGAGGACAAAGAGGGTCAGAATCCGAGTAAGAAATGGGCGGGCTGCGGGGAGACTGGCTCTTGGGCTGCTGGCGAATGCCATAGGGAACAGTGCCCAGGGACTCCGCGCGCCCTCCCTTTCCCGGGGTGCGCTCACCATTTGTAGCCTCTGCCGCGCTTGAACTTGAGGGTGAGCCCGGTCTCCAGAAAGAGCAAGAGGTTGAGCAGCGCGAGCAGCCAGTACCGCGGCTCCTTCTTCACCTCGGTCACTCGCCAGACCCCAACCAGAGAGTGCAGCACGAACAGCAGCCGGGTGGCCAGATTGTTGAGCAGGACCAGTCCCTCCATGCCGGCCCGCGCGCTCTGCCCGCGGGCCCCAGACCCCCGCCTGCGCCCCCGCGGGCCCCCTCGGGAGCCCCGGAGCCCGCCCGTGGGCGGGAACCTGACAGCTCGAGACCCGCCGCTGCTGCCGTCCCTCCTCAGCCTCCGGAGCAGGGAGAACAGGAGACAGCGGTTCGCCCCTCCCCCAAACTTCCTGACAACTCTCCAAGAGGGGAGAATCTAAACCCAGCCTGTCTAGACTGCTGGGGAGTTCTGGGGCTGCGCCTCCGGGATCTCCGGGGCGTTATTCCCCGGCGCTGCCCATCTCCTTCTCAATCCCGGGAGCCAGGCTCCAACCCTGCAATCTACCCCATCCCACCCCCGCAGGGTGTCCTCCAAAACTTCCCGACTCCCAGAGATAGGGCGGAGTGAGGGTCGAGGTGCTACATAGCCTGAGAGGGGGGAGGAGGACGCATCCGTGCCATCTCCTCCCTGGCTTTTCCAGCGAAGTAGTTTGATTCACTCACACTTCTTATGGGAACAAGCTGTCATAGTAACTCTAAGCTGGAACGGAGGAGGGCCAAAGAATCCGCTGTCCAAGCAGTTTTGGAAACGCTGTTCCTGCGCAGTTTGAAGAATGAAACTTCACAGGACTAGAGGAAATCAGATGGGGGTTTTCTGAGAGCGGTCCCTGCACCTCGTTTAAGGAGTGGGTAGCCCGGGTTACTGCCACTCTTTGGTCAATGTGTTATCAAAGCAAAGAGATGTTCTTTATTATGTCGTCCCTACTCTCACTCCCCTCCACCCCCCACCTCTAGGAATTTCTTCTGAAAGTTGGAGGTTAGCAAGGCAGGAAGGCAGAGGGGAGACAGAGGAAGGAAGGAGAGGATAAAGCCAGGGGTTGGACTTGTGGGAGCAACTCATGCAGCTGGGAAGGCACCCTTGATTGAGATCAATGACCAATGAATTCAACTCTGGTCTTTCTAGCATCCAAGGTGAAGAGGAAACTGAAGTCAGGGTTTCCTAAAACACCCTTCATGATTTCTGTTCCCTTGTTTCCCTACTGCCTGTACCACTATTTATTTGACACTTTTCTTTAAATAAACTCAAATTTTTACTGAAATAATTTTTAAATGAAACTTTATATCACTTACAAATGGAAAAACCAGCAGAGTAGGCCAGAGGTAGAAGGTATTACAAAAACAAATAAAATAAAATGAAACCAAGTTATTGAAATCTCAGTAGATATTAATTATTGCCTTCTAAGACTCTGTACCTCAGCCTCCTTCTTTCTGGGGAGATAAAGCAATGCCAGGGGCACCTGGGTGGTTCAGTGGGTTAAGCCTCTGCCTTCCTCTCAGGTTATAATCCCAGGGTCCTGGTATCAAGCCCCACATTGGGCTCTCTGCTCAGCAGGGAGCCTCCTTCTCTCTCTCTCTCTGTCTGCTTTTCTGCCTACTTGTGATTTCTGTCTGTCAAATAAATAAAAATAAATAAATCTTAAAAAAAAAAAAAGAAATTCCAGTCATATTACTACCAAACAGGGATGTTCCCTTGACCACATTAGTAAAACTGAGAGAAAAACACAAAAGAAGTATCTTGGTTAGGTTTATTCAACTTATGATCATCCCTTACCTTTCTTAAAATTAGGTTGAAAACTCTGAATTATATGATTAGTGTTTTCATGAAGTAAAAAAAATCCAGTTGCTTAGAAGCTCAGTTACTTCTGATACTATTGTCAGGAAGATTTTCTTTTCCCTGTGGGTGTGTATTCTTCCATATCTTTCAGGAAACCCAGCAGTGATTTCCTGGGACTTCTTATCATAGTGCTTTTCATTGTGGGGTGATGGCATAGTGACCAGTGACCTCACGCTATTCAGTGACACACAAGAGCACAGTGTACCAGTGCAGTGGGAGGCAGGGTGGTGTGGACATTGGAGCCTAGAGCCAGGCCAGCTGGCTGCCTTGGAGTCCCGGCTCAGCCACTTAGTAGTGTATAACCATTGTACCTCAATTTCCTTATTAAGCCTATTAACTTATAGGGCCATTGAGAGGATCAAATGAGTTAATCTATACAGAGCACCTGGCAGGTAAAAAGTACTCAGTAACACTGGTGATTATTGCTGGACCAAAAAAAGTTAGTCTGGACAAGTAACACTAAGAGTGAAGCAGACAAACGTAAGACCCGTCAAAGCCTCAGGCTGAACACCGTCAGGAATACGTCTGTTGCTGAACAAGTTGGGTTTACTGGTCTTTTAGAGAGAAAGAGCACACTCCAGGGAGAACTGTGGGCATCTCAGAAAGAAGATATTAGACGGATTAGAGAGAACTTACTAGAAAGGATATGGGCTTGTGTTAGGTGCTTTAAAGAGGACTAAGAAAGTAGGGCTTGACTTTAATTGGATGCTCTCCGGAAGTGGGGTTAATTCTGTAATGGGTTGTCTTAATAAAGCTTACTTAGATAGGGGACTGTTTGGGCAGTTAGGACAATGTTCATGTTTTGTTTGAGTTCAGACACAACGACAGAGTGATCCTGTCTTTATCTTGATCAATCAGGCTCACAAAATGGCTTTGCTTGATATTCATACTCTGTGAAGGTTTTGTGTTCAACAGGAGAGTGGCAAGGCCTGGCTGCTGGGCAGACCAGTTTCCTGCTGTCAGGGTTTGCTTCTCTCTTTCTCAGGCTTCCTAGGAAGGGCTGCAGGAGAAGGGTTTAACAAGAAAGGAAGAAAGTCAGTCTAACAGCTTCCAAACATCTTTGCTGCTCTCTGTTTTGAAGGTTTAGGTCAGTATAGGCTCCATTTCCTCTGGGTCTGAAAAAGAAAACTGTCATTAAATGGAACTTTGAAGTTATTTAAAAAAAAAAAAAAATTCTCCTAAGCTCATTTTAGAAGACTGGAGGCGGGGGTACCTGTGTGTCTCAATCATCATTTGGGTGTCTGACTCTTGGTTTTGGCTCAAGTCATGATCTCAGAGTCAGGATCTCAGGGTCATAACATTGAGCCCTGCCTCAAGGCTGTACGCTCAGCACAGAGTGTGCTTAAGATCTTCTCTCTCCCTCTCATGTATGTGGTCTCTCTTTCTCTCTAGTATAAATAAATAAATTTATCTATCTATCTATCTAAAAGAAGACTGGAAGCTTTGAGAACTATCTTGAGATCTCCAATCCAAACTACTCTTCTCAAAAAATTGTTTCACCTCATGCAGCCAGTTCTTGTGGTATAGGATTGGGGTGCACAAAGTGGAGCTCACCTTATTATCCCAGGGGACAGTAGTCACCAGGCCTCTCTTGCCTTCTGAAAGCAAATTGAAACCCTTGTCAATCATTTCTTTCATTTAGAGTGATTTTGGTTGCATGCAAGAGTCTGTCTCAAGCTAATTCAAGTAAAAGGAGTAGTTATTAGAAGAGTACATATGGCCTTATAGGAGATGGAACCCCTTGGAAATCAAGCACAGGCATTAGAGTAGAGCTTTGGGCTAGAAATGTAAGACAGCTGTGGACTTGAGTGACTCTGGGATCTCATGGTTACAGTTTGTAGACCTTTTCTAGCAGCTCTCTGACCCTGTCCACCTCCAGGCAAGTCTTTCCACATTCTGAGTTCAAATTCCTAAGAAAAGGAATTCACCGAACTCTTTCAACTCTAGTTACCAGGTCACATTATGGACAGTGAGTAAGCTACTGAATGACTGTAATCTGGTTACTGATCATCCCTAAGGGAAAGACCAACATTGATGCTACTTTATCATCTTTCAACATGGGATTCTGGGTAGGGCAGTGTGAGCAATGGAGGAAGGGTCATAGCAGGCACATTGACTAACATCTAGGACCATTCACAGCTCAGCTGATATGCACACATCCTATGCCTACAGTCCTAGAGATGTCCCTCTCTGAAACTACTTAAACACTGTACATGAAGTTATGGGCTCACCTATGACCTCCCAACAACAATGCAATCCAAAATCATCTTCATCCTGAGGTCATCAAAGCTGCAGTGGATCTCAAAAGCTACAGCTTCCTAGTAATTTTCATGCCTCCCTTTGCTCCATTTTGATACTATTCAGACATCATTCTTTTAAAATTATTTATTTATTGTTACTTATTTATTTATTTGAGAGAGTGAGAATGTGTGTGTGTGTGTGTGTGTGTGCGCACAAGTTGGGGAAGGGTGAGTGCAGAGTCCAACATGGGGCTCCATCTCATGACCCTGAGATCATGACATGAGCTGAAACCAAGAGTTAGAAGCTCAACTGACTGAGCCACCCTGGCACCCCCATACATCATTCTTATACATATATACACATATGTATATATGTGTCTGTATACATAATATGATGTATGGTAAAAATCATACGGTATAGGAAAGTACACTTCTACTCCTCAGAGAAATTATTCATAATTAATACCTTCCTTTTGTATTTATTCTGGTAGTTACAATTATATTTTTAAAAATATACCTTATGGTTCTCCATTTTTTAATTTTTCAGCTTACCAAAATGTTGACTTCTCAGTTTAAAAGCTGGGGAATCCAATACTTTCACAGTATTTTCTTTCTTCTGCACTCCACCTCTACTACCCAAATTTTGTTAATGATGATGCTATCGCAACAACACTTTGTTCTCCCCATATAATTAAGTATACTGTGCTGATACTAAAAATTGAGAATCAACAAAAAATATTTAAAATATGTAATTATTATTCAATGCATTTTTAATATGAAATGTATGTTTCCCCTGAACTTTGAAGACATCCATTATCTTCTGGAATCCAGTACTACTGACAGGAAATCTCACGTACATCTCATTGTCTTCTCTTTGTAGATAAGCACTTTTTAAATCTCTGGACTTTAGAATTTTTTTCAAACCTTGGAAGGCTTATCATTTGAATGTGCATAGATATTGGACTTTTTCCATACACTCTACCCCACATAGCAGTCATGTGTCTTTACACAGGGAAGTTAAAACTTCTGTTCTTTATTTGATAACTTCATTTCTCTTGTTTCTGTTTTCTCCTTCTGGAATGCCTTATGTTTTTCTTCTTTTTCTTTTTGATCTATGTCCTAGTAGACTTTCCTAACCTTATCTTCTTGATGTCTAACTTAATCTTCAGATAATTTTATTTTATTGTTTAACTCTATCAATGATTCTTTGGGCCAATTTATTTTGTAACAAGATTTTCTTATTAATTGATTAGTTAATTGGTATCTCATTTTTTTCACAACAGCTTGTTCTTATTTGATGGATGCAATAGCTTTTAAAATTCCTCTAAGAATATTACTTCTAACTTCAAATTTCCTCTTTCTTGAATTATTTCTGCTTTCACCTTATTGATTGCTCAGTTTATTCCATTCTTTCTTTCACTTTCAAGGTTTTATAATCTGGTAATCCTCAAATAATCAAACGATCCCTTGTTGTCTATTTATATTTGCAAATAATGAACTAGGCTGGCCAGAAGAACATATTTGGTATCGGTGTTCTGAGTTGCTATCTACTAAATGGGAGAGTTGGTTATGGTCCTAAGGACTAGGGCAGGATACCCTTATTAGTTCAGCTTTCCTGTCAGATTCAATTAGGAGAAGCAGGCTGTGCCAAGGTAAGGAAGGTTCCTCTCACAGATGGTGCTAAGTGCACTTCATTTTGTCCTTGGTAGAGCTTCCTTGATTTATCTTCTCTACTTCATCCCCCATCCCTGGCTGTTGTGCATATCCACACCCCTCAAGGATGCTCTGATTCTTTTTATACTTTTACTAGGAGTCTTACCCCATTCCTATCTGTGTCCAAAGAACAGCTCCCAGATTTAGCTGGAAATCATTGATGACTTTGAGTAAGAAAGCAGACAAGATCTTCAACCATTTCTGCTGTCCTGAATGCAGTGATTTCACAGACCCCTTAAGCACGACTTCTCTTTGCTCTCGCTGGTGGACTTCAGCTTCGTGGGGGCTCTCACAGAAGAACCGTGCTCACCTCTGCTAGCTTTGGCTGTTTTCCTTTGCTCTCGTTGCACCATGAACTCCAACCCTATCTGTCCAATGTTATATTCCTGGAAGTCCTCAACATTCTGGGTCCACCCCTTCCTTCTTCCTAGTACTGGTTTTATTGCCTACTCTTTGGTTTCAAAAATTATTTCTAATATTTCAAAGATGAAGTCTTAGTTTCTAGACCAAAATTTGAATCAGAAGACTCACAGATTTCTTTGTTCTTGTGAAATATGTGGATTAGATAGAAATATGTGGATTAGATAGCAACTGCAACTCTTATACGTTATGTATGACAGTGGAGGAAAGCAGAGCTTTATTAAGTTAGCATTAACAGTAATGACTACTCTTCTTTTAAAAAAGAAACTAAAGGTCAGTGGAGTGATAAAGTTTCAGAGCTAGCAAGGAAGTTCCAAAGCTAGCAAGGAAGGGAAGTCTAAAGTGCCAGTGAAGGAACAGGAGTGAGGTTTCCTTCTTCAAATTGCCTTCTTGGGCCCTGGCCTCACTTCCTGAATGATGCAACTATAGGTCACAGATTCCTTAATCTCCTTGAGCCTTGGTTTCTTATCCATAAGGTAAAAATGATAGCATCTTCGTGTCTACTATAAGGGTTAAATTGGTTGATGTTTCAAAAGTGCTTATAAAAATTCCTGAAATATAGCAGGCACTCAGTAAATATTTGTTGAATAAGAAGATATGAGCGAGGGTTGAATAAACAATATCTGAAAACAGAAATGTGTTATTCTCCATCTGGTACCATCACTGAGTCTTCTTCTAAGGCCAGCTGCTTGTACATGATAGGGGAAGTAATAAAGCCAGTAAATGTCATTGGTCGGACCTCAAGGCTTCATTCCTGGAGGAGATCCCGAAGAGATCACAGATAAGTAGAGACCACTGCATGTTTGCTGGTGATGATAAGCACGTCTAACAATGCTGGTGGTTTTACTACCCTGAGTAATGTGAGACTCATCTCCCAGGAGAGCTGAGCTGTTATGAATAGTTAGGATTTTGACTTTGGAGTCATACAGCTTGGGTTTGAATCACAGCTCCTATATGGACTGACTTATGTTCCCCCAGACCCACATGTTAAATCCTAACTTTCAGTGCCTCAGAATGTAACCAGATTTTAAGATAAGGTCTTTAAATAAGTAATTAAATAAAAATGCAGCCATTAGGGTAGGTCCTAATCCAATTTGACTAGTGTCTTTCTAAAAAGAAGAAATTTGGGCACACAGAGAGATATTGGGGATACACCAGCACAGAAGAAAGACCATGTGAAGACACAGCAGGAAGGCTGCCATCTGCAAGACAAGGAGGGAAGCTTCAGAAGAAATCAAACCTGCCAACACCTTGATCTTGGACTGGACTTTCTGTGATCCAGGTTGAGAGGAAGTAAATACCTATGGTTTCAGCTACCCCATCTGTGCTGATTTGTTACAGTAGTCAGAGCAAACTAAAGCTTCAAGCATATGATCTCAGTAAATGTGGGTAGGTTTCACTCTCTCTCAGAGCCTCAGTTAACTCATTGGCAGAATGTGGATATTAGCAGGACTCAATCTATAGATTTTTGAGGATGAAATGAGGTTGACATTTAACACAAAGTCTGCCTCACAGTAAGAGCCTAACATGTTAGCTATCATTATTATTATTATTGCTATAAACAGTGTTAGTTATTATTGTTGTTATTAATGTCTTCAGAGGGTACAGTTATCAGGCACCATCCCTATGTGGTTTGAAAGTGAGCAGTACGGTTACACACCCAAAACAGTGCAATCTTTTTTTGTAATCACAACCCTATTTTACAGATGTGAAAATAACCCTTTTTTAAATGATTTTTGGGGTCTGGTAAAATGGCCTGAATATTTAACAGAATAAAGTATGACTATAAAACACAAAATAATCAGTTTGAAAAAGAAAGTTTATCTGAAACAGGGATTTAAATCATGATGCTTAGTTCATGTAGTTTGTGTGCACCGTTAAGTAAATGGACATTTTGATCCATTTTGAATTTGTTCAAATTAGCCAAGGGTGATAGCTATCGTTTGAAGATAGCTTTGAAAAGCTATCGTTTGAAAATTCTCTTATTCTAAGTTTTTTTTTTTTTATGTGTAGTTGACATACAATATTATATTAGTCTTAGGTGTGTAGCATAGTGGTTCAATAGTTATATACATTATTTGATGTTCACCATGATCAGCATAGTTACCATCTGTCACCATACAGTTATTACAATATTATGATAATATTCCCTATGCTGTACTTTCCATTGCAATGACTTATTTATTTTATAACTGGAATTTTGTTCCTCTTTTTCCACTTTACCTATTTCACCCATCCCCCTATACCCCTCCCTCTGGAAGTCACTAGTTTTTTCTCTTTAATGGTGAGTCTATTTCTACTTTTTTGTGTTGGTTCATTTGTTTTGTTTCGTAGATTCTACACGTAAGTGAAATCATGTGGTATTTTTTTTCCTGTCTGATTTATTTCACTTAACATAATATCTTGTAAATCCATCTGTGTTGTTGTGAATGGCAAGATTTCATTTCCTTTTTATGGCGGAGTAATATTCCATTGTGTTTATATACCACATCATTTTATCCACTTATCCATCGGTGAACAGTTAGATTGCTTGCATATTTTGGCTATTGTAAATAATGTTGCTATAAACATAGAGGGGCATATATCTTCTTGATTTACAGTTTTTGTTTTTATTAGTAAATACCCAGAAGTGGAATTACTGGTTCATATTAATCGTGAAAATTATTAACCACAGGAGCAGGAAAATGAATTTACACTGGAAACCATAATAAGATGTTGCTTCCTATAAATGCTTCTTTTAGGTTTGATTTAGAAGAAGTGGTCAGGGTGCAAAGAAGAGATTAATGGGGTAACAGTCATAATGCCTTAGTTCTAGCTCTGTTTCAGGATCTTCCTTTGTAAAATGGTGCTGAAAGGGCCAGTATTGTACACATCATGAACCTTTAAAGAGTCACATGAGTTAATGATTATGAAAATGCTCTGTGAAAATACATCAAGGTCAAGGTTAACATACTAGTGCTGGGTCGTGTCCATAGAATGTAACCTTGATATGATGTGATGAGAATGGCACTTGATCTCTGTGGTTTTACTCCTCCAAACCCATAACCCTAATCTAACCATGAGACAAACTTAAATCGGTGACATTCTACAGGATACCCTACCAGCACTTCTCTAAACTGTCATGGTTATGAAAAACAAGCAAAAGACTAAGAAACTCTCACAGACTGGAGGAAATTAAGTAGACATGATGACTAAGTGTATTGTGGTATCTTGGATGGGGTCCTGGAAGACAAAAAGGATATTAGCTGGAAAACAAGTGAAATCCAGATAAGATCTACAGTCGTTGGTAGTAATATACCAATGCTGGATCTATAGTGGTGACTAATTTAATTAATGTGATGATATGAGAAGAAGGAAACTGGGTGGGGGGTTATGGGAACTCTTTGAATTATCTTTGCAAATTTTATGAAAAAACTATGATAGAATTAAAAAGTTTATTTTAAAATGCATATATATTTTATTTGGTTATTTAATTTGATTTGAAAATGGCTTAAAAATTCAAACTCTCACTTTAAAAATGTTAGAGAAAAGAATTATGTGATATTGTGAGAATATTTTCAGAATAGAAGAGTCAATTATTCTTTTCCTGTTTCCCATGAATAGAGTTTCTCCTTTATTATCATTGTCATCTACAAAATTATCTCAGTGCTGAAGAGACCAGAGAGTTTATCATCCTCTTTACCTTGCATACTGAGCCCCAGAATGGGCAGGTGACTTGTCCAAAGTCACAATTCATTTCACTTTTGGCAGTACTAAGAATGTGAAAGAAAAGACTTTTTTAATTGCACATAAAGTATTAAAAATATGGATCTATATGTGTGTATTTGTGTAGAAGTATGTACACACACAAAACACATATCATATATTGCATTATGTATATAATATTCCTTTTTAAGACAGTCTTATTAGTGGGTCTATTAGTCTGCTGGATTTTGTTTTGTTTTTTTTTTGGTTTGGTTTTGGTCTAGATTATTAAGGAAACACATCCAGCTCAGTTAAGGAAGGAAGTTTGAGAACAAAACCAAATAAAACTCTGTCCTTGTGACAGGCCTGTATGAAACATTAAGGATTTAAAGAGGTGCAGATCTGGTCTCTAATCTTGAGGACCTCACAGACTGGTCTACAAAGCAAACACCAAAGCAGCTTTCCATTAGAACCTCGAAAGCCCAGGGGCAGCCATACGTATGTGCTGAGAAAGCACTGAGGAGAGACATCTGACCCAACTACAGGATTAGCTTTAAAGACCCATTCATTGAAGAGTGACCACCGGAGATGTCTTAAAAGATGATTGAAGAGTTAGCCAAATGAGGAGAGAGGAGGAAGGGCTTCCACGCAGAAGGGACTTGTCCTTTGCGATTGCAAGCAAGGAAGGAAGGGTGTGGGTTTAGATAAGACCGGGGATGAAGGGCGAGCGGAATTCAACTGAGATCAGGCTTGAGGACGTCACTCATCACAGTGAAGTAGGATATGAAGCCGTGTGCTGATAGTGAGGGGTGAGCACTGGGTGGGCAACTTGGAGAGAGAGGTAAAGATTTGGCCCTGTGTCTGAGGGAAAAGAGAGTAAAATGTAAGCAAAGGTAAATGAAGGGCTAATGAACAATTCTGAGCTGGCATTAGTACAAACATATGGGAACGTGAAATTTCCTCTGGCAGCGTTCAGCTGTCCAAGTGTAGAGAAATTACAGAGGAAGTGGACTGTAGCATTCATTTTGGGTTCACTATTCCCAAGCAGGGCTGGCAGAGTATAGGGATCTAAGGGAACCAAGAATGGCTGATGTCATCTGTTACAGACATCAGTTATGAAGCCCAGGATGGTCAGGGCAAAAAGGAAACTTGAGGAAGTCAAGAGACTAGAAGAAAATCAAGGTAGTAGGACATATGATGTCTCTATAGGGATAAGGGAAAGTAAAACTCTCTTAAAACTAAATTTGGTAGAAGGCTAATCCATGTGTGGAGGTCCTGAGTAAATGAAATGAGATGCCCAGAGGGCGGAGAGACGGGAAATGGGCATTCAATCCAGGCGACTTCAACAGAGGATGATGCTTACCTGAGGGTAGAAACTGGGTGTGGTGCCAGGAGAATGCATCCCAGGTGTCAGGGTTTTCAGGGGTGCAGACTGGCAAAGCAGTAAGGGAGATGCAGCAAGGAAAGGACATGGTTAGAGACGCCTTCTTTTTAGGGACCAAGGATCACAGAAATGGGAGGAAAAGCTAGAATAATTGCTTCAAATATAGCCAGGAGGGAAACAGTTCATGTTGAAGGAATGGGCCTTGGGATCAGGCCAACCTACCTGTGTAACTACAGGTAGGTCCATTAACTCCCTAAGCTTCCCTTTTTTCACATGTAAGACCTCTGCTCTAGGAGGCTGTCATGGCCCCAAAGAAGGTCATGTGCCCCCTACCTCAGTATGTGGTAGATACACAGTAAATGAGAGTCAGTGGGTTTTTTCTCCTTTTGACTGGGGCTGGGAGTCCCAGGGGGTCTGGCCTGTCTGAGCAAGACCTGCACACAGTGGATAGAGAGCACTAGCTGCTACCCTGGTCCCAGGCAGGCAGAGTAACCGTGACAGGTCTGACAGAACTGAGGGCTCTGCCTTAAAAACCAGTAGCAAGAGATTTCAATATTAAAGTCTATTTTGAGATACAAAAGATGGGAAAAGCCAACATCCCAAATCACTTCTGCAGATACGTGTTCCAAAAACAACTCCCACTGGGGCCCCCTTTGTTCTCCAAAGGGCTAGTCTTTTGTTCCCAGGTAAGGAGGAGGCATAGACACAGCAGAAAATAAGGAGCAGGGAAAGAGGAATCAGGAAGGGGCAGGAACAAAGGGAAGAGAAAAACCTGTAGAGAGGCAACACTGTGAATTGAACTCAGTCGAATTCCATGGCTCTGGGCTCAGGTTGTATTTATAAGGAAAGGGACATTCACGAGATCTATGGGGTCTTTAATTCTCATTATATATAACATGTTGGTTATATTTATAAAATAGAATAATAACTACATCTGGAAACTTTACACAGAAATTAAGGTTGACGTATGTGCCAGATTGATTTATATTCCCTGATAAGATGGTAAAGTAAAGATTTATTTTACTTTGCACTCTTACAGCTTGGATTATTATTCATACTTTATTTCGCAAATTGGTGGTAACCCAACTGCAGCCAAATCAAGAGTTCACATGCCAAGTTTTGGTCTGAAAAAGTCTTTGCATCCAATATATATTTGGCCACAAAAATAAGGAGATCAAATAATAGAAGAGAGAAGAAAGTGCTTTATGTACTCTGGAGCTCAAAAACAGATGTGAATAAAGTTCTCATGGAGTGTGGCTAGCTAACATCTGGTAATCCCTAATGCATTTCACTGTCTATTTGTAAGTTTCCCCCAATGTTTAATATCAATAGCTATACAAGAACATAGTGACTTACACAAAGAAAAAAATTTATAGATATCAAGGACAAAGCCAGAAAATTACTCTGTTCTTGGCATCCATCCTTCCTGGGCAAGGACTTCGTATTTTCTTTCTGTTGATGCTATGTTTAATAAAGCTATGTGATTGGTTAGATTTCGATTGAGCTGAACATGTTTTGTTTTGTTTCTTTTCTATGACTCAGTGACAAAAGAAACATAAAACCTTCTGCTTACTTTAATCACAGACTTCAGGTTTCTTCTATGTAATCTGAAGAAGAACTGAGAAAATATCCCCGGAAGAACTAGTTGTACCTATAGAGGAGGAGGAGGGTGAGAAAGGGATAGGGAGGAAGGTGAATATTTCAGCTTCTTTTCTTCTTTTGGCATGCAATCTGTTTGATTTCTTGCTCCCTTTCAAATAACACTCTTCTGCAAAGACAACTCCCATTTGTAAGGAAATTTGCAGATGAGAGCAGACACCTCTGTGTCTCTGACCACAAAGGTTAAAAAGGTTGAGTGATGTGGGGCAAAGATGAAAAAGAAATTGTGATTCTCATGGTTAAATGCAGTCAGTAGCTGAGATTAGATATATGTTCTCCACCTCATCCACAGATCCATATTGCCTTACATAAATTAACAGTAATCTACACATTCCTTTGACAGAACAGGCTGGCCCACAGAATTGATGGATTAGTAACAAACTCAGAGATGACAACAAGGTATCAACTTGTGTGCCTACTTAGGTCCACTGGTAGACCTGCCAGGAATAGGAAGCATTAGAAGAATCCAAAAGCTCTTTATAAACTCAGTGGGAAAGTGCCTAGCTAGTAGGTTTTGGATATTTGTCAGGGGAGGGGGCAGAGAGAGTAGCAGCACATGAGCTACTCAGTTACTGTCCCTGCTTTAAGGGACATTAAGGGGACATTAAGGGACAATAAGGCTGGGAATTTTTATTTTAAGGTCAACCCATAATAACAAATGCATATGTGTATTATGCAGTAATAGTAATAAATCCAATCATATGATGATGCTTTCTGTCTTCAGAAGAACTTTCACATGTATCATCTCATGAGATCCTAAGTGATTTCATGAGATAGAAAGGGGATGTATTTGTATACCCATTTCCAAATAAGGAACTGAATTTCAGAAAAGATAAGTAATTCATGCTCGGTCATGTAGCTGGTAAGTTAGAGAATTTAGGAAATAATATGTAGTCATTTGAATATTTTGCAATCATTGCAGGAACTATGTCTAGGATTTTCTGATTCCTCAATTGTGCAACAACAAACTGTAAAGTTGACTACATGGGACACATTTACAGTAAATGTGTGCATACATGATTACGTGAAAAGTCAGAGATAGCCAACCTTTGAAAGGAATGGATGATTGTATTAGTCAACTCCAGAAAAAAATACATAAATAGATTTATCATAAACGATTTGTCTATATGATTATGGAGGCTGGGAAGATGAAAATCTGCAGATTTCATGTCCCAGTTGAAATCTGAAGAATGGCAGGCTGCTATAGAACCAGGAATAACAGATGTCTCAGTTTGAAGACCATGAGGCAGGAGAATTCACTCTTCCTTGGGAAAGAGCCTGGCTTTTGTTCTAGGCAAGCCTTCAACTGATTGGATAAGGCTCACCCACATTAGGGAGAGCAATCTGCTTTACTCCCTCTACCAATTTAAATGTTACTCTCATTCAACAACACCCTTACAGAAAAACCCAGAGTAATGTTTGACTGAATATCTGGGTCCATTCAAGTGGACACATAAAATTAATCATCACTAGTCTATTCCTTGCCAATTTGTCACCCATACACTTCTCCTTAAACTGTACTTAATCTCAAAATAAAGCAAATAGCAAGATCACCTAATATGATACAACTATCCTGTATTCAACCAAAATACACTAACCCTTTTCCCAGAAAAGGAAACAAAGTCCTTGAGTGATACTTACTCTTCTATTTGATATCTCATAACTTAAGTACTCTGAGAGTGAGATGTTATGGACTGGATTGTGTCCCCTGTCAAAATTCCTATACTGAAACCTTAATCGCCAATGTGACTGTACTCAGAGATAAGGCTTTTAAGAAGATAATTAGTGTTAAATGAGGTCCTAATGGTAGGACTCTAATCCAATAGGATTGGTGTCTTGTAAGAAGAGACACCAGATGTCTCTCTCTCTCTCTCTCAATCTGCATGTGCACACAGGAAAGGCAATGTAAGCACAAAGCAAGAAGGTGGCCATTTGCAAAGCAGGAAGAGAGGTCTCATCAAAAATCAACCCTGTGGGCTCCTTGTTCTTGGACTTTCAGCCTCCAGAACTTGAGAAAATAAATCTTTGTTATGTAAGCCACCCAGTGTGTGTATCTTGTCATGGCAGCCTTAACTAACCAATGCAATGACCAAAGCCCCACCTGAGATATTTGTTACTATCACAGAAGAGGGAAGTTATTTGAAGTATGTCAGTCCAACAATTATCTGCATGTGTTAAACCATTCCATTAAACTTCCAGGCTGGGCATAAACCCTAAATGAAGCTTTTTAATAAAGCATCTCTGAAGACACTTTCCTGGTATTTTGAGGGCTGGATTATAACATAAACTGCAAGTCTTTTCACATTTTCTCAAAAGCAGCATGGTGAAATTTCCAGCTGTAGGAGGAATGACTGGGAAAGAGAGGAGGCAGTTTTACTGAGTGTTTACCATACACTGAGCCTCGTAGATACAATGAAAAAAAGATACACATTGTCCCTACCCTCAGGTACTCTTGTAGTGCTGCCCTAGGTTCCAGGCTGGGATAGAGTATTTGTTCCTCTGAATCTGTAAGGTTGTCATAAAAACAAAATTGATTTTAAAAAGTTTATTTGGAGAGTCTAGCAGGAGGCCCACCTATGCATAGAGGCTTAACTGGATGTTATTCCTCCCTAACTGGGGGAAGTGTTTGCTTTTTCACTTACCATCGTGGGCTATCAGTGGGAGTAGCACTTGCTCTAGCCTGGTCACCTTGACACCTTGACATTGTGCTACCAGATGGGTTGTAAAAAACTTGATTTCAGTCTGAAGAGTTTGTAGGTTTGCAGAACGGTGTGTATGTGTATCTTGTGTTTTTAACTATACTTACGGAGCCAAATTCTAATTTATTGCAAGGCCCATGTTTGTATGGAGGTGGTTTTCATTCTTTGGGATATTTTTTGACAAAGTTGAAGAGAGCTCTTGAAATATTTTCAATGTTAATATAACACCTTTATGCAGTACATCTTAAAGAAAAGCCAAATAAAGTATGGTCTGTAACAACACTAGGTGTTTCAAATTTTCACTCTGCTGCATTCATAGATTTTGGAGATGGCCTATGAAACTGTAAATAAAAGCAATACAATTTTTCTGCAAAACAATTTCTAAACTCTCCAATAGATACAATGTGAGATTCATTTAATAGATTGGTACAGACTTTCCTTGGAGAAACTAAAAGGTTGTTTTTTTTTTTCCCCCTTCTTTCTGTAACAAAAGTTGATAATGTAGAAATATTGCACAAATGCCATGACTACAGCATCTTTTCTTTTTTATTGAACAGCAGTTGTAACTTGAAGAGTAACAGCCTTCAGAAAATTGTGGAGACTTCGTAGCAACAGCTAAAGCTATTTGGACTTGCCAAATTACCTAATGGAATAGGTAAGCTTTATGCCTTTAAAATGAGCCACTTTTTTTCTTTGAAGCCTCTGGTACAGAAGTTTTCAGCCAATAATATTCTGAATTGAGTATGAAATTGACTGAAATTCTTAGTTTTTCATCCTTTCAAAACCGCCAATACAGGAAAAAAAGTTGTAATTTTTTAACAACCTGAGATCTAAGAATTACACACATGCTACCTTTGTTTCCCACAGAGCTTTAAGAAAAGTCATATATCAACATGGCTACTTCTCAGTTTCTAACTTCTATCAACCTCTACAACAACTATGACAACAACTTCCCAAAGTTGTGGTGGTAAAATGAGTGATAAATGTCGAATGCAAACAGTAGGGAACAGATTAATGGACAGTGGTACTTTTTACAAGAAATCTAAGAATCTTCAAAAATAGTCTCTCATGAACCAACCCAGTCCAATTTAGAGTCAAAGGCATTTATGACAATTGTTATCATTTTCTAAAACAAAGAGTTGAACATTTAGACAGATAAAGATATCCTCAGTGGAATTAGCTAAACATGGATTATAATAAAAGAAAATTTCCATATGGCTGACCACATAAACCTCTCAAGGAATTTAGAGGTCAGAGTTGAGGCTTGATCATGTTAGCATTAAAGGAAGATGACAGGTCCCTTGGCCCCACACTTCAGACTCCCTTTTGTCTCCCTGCCTCATCCCCACTTCCATTCTCATCTTAAATGGAGCTAAGGAAACTTGCTCTCCTGCCTTCAGAGAGAGAGAGGCTATTTATTCTTCCCTTACTACCCCACTCCTATTCTGCACCCTCCACACAGGTGGACCTAGCCATGGCCCACGCTTGGGGTGGTTGGGGGACCCACAAGTCTCAAAGAGCTTGAATTCCACCTGCAGCAGGGATATAGTCTAATATGGCATGGGTATATAATGGGAGACAGATTGTAGGAGAGCCATTGCAAGGAGGGCCCTTAAGAGAAATCATTCACCAAAACTGATAAGGGATTCTGGCTCTGTGAGTCAAACTCACATGAGTAGTCTCAGCAGATGAGGAAAGAGTAGTCTATTGTGCTCTGCAAGGTGGTTCTCTAACTCATCCACTCCTGAGTCACCCGCTGCTTTGGGTGAGTGTTGCAATGGGCCATGACCAAGGAAACAGGCCACTCCACCGTGGGACATCACCTGTAAGCATAAAGTGTGAGAAGGGAAAGACATTTTCCTACTGCTTATGGGAAAGAACCAGAGGCAAGGGCAAGTGGCGATGGAACTCCAAGGGCAGTGTAGACTTGATGATGATCCAGAGGGGAATGGCCGTGGATAACCAACACCATTACATG
The DNA here is from genome assembly GCF_964662115.1 of Mustela nivalis. Taxonomy (NCBI): domain Eukaryota; kingdom Metazoa; phylum Chordata; class Mammalia; order Carnivora; family Mustelidae; genus Mustela; species Mustela nivalis. Next base: position 124,178,024 of record NC_139021.1, read on the forward strand.
AGTAGTCACAGCAGGACCCTCAGTCTGGCACTTCTGGAGAAGATCTGTCTGAAAGACACTGACACTCAATAGAGTATCAATTATATGCAGGGCAACCATTTACCCTCAGGAACTTGAGGGAAGACTTTTGGTGACTTCACCTACAAGCTGGAGAGACCAGGGAACATTTGAGTTACATATGTCTTAAACCACATTAGATCGAAACTTGTTTATGATTATAGAGCAAACCATAGATAGTTTAAGAATCTATATTAGACCCTGTACTGCTACTCTGATGGACCATCTGCTCCCATTATCTTTTGTTTTTCATTTGGGTCGCTTAATTTTTAGTTTAAAAAAAAAAGACAGAAGTGGGTATATTTAATTTTTAATTCTACAGCTTTTCATCTTGTTTTAAATTCTACACTTTTAATCAAATATTGTTCCTGTGAATTAAGACTTGTGCTTTGAGGTCAGAACTCACAGTAGCATAAAGGCAATAGTTCAATTTTGAAAATAGAATCTAAGAAGAAAGAGTAGAGGGTTGAGGTCTCAGTCTTTGGTAATGCTTGCAGTTAGGCAGTGAAGGGAGCCTGAGAGAAGCAAGAGCTCAAAGTCAGTTGCCTCATGCAAGGATCAACAAGCCCAGATGTCTACAGTAACTAGTAAAAATATTGATGTTTGTGTGTACTTTTAATACAGACTTATATGTACCTGTATACATGTATATACATATGAGTAAGGAATTTCTTTCTTTATATAAATCTATAGATAGAAGATAGATGTGTCAATAGATATATCAATGGACATATGTCTATCATAGAGGCATATATGTGAGGTAACAGCAGGAAGAAGGAGAAAATAAAATAGAAGAATTTATTCTTCTAATTCCTTCCTGTCCCACCCCATTTCTGCCAGTGACTGCTTTCTGGGTTCACTGCTTCAATCTGACGGACTCTGTTCCATGTCTCAGTGTGCCAACTGGGCTGCTTGCCCCTGTTCCTACACGAAAGCTTGAAGGAAATAATACCTTCCCAATGTTACCATCCCTGGGTGTTTCAGTATTCTATACTGTTGTCTTTAATTTTACCAATACCTTTGTGAACTGCTTCTCATTAAACTTGTCTCAGTTGACCTTTTGAAGGTGCCAGCTGGTCCATGATGAGATCCCGAGTGTGACAGGATCCATGTCCTTGTTGATTTTCCTACAATACATCCAAGTAAAGATATAGATAGGCAAATAAAAAAATGAGTCTGGAGAAACCCTAAGCCTGGGAAAGTTTGGGCTAGGGAAAATAACAGTAAGAATCTACAGCATATAGATACAGAAGAGAGTAGTTAAGACCTTTTGCTCTTTAGGAAAGCAATCCTCTCCTTTCACTGAACTACCTGCCATCTTGAATTACCATCTCATTGGATTCAAGGCAGTCTTGGACTGCCCCATCCTCACATTCAGGAAGCCTGCAATCTAGAGCTTAAACTACTTTCCTTTTTCTTAGTGTCTATCGAGACTAATATCCCCTTGCCTAAAATCACTGTTCACCTTGGTTATGAACAGAATCCCAACACCCATTAAGGCCAAGACTTTCATCTCCTTACTGCTGTGTAAGTCACCTAATATGAACTAATTTCTCCACCTACTCCTTCTTCTTCTTCAAACTTTTGTACTTTAAACAATTGTAGATTCTTAATCATATATCTAGTCTATGTCCATTATAGACTATTCAAAAAATGGCTAACATTAGTCCAAGAAGAGCACAAAACAAATTCACTTAAACCATTTCTTTATAATTACAATAGACACAATGTACTTCATCATTGAACAAACTCCATGATAAACATTTGTCCAATGGAGACAATGAGCCAAATTATACTGATCATTTCTTTACTATTTTGGGTTTGCACTGACATACATGGCCATAGACAGTTAATTGGATCTATAAATACTCCCAGTTAAGTTTAATTAGTTTTCTGTGTAGAATCTAAGGTTATGATAGCTCTGGTGATAATTCTGAGTAATGTTTTTTTAATTCCATGAGACGTTTGTTTTAAAAATTGGCCTAGAATGTGTTCTGAGAGAAAAAAAATAAAAAGAAATTGGATAAAGGAGTGAGAAATAAGAGTATGAAAAGATTAGTTACTCTGTAAAAAAGCCAATATGATTGTAGAAGTATTAAAATCCCTGTAGGAGATTTACAGAGAAGTCTGCCCTGGATTAGAATTTGATATCAAATAACTTAACTGAAGTCATACAATTTCTGTGCCATTTGTAGTTGAGTTAATAGCATATGTTCCTGGAGGATTACAGCCAATGATTAAGGAAATTAGGTTTTGTTTGAATTTAATTTAGTTATATAAAGCTGCTACTATAATTTACAACTTTGATATTTAATATTTAATAACCCAGATCTTAGAAGAATGCTAGATATAGCTGTGTCATTATGCCTTGAAATATTATTCCCATAAGTCATTTATATTTGCTGGCTGATAAAGATGTTCATCAACTAGATGGACTCAACAGGAGTCCACTGATAAAGCCAATGCAGTTTTACAGTTTGCTGAGTTCCTTGTACGTTTCCACTCCATTTCCCACACCTGTAACTTACTGAATCATAATTTATCTGGCTGGTCAATTGTCATAATAAAGAAACATTGCAGTCTTTACTTCAGCAGCCAGCTGTGGGAATGACTCAACTCTGCCTTTTTCTCACATTTTATGTATCTGTGTCATTAAAAACCATAGGAATTTCTCTGGGAATATTGCTCCCTCAATATTTTTCTTTCTTGTTTTTCTTTCATGGCTTTACTACACTTTTTCCCTCTCCATCTCCTTGACTTTTTGCTTCTTTTTTCCTTCATTTTTCAGAGGCTCTGTAGTAATAACTTCAATTTCTTTCCTGTATATATCTGTATCTCTTTGTAGAAATTCATTTTTTCTTCTGATTTAAAATATTAATCTGAAATTTCTGTTCCTATAGATTAATTTATATTTCTAAACATTCTTAATTTTTTACTCCCCTTATAAGAATATTTATACTACTTCAACCGCTCTTCTCCATCAGGACTTATGACTAAAATCTTTTTTCTCTTTTATTCACATGTCTTTTACTGTCCTTACAACTACTGAGAATCCTTCCCATCATTAGTTTCTCTTGGTCAATTTTACTTCTTAATTTGGACTACCTTCAAAGATAGGTCAAGTCAGTCCTTCAGAAAATTCCCAAGATACAATCTCTAATCTCAAAGGTTTTAGAGGTCTAAACAGAGAATTTACTCAAGAATACCTGCCCTAACAATTTATTATATGTATATGTACATATATGTAATATATGATATAATTAATATAATACAGTATATTACATGTACATATATATGTATATACATATCCATATGTATATATATTCTCTACATAGAAAGCAAAAAGTAGAAATTAATAAAATGAAATATTTAAAGTTGGCCAACACTTAAACATGAAAGTTAAAACAACAGGAATTTGTTGGAAGGGAAGAAAGAAATGCATTAATGGATTGTAAGAAATGAGATTTTTATGCTTTCTTGACAGCCCTCTAAAAATTTCAACTTGGTGAGCACAATTAATGAGAATAATAATAATGTTGACAAAGTTGTGTAAAATGTATAAAATACCTAGAATCCTGTGTCGGATATAGTAAACACTTAATAACTGTTAGGTATTGTTGTTGACTATATTTTTGTTATTGCTATCCCAAAATAAAGCATCAATTAGTACGAAATAGCAGATCAAAGAACATTAAGAAACAAGGATCAGGGCAATAATTGTAGAGTCATTTACCTAATCTATATCTTTTGATACTCTATTCCTGGAGTTAAAAATTCTTACGCATTCTTTGGAGTTGCTCCCAAATAACACAGACTCAGCCATCAGTCCAATATCAGCAGTTGCTCTTCCTGGCTCAGAATCAATCTGCATGAGTTGAAGAAAAATCCTGCATCAACATACTTGAGATGCAAAATCTTTTTCTTTTTTTAAACTTTTTTAACTTCTAATTTTTGGCACCTGAAGATAGTGAGTTGCTTCAAATCCTGCAAAGCTTGACGATCTGGTGGTTGTTAAAAATTTCAACACAAGAACTACAGAAATAATATGTTTGCACTACTGTAAGCAAAAACAAAAACAAAAACAAACATACAGAACCATAAGGTAACACCCAGAACTAGATCAAAAAGATCCCATGACTCAGGTTAGAATTCCCTAATTTATTGGAAGAGAATTCATAAAGCATCTACTGAGTGCTGGCTATAGAGAAGTCACTGTCCTTTCTCCCAGTAAGGAATTTAAAAACAGAAGAGAAGGTGACTGGAACAATAGTTTTAATCCTTAAAATCTAATACAAAGGAGAGAACAGAGTAAATTGTGTTCTGGTAACTCAGGAAATAAACCAGAACACTCGATGAAAGAAAGAAAATTTAGGTTGATTAAGGAGAGAAACAAGATTGACTTCCTCTAGCTGTGTTTTTGTATTTTTACAAACTGGACCCAATAGAATACTAGAAAGAGTAAAAATCTGCATAATGACTAATACTGAATAAAACATCTTCAGCTAATGGGGTTCAGGCAGAATCTACAAGATATAGAAATATAGCAGCAGGGGCGATTAAGAGGTATTTTAAGTTATTAAGGGGCAAGACGCTAATGATGGGTATTCCTGGAAACAGATTTCCAGCAATAAAACATAAGGCAGTAGAACCAAAGCCTAATAGTTATAAAGTTTTAGGAATTGCCAATAGTTCTGAACCAGATCATTTTAGTGTCACATCCATGCTATTTATTAGCTTTCCAATTTTGAGCAATCATGAAGCTTGCAGAGCGTCATACTTTCTACAAGGAAAACAGAAATAAAAGTATCTACATTCTCCTACCTTATAACTTTTGTTTTGCTTTGTTTTAGAGAGGAAGGGAGGGGGTGGAGGGGGAAGGGTAGAATGAGAAACAGTCTTTTAAGCAGACTGCACACCCAGAATGGAGCCCGATGCAGGGCTTGATCTCACAACCCTGAGAGCATAGCCTGAGCTGAAATTAAGTCAACACTTAACTGACTAAACCACCCAAGCACCCCACACACACACTTTATAGGGTTTTAAGAATAGTCAAATGTAATTATACTCTAAAATTATAAATATATAAAAGTATAAATTAGGTTTGTACTTTTTATACAAAGATACCTACAGGAATATAAATTGATAATATCATTCAGCTTTTGCTTAATTTTTTATTGGGGAAGATATTACTTACTTTATCATATTATTTATGACTTGTTAAAGGGAAATGTCTGTCTAATATATGGGAAAACTTCCAGTTCCTACACTGTTCTTAGCTATATCCCCTGGTGCATCTCAATTAAACTTAATCAACTATCTAATGGTATTTCTTCAAATATTAAATGGTAATTATGATATCCTTTAAGCTTTGTATTCTGTATATTAAGAAAATTCAAGGATTGGCTCATCCAGTTGTCTAATGACATCAGAGCCTGGATTGTGCCTGATTCCATAATTTACTCAAAATATGAAACAGTTTCCAGGCCCTAGAAACCCTGGTCATTTTCATTTAGATCCCCCTTGAATTTGTTACTATCCTCAAAGTGTGGTGCCTTACCTGTGGTGCCAGACTCTCACCTAGGTACACATCTCCATTCTGGCTGCTCCTTCTCTTTGCCAGCAAGGACCTATTTTGTTCAGATATTAAAGGGTGGTGCTGAAGAAAGGCACCCTCCCCCACTCTTACCCTCCAACCAAGAGATGAATATCAATTAATCCTGGCAATTTTATTATCCTTCCACCTTCACAAGCATGTGATGCAGTCTTGGCCACTGAGACACAAAAGGAAGTCTTCAGGGCTTTTTGAAAAGTTCTCACTCTCTGCCCTATGACCCAGCAATTGCACTATTGGGTATTTACCCTAAAGATACAAACGTAGTGATCCAAAGGGGCACGTGTACTCGAATGTTTATAGCAGCAATGTCCACAATAGCCAAACTATGGAAAGAACCTAGATGTCCATCGACAGATGAATGGATCACGAAGATGTGGTATATATACACAATGGAATACTATGCAGCCATCAAAAGAAATGAAATCTTGCCATTTGCGACAACATGGATGGAACTAGAGCATATCATGCTTAGCGAAATAAGTCAAGCAGAGAAAGACAACTATCATATGATCTCCCTGATATGAGGAAGTGGAGATGCAACATGGGGGCTTAAGTGGGTAGGAGAAGAATCAATGAAACAAGATGGGATTGGGAGGGAGACAAACCATAAGTGACTCTTAATCTCACAAAACAAACTGAGGGTTGCTGGGGGGAGGGGATTTGGGAGAAGGGGGTGGGATTATGGACATTGGGGAGGGTATGTGCTTTGGTGAGTGCTGTGAAGTGTGTAAACCTGGTGATTCACAGACCTGTACCCCTGGGGATAAAAATATATGTTTATAAAAAATAAAAAATTTAAAAAAAAAAGAAAAAGAAAAGACCCAAGACCAGCTTTCTGTCTGTGGCCTGCTTACTTCTGAAGTTGTGAGGTTTGGACCTACTACAGAAACCTTGATGTGATGCCAGGAAGACAGTCAAGATTATTGCAGAGCCACCAAATCACGGCTCCTTATCCATGAAGCTGCTGAACTCACAAACATTAATTTTTCCCTTTTCCAGACATTCTTATGCAGGGAACCAATTTTTGTCATTGCTTAACCTCCATTTGTGGGTAGGTACACTCACATTTGTAGGTACACCTCCATGTGTAGCAGATTCTGTAGCAGATTCTGTTGATGCCCCAACCCATCCCTTTTGCCCACCTGAGATATCTGTTGCTATAATAGCTAGTTGCCAGAACTCTGATGTTACTCAAAATATGATGCAGTTTCTACCTCAGATGCCTATAACCCCCCTCTTCCTTAAGGTGCAGTGCTGAGAGGGGAGAAGAGGAGTTTAAGCCCCTTCATCCTCACCCTCTATCCATAAAGAATTGGTATTTAGTGGAGTTGGAGATCAAGCCTCCCCACACTCTGGTGGGATATTTCTGAAATGGATTCCACACAGTTTGTCAGAGGAGTCCAACAGAGTCCTAGGAGCCTACAGAAAAACCCACTTATTAACATACTCTTTGCTGGCTTGTTCCCCTTCCATTTCTCACTTTTTATCCCCTCAAGTTTGCTTTCCTTGACCTTGATAAATATAAGTCTTCTAAATAAATTTCATTGCATGTCCCAGGGTCTGTTTTGGAGGAATCCAAATTAAGACAAATTGGGGATATTGTATTACCTGCAGCTGTAAGCATTTTGGTGCAAATGTGGTGGAGTAGTACTGTCCAACAGAACTTACTGTGATGGTAGGAATGTTCCATATCTGCGTGGTCCAGTATGGTAGCCATGAGCCACATGTGACTATAGAGTATATGAAATGTGGCTAATGTGACTGAGGGTCCAAATTTTTCATTTCATTTCATTTCATCCACTTCAATTTATTTATTTTTATTAACATAGAATGTATTATTTGTTTCAGGGGTACAGGTCTGTGATTCATCAGTCGTACACAATTTATAGCACTCACCATAGCACATACCCTCCCCAATGTCCAACACCCAGACACCCCCCCCATCCACTCCCTTCCACTGCAGCGACCCTCAGTGTGTTTCCATAGATCATCCATTTAAATTTAAATAGCTATGTGCTGCTAGTGGCTACCATATTTGCTAGTACCTCTCTAGATCCATTCCAATGAGGATCAAGTAAATGCAAGAGTTCCCTCCTTGTTTTTTTTAAACACCAGAATCTTATTCCACAGCCATACATTTCATGCAACAAAGTATTGTATTGCCTAGGCTGTGAAGAATACAAAGAGGAATAACATAAACAACTTCTGCCTTCGAAAACTCAATCTAGTCAGGAAAGCACACTAACATATAAATGTATAAAAGCAGGATACATGTTGCAAGAGTGATATAAACAAAGTACTATGGGAAATAAAAGGATACATAATTAATTTCTTCTATGGAAATCCAAAAATATTTCACTGAGGTAACATTTGAGCTGAATCTTGAAGATGAATATAGTGTCTTTAGGGGGAACAGAGAGAGAATTGCTTTTGTTAGATAGCGGTAAAACAAAGCTATAGAACAAAATTCCAAGTGAGACTGAAAGCACACAGAACTTTGAATTCTGTATTAAACACACTTAAATTTTACTCTATGAGTGACAGATAGTCTTCAAAGTGTTTGAGATTGGATGGCCATCGCTGTTTTGTCAGAGACATAATTTATTATAAATAGGATAATTGGAGACATAGGAATCAGTTAGAAGTCTACATTAGTCCATGTAACAAATGATATTGATGTGAACTTTGTCTATAGCACTGAGAATAGAAACAAGAGGCAGGTTCAGACACATTTAACAGGTAGTTGTGGTAGGTTCTGAACACAAACTGAAAGATGGCTGTGAGACAAGAGTTGGAGATAGTCCCAAGAGACTAAGGCAGGACAGGGTTTGGCAGCAAATGATAAAAAGACATGAAAGACAGTTCAGCAGACAGTTGGAAGGACAAATGCCAGATGTTGGTAATCAGCTGTGTCAGAAGATACAGAGCGGGGGCAGGAAGAATGAGAGCAGGCTTTTGAAGTTTACTTTGGTTCGAGGAGGATGAAGAGTTTGGAAAAACCAGTGTAAAGCAAAGGAAAGGATGAACTTTTGTTTCTTTAAGAACCACATCATGTTGTTAGCTAATGTTTGGTAAAAGATGACTATTTATTTTCCTTAAGCTCTGTTTTTGATTTGACTCATCATTCCAGGCTACTGAGTTTCTTTTTTGACTACCAATTATTGCACAGAAAAGTTACTCCATTTTTCCAGTTGTCTGCTTTAGTGTTTTTAACCTGAAAGGGTTATTTAAGATATAAAATAATTGAATAAAAGGAAAGGCTAATCACTTTCCTAGGAAAGGAAACAGTATGGTAAAAATTGTGTAGTGGATGCCTGTTCACCGCCCATATCGCCCATACCCCCACTGGGGATCAAGACTCTTATTTCCAGAGACTGAGAGCATTGGCTACTGACAGCTGACAGCTGTGTTTTTTCCCCAGGAACTCTCCTTGGCCTTGTCCATTACACTTCTTCCTTGGGGGCAGCCTGTAACCATTGGCTGGTTGATGTAGCCCTTTTGTTTCAATTCTGATCAGTTGGAAGGATCCCCTCAGCCCTTAGCTCCCTGGGGGATCAGCTGAAGTCAGTGCTGCTACTCCTTTCCAGTTCACCTTCTCCTTTGCGTCCCTCACTCAGTTCTCTCAGAGACATTCTTACCACAAGCACAACCTCATAATCTACCTGAGTGCAAAAATGTCCCTCTCAATGTCTATTTCCCCGAGGAGCCAAGCCCAGCCAAGATGAGCGCAGATCAAAATCTCAATATATTTTGACCTGTTAAAACCATTTTAGACATCATTTAATGTGTTAGGATTCTTTTTATGTTTGAAAAAGAAGATTAATGAGGGTGACTTTTTAAAAGTTATGTTAATTTAATCAGCATGGCACTGGTGCAACAATATGGAGACAAATGGACGAGAACAGATTTCTCAGAAACAGATCCTACTATATACAAGAATTTATTATATTATCAAAGTCATTGACATCACAAAAATATGATAAAGATTAATGGCATAACATTTAAAGAGGAAAGGAAAGATTATTCACTAAATGGTGCCAGAACAACTGGATAGGAAAAGTAAATTTAATTCTTATAATATGTATTTCAATAAATGGATGGATTTTAAATGGATGGATTAAAAATGTTAGTTCAGTTTCATTAATAATCAGGAAGCAAATTTAAACATCAATGGGGTATTATCTTTGACTTGTCATATTGATGGAAAGAGCATATTGATGAGACTAAGGGGATAAGAGTACCCTTATATACTGTTAGTGGAAGTATAAATTGCTGTAGCTTTTGAAGGATATTCTGATATTTATTATGAAAAACTTTCAAAATGTATATCTTTTTTAAGCTTTTTAAAAGATTTTATTTATTTATTTGACAGAGAGAGATCACAAGTAGGCAGAGAGGCAGGCAGAGAGAGGGGGGAAGGAGGCTCCCTGCTGGGCAGAGATCCTGATATGGGGCTCTATCCCAGGACCCTGAGATCATGACCTGAGCTGATGGCAGAGGCTTAACCCACTGAGCCACCCAGGTGCCCCCAAAATGTATATATTTGACTTAATTTATTAAACTTGTAAATTGGAGAAAAATATAAATACTAGAAATAGCATATGTGTATGTGATAAACTTTACAAAGCTTATGAGTTTTTACAGATTTATTCACTTATGCACATGTAAAAGTGGATATGTACAATCACATAACCACCAACCAAATCAAAATAAAAATGCTTTGAGTGCTTTAGAAGTCTCTCTGGTGTCGTATCTTGGATGATATTCCCTTCTCAATAAGTGAGTAAGACAGACCGTGTTCTCTCATGGAACTTATGGTCTACTGGGGGAGACAGATATTAAGTAAATAATTACACTAGTGGTTATTAACAATTTATGTCAATATTAGAGCGGAAAATTTAAAGTGCAAAAAGGAAATACTATTTAGATTGGAGAAAGTAAGGGAAGACAAAGCAGAGTAAATGATATTTAACATGAAGGATGAAGAGGAGTTAGCCAGGGAAGGAAAGTGGGGCAGGAAGAACATCTCCAAGAGAGGGAACAGTATGTGTCCAGAGTTGGGAAAGAGCTTCCAGGGTCTGAAAAATAAAAACAGTTTTGATAAACAGAAGAATCAAAGCAAGGAGGTGGCAGAAACAGACAGCAAACAATCCCTTTCTGATAATGTAAGATAGTTAAAGATAACATATGTAGACCTAATTGTAATGGAAAGCCTCTCAATGATTTTCAAGAAGTACAAGTTAAAATAATCATTGTGGCCCACTGTGAAGACAATGGGTTGTTGGGAAGACAGAATGGATGCTGCTAGGCTACTAATTAGACTATTTCAAGAACTGATGATGCTCTGGACCAGAAAAGTGGCTGGGAAACAAAAAGAAGTAGAGAATTCAAAATGTGATTTGAAAGTGCACTTACTGAGCTTGATGACTGAAAGGATGAGAAGGCCAAGGGCAATGGAGATTGTAAATCCATGTAAAAAAGAACGAAGGATGTACATAAAAGTGTTGGATGTTATCTCTACTTTGGGTTGGATGAAGGCAAAAGATTACAGTAGATTTTCACTTTCTATTCTGTATATTCTAAATGAAAATGGTAGTGATGGTGGTCATGATGGTGGTCATGATGGTGGTAGTAGTATCTTCAAGCTATCTACATAACCTGTGATTAATTGCCTTGTTTAATGGAAATAAAGAAAATAATAAAGAAAATGGTCATTAATTTGATTTCATTAAATAATTTTTATTCTATAAATGAAAGATAACATAATTCATATTAAAAGGTAAAGAATAAAACTGAAAGCAATACTACTACAAGTATAATAGTGGATCGAAATAATTTCTATATAAAAAGGTCAGACAAATTATGAAGGCTTGTATATTTTCCATACAAAACAATAATTCATGGAAGAATAGAATTTTTTTCTAACTTTATTGAGATGTAATAGGTATGTACATATGTACGTTTAAGATGTTAAAGTAAGTTTAAGGTTTATTTGATAGATATATTGCAAAATGATTATCACTATAGGATTAGCTAACATCTGTGTCATATTACATAATTACCATTTTTATTTTTTGAATAGGCTCCATGCCCAGCATGGAGTCCAATGTAGGGCTTGAACTCAGGACCTTATGATCAAGACCCGAGCTGAGATCAAGAGTCAGATGCTTGACCAACTGAGCCACCCAGGTGCCCCTAATTATCATTCCTTTTTTCTGTGATGAGAACATTTAACATCTACTCTTTTAGTAACTCTCTTCAAGCATATATTACATATTAACTTTAGACACCATGCTTTACATTAGATCCCTAGAATTTGTACTTTCTGCCCAACATCTCCCCTTTTCCCCAATCCCCAGCCCCTGATAACCACATTCTAGTTTCTTTCTATAGGTTAGGCTTTTTTAGAATCTACATATAAGTGATGTCATACCATATTTATCTTTATCTGACTTATTTCACTTAATATAAACCCTATAAGCTCCAACTATGTTGTGGCAAAGGGAAGGTTATTCTTTCTCATGTCTCAATAACAATTCTGTTGTATAGATATATCACAACTTCTTTATTTATCCATCCATTGATGAACACTTGTGTTGTTTCCATATCTTGGCTATTTCAATAATTCTGTAATGAACATGGGAGTGCAGATACCTTTTTGATATCCTGTTTTCATTTCCTTTGGACGTATGCTTTAGAGGTTGGATTACTGGATCATATGGTAGATCTCCTTTTAATTTTTTGAGGAACCCCCGTGTTATTTTCCATAGTGGCTGTACCAAGTTATATTTCCATCATATCCTAATGAACACTTGTAATCTCTTATCTTTGTGATAATAGCTATTCTAACAGGTGTGACCTGATATATCACTATAGTTTTGATTTTAATTTCCTTGATGATTAATGATGTTGAGCATCATTTCATTTATCTGCCATTTTTATGTCTTCTTTAGAAAATGTCTATTCAGTTCCTCTGCCCATTTTTAAATCCCATTGTTTGGAATTTTTGCTGTTGATTTGCATGAGTTCTTTATGTATTTTGAATATTAATCAAACTGGGTTTGAGGAGTCAGAGGGGAGATAGAGGAAACAGTGAGAAGGGCCATCTCAAGCATCGGTGTTTTAGGTTAAATTGTTGTAAGTCTGGAAGGTGACACTACTATATATGTGTCATTAAAATCTTCACATTCTTTGACTCGAACTCTAACCTCAGGGGCTCTATTCTAGTGAAATAACACAAACATGATGAGATCTTTATGTATTCTCCGTAGCCATTATTTGTGATACAACATTGGAAACAATATAATGCACAAAAATGATGAATGGTACATCTATGATTATCATACAATCATTTAAATTTACATGGACAGCTATAATTTAAATGAAAGCATACTCTTTTGTCTGCTTGATGCATTACCCTTTTGTGACACCCCTGCCTATGCAGACAACTATACATAGCCTTAGTTCTGTCGATAGCAACAACCAGATTTTGCCATAGTGCAGCCATTCGATTTCAATCTTGGGCAATCTTTGGCAGGCCCATTTACATCACTGTCTGCTTTATCTAGTCTCTCAGATCTCCAGCCACTCCATTTAAGGAGGAGGGCATTTGCTGTCTGCAGGAAACCTGCAACAGGGTTCAGATACATTTGATGGCCGTAATAAAATTGACTTTACATATGAAATAACAAACACATTCCTGGAACAATAAATTATAAAGGTTAAATTAAGTCTATTGAAAATAAAAGGAGGGATGATATAAAAGAAAAAAAGAAAGGATGTTGTAATGGTCAGTGTAGATAGAAGAGAACAATGGCCTGCATGAGGTTAGCAAAAATAGAGCTGAGAATTCATATTTGTCAGTGTATCTGTACTCTGCCCTGTTCCGGACACAGAGTCCAAATCTGTTAATGGCATTGTTCCAAGTTCATTTTGTCTTCCTACTGGAAGGCAAAGTATTTGAAGGTCTTTATCTGCTAACATACTTACATAGAAACTTGTATAGTTTTGAACCGTTTGTATTCAAAAGTGTTTATCCTATTCCTAGAACAGTTAGCCCCGAAAGCAGTAGGCTGAGAAAGTGCAGACTGATTCATCTCTAGGGAATGGGATTGGGAAGGGATAACAAAAGACACTTATTCTTTAGTTTATTCAAATCCTTCATGTTATCATTTTTTAAAAGATTTTATTTATTTATTTGACAGAGAGAGATCACAAGTAGGCAGAGAGGCAGGCAGAGAGAGAGAGGAGGAAGCAGGCTCCCTGACAAGCAGAGAGCCCGATGAGGGACTCCATCCCAGGACCCTGAGATCATGATCTGAGCCGAAGGCAGAGGCTTAACTCACTGAGCCACCCAGATGCCCCATATTATCATTTTTTGACAATTTAAATAATTGATATTCATTGATTTTATTAAAATACATATATAAAAGCAGATTACCATGTTTTACATAATCTTTCATTATTTTTAATTATATAGGAGTTGAGTATTGGAAGAACATGTATATGTAGTTTATATGTATATTAATATTATTCAAGTCCAGGATGAGAGACAGCTGCTTGAAGCAAGGCCCAGAGAAGAGTAATGCTGTTAGTGGTCGTCCTAGCAGTTCTAGTAACAGTAATTGTAGCAGAAAGAGTATCTGGAGCTATCGGAGTAGTAGCAGAACTTTCCATGTGTCCATTTAGCTCTGTAGATTTTTGTGAGCTTCTTCATCACGTTTGTCCCAATATATAGCACTGCAGTGTCATCATGCAATCATTCCCATTTAACTAGAGGGAAAAATGAGGCCCAGAGTTTTTGCCTAACAAATTTTAGAAATAATAAAAAATTCTGTCATTTGATTCCTAGACCTGTTATTTTCACCATTTGTCTAGGAACATTCATATTCATCCTCCCTAGTCAATACAAAACAAATTGGCACAAATATTTAGGCCAGTGTATTATACACTCAAGTGAGTGGTATTTGTCAATATGAAAAATTTAATAATTTTTAATTATTTAATTGATTTATTCTAATCAATAAGCCTAATAGGATAGTGATGACTATAGGATCTTCTGATTTTATTTGTCTCATCAACGACCTTTTTCTAGAGAGGTAAAACTGGAAATGTATAAAAATGAAGTTCAGTGTGTCCTTGGGACACATTATCATTTTGAAGTAGTTCTGAGTAGGAAATGATCTACTATAGTGGCTGAAAATGAAAATTGCTGCAAGGTCATCTGGCTTTCAAAAATTATTCTAATGAGACCTAAGCTTAATATAAACTTTATGTGAATTATCACCCTATAGTAACTTGTGTTAACAGATGCCATCCCTAAATACTATCATTTGATGACAATTAATAAGCCTTATAAAAGTTTTGTTCCTGAGCTACTCACCTCCTACTAAAGAAACTGTAAATCTTCACTTTACACTGCAATTTCTGCTGAGACACACACTTCAGGAGTTAAATTGGTGACCATTTTAGAATTGTGAATTTTAGCATCCGTGAAGTCTGCCAGTTTGTTATTTTCATGTTGCTGTGAATCACTTCCGAACTGTCATTTCCTTTTACTTTTCCTGTCATTCCTAAAGCGTTGCCATAGCCTGATTCTCACAGGAATACTTAATACTCTGTTGTTTCTGTAGTGGCCAAACCCTTTTTTCTGTGACATGGGAGTGTATGCGTTCCTCCATCACCACTACCATTATCAAGCAAGAAATACCTGACTCGCCCCTTTTCTGGAGCAGCCTGGGTCAGGCCTGCTTCTTTCCTTGCAAAGGGACCATCCTTCTTTACCCATGCAAATATTCTTCCTTTAAGTATTTCAATAGCAGTTGTACGTTTCTTTTTGTATCATTGGGCTATATTTTCCATTTAGATTTTGATCTCATGAAGAAATAGGAAAATGAGGAAACTGGTGACACTGATGATTTTGAAATACTAACATTGTGTAGTGAGCATTTTACTGGGACTAAACATTTATGCCATGCACTTATTTTTAGCAGAAAGATGAGAAAGTGTGGCATCAAGAAAGAATACCATGACCAAGAATTCTTAAGAGTCCAGAAAGAATTTCCAGCACAAGGATTTTCAGAAGGGAAACATGAGATGAGAAAATATCCACCTTCTTTAACATACTCCAATATTGTGCCCCATGTTTTGGTCATTATATTTTCTTCTTAATCCAGCTTTTTTTTTTTTTTTTTTTTGGTGAGGAAGGAAGTTCATTATGTAACAAGAATGTGTCTAAGCATTTTACATGCAATATCTCATATAAGTGTTACAACAACTTTAAATACAAATATCATTATGTACATTTTATAGATTGGAAACAAAGTCTTAGATAATTTAAATACCTTATCCAAATCAAATAGTTGCTAAGAAGCCAAAGCTGAGGGACGCCTGGGTGGCTCAGTGAGTTAAGCCTCTGCCTTTGGCTCAGGTTGTGATCTCAGAGTCCTGGGATCAAGCCCTGCATTGGGCTCTCTGCTCAGTTGGGAGACTGCTTCCCCCACTCTCTTGCCTTTCTGCCTACTTGTGATCTCTCTTTCTGGCAAATAAACAAACAAAATTTAAAAAAAATAAATAAAAAAAGAAGAAGCCAAAGCCAAAACTTAAGCACCAACCTTTCTTTAAATAGAATTTAAACCTTTAGTCAATTTTGGGGGAAAAAAAGGTACCAGAAGCTTCTAATAGATTCACTATTTTTTTTTTTTTTTTTGCTGGACATATAGTCTCTATCATATTTGAGTTACTTCACTCAGTAAACATATCTTAAGCACCTTTTGTGTACTGGGCATTATTTAGATATTGGCATTAAGTTTCTGGCATTCTAGATATAGAGAAAAATTAAATATAAAGGAAATTATACAGGATGAACTCTAAGGAGGTAATTGTCACAAATTATGGCATAAGATTGTGAAAGGCCTAGCTGTGCACAAAAATAGTGGAAATAATGTGAGGCTTGTAGCAGATTGATTACAAGTGAAGGCATCAGTCAGAAATACAATGCTGTTTGAAAATAACATAAAGACTTAACATGTAGTAACTGTGAAAATCTTCTATCTGTATTTAGCATCGGCTGAGCTTATGAGAACAAGTTGTGCCAATGTGTCCACATTATAAGCAAGATATGGAAAACTTGGAGAGAGTCCAGAGGTCTATGAAGATAATTAAAATGTAAAATTAAAATGTAAAAAGGAAAATCCTTGAGGAAATATTTGAGGATTTGGGACTATTTTGTCTGAGGAGAGAAAAATGTGCAAAGATGGCCTTCATAACTATTTCAAAATACAAAAAGAATTTTCAGAGGCTGGGAAGTAGTTGCCTTCCCCTTAACACAAAAGACAGAACAAAAGAAATGTGTATTCCCCAGATGGTAACACCATAAAAAACAATATTATCCTATTTAAGTTGTCATCTTAATTCTCCCTCTTGGGACTGGTAAGTAGGCAACAACAAAAAGTATAAGATGGCCAGAGGACAGAAACTTCTCTTCTCACAGCTTTCCTGACCCACATAGCCTGAGAGTATCCATCTAGATATCAACCAAAGGCATAACTCTGCAACATCAATGTTGCTTCATGCTCTGGGAAACAGAGCATAGGTCAGCAGTCTGAAACTCTTTTGGTTGGCCACATATTTTATAAAATTGAATTATTTATCAAAATTTTAAAATGTGTATTTTATATAATAAATCTCTTATTTCTCAAATTAAAAAAAAAATCAGAATATTGGGCAAACCTGGCACCCATTCTTACTGGACTGAAGGTGTGTAGTGCTCCCCACATTCAATAGTCCCTGTGCTTTCTAGTGTGTGCAAGTCCCCACCATCCTCCCATTATCTCCTATAGCACTCATACCTGGCCAGTTTCACTCCTTCTTCCTGCCCTTCTATCCCTTTACATGTTTGATTCTATAAACCTGGTTGTAAGTTTAAAGGAACAGTGAAAGGGGGACCATTTAGTGACTTTGCCAAACCAAGCTAGCTTGCAGAGTTGCCCTCCACCTGCACCCACTGTTCTCTTTTGCTATTAATTTATTTAGAGTCATGCAGCCGAGCCAAGTTTAGTACTAGTATAGAGTCCCTGAGCAATAGTGCACAAAGAGGAGATACTAAAAAGAGAAAATCCACCTGGTCTTCCAAGAATTCTATTTGGCCAGGCTTCTCTTGGACTGGGATAGTGTAATAGAAGCCTCCTCAAGATACAAAGAAAGGTAGCACTGGGTTTTCTTGGAGAATCATTTTTATTCAATGATAAGTTATTTTAAAAAATGATTATTATACTAAAACAAAGTATTATATTATGCAGAATTCAAGAACATTTGCAAGATAAAGCACAAAAGATAAAGCCATTTGTCACTAGTAATAGTGAACCAGGTTTGCATATTTCTGCCTTTGGTGGTAATTTTGTTGGCAGAGTTTGAGAAGCATGACAGATTTCTGCCAACTCCAAATCATTTTAACTTCTATTTCCTGTGGTTTCAGAGTCTCCTGAATCTGATAAGCATAAGATATGTGTCCAAAGCATAAGTGAATCCTAATTAAAATTATTTAAATTATTAAAATTATTCCCACAAAAATTAAGCAACTTAAAAAAATAAATTTTATTTATTTATTTGTCAGAAAGAGAGAGAGAGCCCAAACATGAGAGTGGCAGACAGAGGGAGTGGAGGGAGAAGGAGGCTCCCTCCTGAGCAAGGAGCCTGATAGGGATGCAGAACTTAATCCCAGGACCCTTGGATCATGGCCTGAGCCAAAGGCATATATTGAACTGACTGAGCCACTCAGTTGTCCCCCAAATTAAGCAACTCTTAATTTGAAATGTTATTTTAAAAATTATCTCCACTTGGGGCACCTGGGTGGCTCAATGGGTTAAAGCCTCTGCCTCAGGTCATGGTCTCAGGGTCCTGGGATTGAGCTCTGCATCTGGCTCTCTGCTCAGCGGGGAGCCTGCTTCCTCCTCTCTCTGCCCGCCTCTCTAACTACTTGTGATCTCTGTATCAAATAAATAAATAAATAATCTTTAAAAAATTAAAAAAAAAATTATCTGCACTTGAAGTACTATTTCAATAGAATGTCTTGTTTAAGGACACATCCTTGAGTCAGGTGTGCTCGACTCCCTACCACTCAATAACTATATGACTTTGAACAAGTAACATTTTAACCTCTATGATCTTCAATTTCATTGGACTTTCATAAATGTGTTAACCTTTATAAGGAATCTAGAAAAAACACTTGGAATATAATCAGTGGTACAAAGCTTCTTGTGGGGGAAGTTTTATTTTTCTAACATTTTATTCATCACCTTACCTTGAGGTGGTAACCTTGGGGGGAACATACCTATCAGCTGATTCTCCAGTGATCCAAACCTCAGTAACATTGGAAGAGAAAGCAAGTGTCAAAAACATAGAACTTCTAACTCCAAAAACTAGTTAAGTGTGTGTGTGTGTGTGTGTGTGTGTGTGTGTGTGTGTGTGTTTGTTGTTTTTAATGAGAGGAGAGAGCATGAGAGAGAAGAGGTCAGAGGGAGAAGCAGACCCCCAGCCAAGCAGGGAGCCCAACGTGGGACTAGATTCTGGGACTCTAGGATCATGACCTGAGCCAAAGGCAGTTGCCTAACCAACTGAGCCACCCACGTGCCCCTAAGTGTGTTTTGACATCCCAAAAAACATTAGAAAACTAGAACAAAAGGAAGCTCTGCCCAAATAGTATTTAGTTTAGAAGTGTGAGAGACTTGATCTCTAAATTTTACTTTGAAAAATCACATTTTAAATAAACAGGCAAATATTTAATGCCCTTTTCTATTCAGGGGCACTGAAATAAGACCAACTGTATTTACTTTTAGGATTTGTTGGGGAGTGGTAAGTTGTTTCAGTTTTTGTCTGAAAGATTCTAAAGGCATAGGTTCTATTCCAGATATCATACTCAAAAGCTTATCTATGCCCAACTAGCTAACAGTAGCTTATTCTAAGAGTAAGAACCCAAGTGTTTGCTGTATTATCATATCCTCCATAATTCAGTGGCAGTAAAAACCTAGGAATCTCTGGTTTTCTGATAAGCCTTGCCCGGTACTTCCCAAACGTTTTGGTCTCAGAACAACTTTACATTCTGAAAAACTATTAAGAACCTCAAAGAGCTTTTGTTTATGGGGATTATATAAAAAAAATTTACAGAATTATAACACTTGAAAAAATTAAATATTTTAATGCCATTAAAATACCTTTAAAACAAATGGCTTTAAAATATTAAAATACTTTTAAATTGAATCAAAATCAAATCAAATCAAAATAAATGACATATTTTTATGAAAAAAATCCTGTATTTGGCAAGGTCAAAAATAAATAAGCAAAACCCTTAGTGGCAAGAGTGGAGTTTTTTGCAAAATTTTCTAATGTCTGATTTCAGAGAATGTGGAGTTCTTATATCACTTACTGCATTTACCTGCTGCAATATATGTTTTTGCTGATGTGTATGAAGATATTTTGGAAGGGAAGAGTATTTTAGCAGCCTTTCTAGACAATTTTGTATATTCATTTTTGATGCTATACTCAAACCTGAAAAGGAGTAGTTTCTTAAAGGATAGTTGCAGTCTGGAATCTGAAACCATATCTGTGAGCTTTTGAACAGATTGGAATTTTAGCTATATGTCTGTCTTGTACTTTCAATGGTTTTTTTTTTTTTTTTACCCGTGCATAATTTTTGTAACATTGTGTATGGGTCATTTGGAAAGTCTGACTCATTGCGTTATGTAAAACAATTCAAGTGATGACACAGCCATGTCAAAAATCACGTTCATTAATATACCATCAATCTTACCAGAAAAGCCTTTCAGAGTTCAAGTACTATGAAGCTCATGGTGACAGATAAGCATTTTCTGAAGTTCTAATTTTTCCTTGAGAGCTCAAATTTTGTCATTAAGAATGAATGTTGTCATTTGTATTCCTGGAAGAAGGAGGCTCACTTGTTTATTTTTAAGAAAATATTCAAATACTCAAGTTAGAATAACTATAGTTTGCCAGTTCAGCTTGTAACTCAACTAATCACACAAGTGGTTTCCTTCCTGACAACCGTAATGCTTTGGGATGCAGCAGACATGTTTTATACATAATTCCCGTTTCACCACATAGAATACTAAAAAAGATTTAATAAAATCCAGGGTTGGGATTTATTAAAATCAATCATTTCTTCTGCTTAATCAAGGGCATTCTTAAGTAAAACTGGCATCTTCTTGGCCTCTTTGTTTCCTGTGAGAGCTGGCCATGATGAATACGACTGCAGTGACCACCGTACAATCTGATGCCCCTGCCGTAATGCATGCCAGGTGCCAGCTAGTTGACCGATCATTGCTTTTGCATAATCCCTACATGTGGACACAGGGGGGATAAAAAAGTCAAATGATATCTTACTATTATTATTAAAACAGTTTTGACTTCACAGACCCCTTAAAAACGTTCCAGGTCGAACTGCAGAACAGAGTTGGAGACCTGCTGACCTCGCTTAGGGAAATTCTCTCTTCTTTGAATTCCCAGTGGTGCCTATTGCCCTTAAAATTTGTTTGACTTCCCTCTTTTCACATCTCTTCTGTCATCATCTTGAATTAACATTTGCATTTTTTTTTTACTATGGTGATCTTTCCACATGGTCTGCTTGGTTCCCTCAATAGACAGTCCAGTGCCTTGCTACTCCAAACCTGGTCCATGGACCAGCAGCATTAGCATCTCCCAGGAACTTGTTAAAAATACAGAGTCTCAGATTGTACCCTAACATTCCTGAATCACAATCTGCATTTTAACAATAATCACAGGTGATTTGTATGCACTGGCTTAGTGGAGACCTGGTATATTCACCTCTCGTTCTTTATTTCAGAATATCTATCATTAGTTTATTATTTTTTTTAAATCCTAATTCTAACACATGAGGTTAAATCCACTTTTCCTACTACAAAGGTAGATGTACAACTCAGGTAAGCTATTTGGAGTACTCCCATCTGTGTGAACATAGTGATTGGTCCCCGGATGGGCATGTGTAAACCAGACCAGATCCCTTTTTTCAGAAACATCTGGACTCAGGGAGAAAGGAATGCTCTTTACCTTAGGATTGTTAGCTGTAGAGTCAATGTAAACCTAAAATTGGTGCTGGCCATTTTTGGTGCAACATGAAGGAATGATCTCTGAAATGATTCTAAAAGAAGAGGTCAGAAGTCAAGAATGAAGAGAGACTCTCGATCACATCATTTGAGCCCCCGGATCTGGCTCTGAAGCCATAGGTCCTCATGATTTTCAGGAATATGAATCAATAGATTCTGCTTCCTTGGCCAAAGTTAGTTTGAATTGGCTCTCTACTTCTCGCAACCAAAAGAGTTCTGACATGAGATGAAAGAATCTGTAAGGACAAAAGGATATATTTTATATTTTTGTAACCCTCAAAATATCTAGCAAGTGCCTTGAATATGATAGTTATTCATCATCTCAGCCCTCATTTAATTGAATCTCTTCAATTTATATCTTTCTAGAATGTTCACTGGATTATGTCAAACCTGACTCAAGCACTGCAACTGATCCTAACCAGCACAGGAGGAGGATATTTTATAAAAAGCTTTTCACAATACAGCTCTACCCACTCTGAGAGTTTCTCTGCCATTTCTTCTCCACCAGTACTTTTTATCCCATTTTGTGGTTCTTGAAGGAGCCCTCGCCTTCTGTGCCACCAACCCTTTGCACATGCTGTTCTCACTACCCCCTAGATATCTAACTGATGATCTCCTATTTGTTCTTAAAAAGCCTTTCCAAAGATCACTTCATTTGGAAAGTCTTTCCCAATTCCCACTCTTTCCCTCCCTTACATCATATTCCTTCTGGATTCTTTATCAAGCTTCACAAACTATATTAAAATTGCTTGCATATTTGTCAGTTTAGCCTGCAAAATTGTGAACCTCTTGAATGCAGAAATTTCATCTTTCATCCTTACATTCTCAGGCTTAGTATCGAAACTTGACACTTATTAAACATCCTTCAAATGTTTGTTAAGATCAAAGAATAAAAATAACAAGTAACAAAAAAATTTTAGTCATCACCCTTGAACTCTGCCACTTATTTGCCTTGTGACCTGGGTTAAATCATATATACTACTGAAATCCTGGAATTCTTCATCTATAAAACTGAGACAATTGTGCCCTTCCTGTCTAATATGATAATTCCATGGAATAACAGGCAGAAAAATGACCTTCCCCTCAAAGATGCTTACACCTATGCCTTAATCCCTAAAACTTTCAAATATGTTATATTACGTGGCAAAAGAGACTTTACATCTTTGGTGAGGTTTATTCCCAGGTATCTTATGGTTCTTGGTGCTTTAGTAAATGGAATCGATTCTCTAATTTCCCTTTCTGTATTTTCATTGTTAGTGTATAAGAAAGCCACTGATTTCTGTACATTGACTTTGTATCCTGCCACGTTGCTGAATTGCTGTATGAGTAGTTTGGAGGTGGAGTCTTTTGGGTTTTCCATATAAAGAATCATGTCATCTACGAAGAGAGAGAGTTTGACTTCTTCATTGCCAATTTGGATACCTTTTATTTCTCTTTGTTGTCTGATTGCTGTTGCTAGGACTTCTAATACTATGTTGAACAAGAGTGGTGAAATAACATGGAGGACATGGGGAGTTAGAGAGGAGAAGGGAGTTGGGGGAAATTGAAAGGGGAGGTGAATCATGAGAGACTAGGGACTCTGAAGAACAATCTGAGGGGTTTGAAGTGGCAGGGGTGGTGGGAGGTCGGGGTACCAGGTGGTGGTTATTATAGAGGGCACAGATTGCATGGAGCACTGGGTGTGGTGAAAAAATAATGAATACTGTTATGCTGGAAATAAATAAATAAATAAATAAAAAGAGAGACATTACAGATACACTGAAAGTTATAGACCTTGATATAGTGAGAGTTTGGCTTATTCAGCCAGGCCTAGTCTAGCCACATGAGCCCTTACAAGAGGAGGATTTTCTTTTCTTTTTTTTTTTTTTTAAAGATTTTTATCTATTTATTTGATAGACAGAGAGAGATCACAAGTAGGCAGAGAGGCAGGCAGAGAGAGAGTGGGGGAAGCAGGCTCCCCGCTGAGCAGAGAGCCTGATGTGGGGCTCGATCCCAGGACCCTGAGATCATGACCTGAGCCGAAGACAGAGGCTTAAACCACTGAGCCACCCAGGCCCCCCAAGAGGAAGATTTTCTTAACTGAGTAGCAGAGGGGAAAACAGAAGGGGAGGCCGGAAGCATTCCAAGTTTGACAAGGACTTAATCCACCATTGCTGGCTTTGCAGATGGAGAGAAAAAAAAAAGCCATTAGTGAAGGAATGTGGGCAGCTTGTAAAAATTGAGACTAACCCTTGGCCAACAGCCACAAAACAATGGGGACTACAGTCCTACAACCACATGGAATTGAATTCTTCCAAGAGTGTGAATGAGCTTGGAAGAAAATACATCTCCAGAGCCTTGAGAAAGGACCACAGCCCAACAGGTACCTTGGGTTCAGCCTTGTGAAGCCCATGGCAGAGAACGAGCTAGTCCAACCTGCACTTGTACTTTTGACCTACAGAAATGTGAATCAATAAATAGCTGCTGCTTTAAGTCACTACATTTATGGTCATTTATTATGGCAGCAATAGAAAACTAACACCTATACAATATAACATTTTATAAACTAAAATGTCAGACAAATACATACTCTTAGAATTTGATACTGTGATCTTTTGGAGATTTGGGGTGAAAGAATGTGCTGAACCAATGTTGGATCTATTATAAGGAGGGTAAGGGAGAGAGAGGAAAGGACATGATGTTAAAGTCATGAATTTAGTTTGCTCTTCAAATGTTTAACTTTGAGGTTGCCTCTTTCCAAATCCCTGGAGATTTGGTCTTCCTGCATACAGAGAGGTTTTATTAAAGCTCAAGTCCCTTGTAAAAGCTTTTAATAGCTTTCTTTAAAAAAAAAATCATCCTTAACTCTCTCTCTCAGTGCTATTCCCCTAAATGCAAGAGAGCTCAAAGATACTAAAGAAACACAGGAGACAAAATTAAATCAGGGGCCCTTCTAACTCCTCCATTATTCAAAGCACTTAGTGGACTAGAAATGATTTAAGAGTGATAACAACCAGACTTCCCAGAGTAAACAGTTTTTACTTTTCTTATTGGTAAGCAGGAGAAAGAAGATTCTATATTCTCATTAGCAAAGATTTTGAATTCTCTCTTGCCAAAAATAAGAGAGCATCTTTCTTCCTGTCTAGTCTACTTTCTTTTTTAATATGGAGGCAAATCAAGAGTAAAGAAAAGGAGATTACAACTTTATTACTGCTTTTATTGGATAGTTACAATATTCTGGCAGGCAATCGGGCACTGCACAGAATATAGAAATGAGACTCTGACTTCTTGATCTGTAATGCAAATGAAGCCAATCAGAATGTAATATCACTACAAGGTTCAAACCAAAGCTATGGTGTTTCTTGTAAATGCAATTGGCACTTGAACAGTTGAGACTCACAACATGCTTCATAAACATTAATTAATTATTCCAAGTTTAAATTTAATTCCTCCAGTGGATAGGACGTATGTACAGAAGATGAAAGAGTCAGCTGTAGGATCAGCTAACAATAATCACAATAATAGCTGACACTTGTAATCTTCAAAACACCCTTTAAACATTTATTAATCAACCATCCCACCACCTTATGGGAAAGATAAATATGATTCTCCTGATTCATAGCCTAAGAAATTGTGGCTTCAAGTGCAATGGTTTTGCTCGGGGATTTCCCCAAAATATTCTAACTGGAGAGTTAAGAATTAGAATCCCTCTATTAACCAGGGGCAGAACGTAAAGTTTACTGGCACCATATTATGAGAAGAGGTTCAAAATGGTAAAACTTACAGAGGACTTCTGTTACTGGAGAAACTGTACTAGGGTACCCCTAGAAAAGAGGGAAAAGGATGATGAATTGGAACACTGCAGTGCCCCCAGAGAAAGTCTCCCCCTCAGGAGTTTCCTGCAACAGCAATGCAAGCTTTCCTGATTTCTCCAGCATAACCAGTCCTGGAATGCTCACTAACTGGGTTTAAAATGGAGGTTAAAATTTTCAAGGGCGCTTGGGTCACTCAGTCGGTAGAGTGTCTGACACTTAATTTTAGCTCAGGTCAAGATCTCAGGGCTATGGGGACAGCCTCCTTGCCTAGTGGGGAGTCTGTTGGAGATTCTCTTTCCCTCACACTCTGACCCTCCCCTTCCCTCAAATGAATCAATAAATCTTAAAAAACAAACAAACAAACCTCAAGCCCCAAAGGTAACATAGAACCCACAGAAGTGAGTGACGGGCTCACACAATGTTTTATTTGTTATTAAACATATTTAGAGTTTACACTTGTAGCTCTCCATTGGGTGTGAGACAATGCATCTGACACCCCGGGTATTATCATGTGGAGAGCACACGATTCTGCGATGCCTTCCTGCTCCCAAAGCCACCTCCAGCTCAGGGCTCTCACCTCTTAATTTGTTTCCATTTCAACCCTGGGTCTTTCAACCTCAGGTCTGGACTTCTTACTCTCAATTCAGAGATTTTGCACCGATTTTCCCCTCAGCTGGTTCCTAACCCCATACATTATCCCTGTATCTAGTCAGACGTCATTCTTACCCATCTCGTTCCTTCCCTTTCTTTATATTTCTTCATAGCAAATACCACTCTTGAAACTATATGATAACCTCTCTCACTAGAATGCAAGCTTCATGAGGACAGATCTGTTTCATTTACTATTGAAGACTTAGATCAGAACCAGATGATAGGTACGCAACATATTCAGTGAACCAATGAATAAAATGTAGACTTGAGTTTGAGCTTCACATTGAGTATAAAGATTACTTAAAAAAAACAACAACAGCAGCCATGCCAACAAATGGTAAACATAGTTCCCTGTCAGTTCTTCTATATATCTTAATCATTATCTTAATGACTATATAATATGCCACTAACACCTGAATTTATTAAACAATCTTTGGTTTTGGAAATTGAGCTTGTTTCCAATTTTTTTCTTTTAAACTAGTATAACATGAAGATCATCTTGGGAAGGAGTAAGTGTAACAAGGAGGAAAGCATCAGGGTAAAACAAAGCCCCCCGTTTGTTGGTAGCCAGGGGCTGCTCTGCTCCCTTATGACCTGGCTAATTCCTAGTGACTCAACCTCCTTTAACTCAGAGATCTTGCAGCAGCCCTCCAAGGCTGGATGCTTGCTTGCTATTACTTGGTTCCCATGTCTCGTTATCTGGGTCTCAGTTCCTGCCTGAAGATGACAAGATATGGAACTATAAACATGAAGCATGTTCTCTGTAAATGTCAAGTCCCTGCCTACCCCCACTGATCAAAGGGGAGGGAACTAAGCTCATGGTCCCTTTACCCTGTGGTCTTATCCTGTGCCATATACCTTTGGGAACTAATCATGGATAGAGTAACCTAATTACACTAATTTAGGATAATGCATTAATGCAAGAGGTTTTGAACGGCCAAATAATTATCTGCTCCATTTGGAGCCTTTAGGAGAGATGATCAAGCATTGTGATTTTCAAAAATAGTTCTGGGAGGGGCCAGAGAAGTTAGGAGGCAAAGAGAGATTGTCAGCAGCTACTATAGAATGAGTCCCATTATCTGGAAAACAGTACCCGATTCACAGAACAATCTAATCCAATGCCTTATGTACCCTACTTCTTACTTAGAGTATGTAGACTCAACTATAAGAATATGTTAGGCCTGTCCTAAATTCTGCCCTCAGTTTCATGAGTATAACAGAGCATGGGAGCAACTTGCAAGTTAGATTTTTGCTGAGAACAGATTTTGATCTTACATTGCTAAGAGACCACCCCATTCCACAGTGCATAATGAAATACAGCTTTTGCTCCTCTTATAATTATAAAATGCAAGATTGCTGGGTCTATTTCCTCGAGACAAACAGTATAAATCTGCATACCTGGGATGGTGTTTCAAATTCATCTTTGTAAAAGCATCTGTAGGTTTTGTCATAAACACATAGTGTTTAAGGAAACTAAATTAATTACATACACTTTAATATTGAAAGTACAAAATAACAAACCTTACCTAGACCGCATATTTTATCTGTCTTGCTGAGAGGAAAGACAGATGAAAGAAAAATGTGTACTTAAGTATTCATTTAATAGTGTGGATGGTGAGGGGCAAACGTGTGTGGATGAAAAATGAATGCTATAATCAGGTATTTGTGAAATAAATGGAATAGAAATATTTGTGACTAAAATACAAGTATAATCTTAGGAACTACCGAAACAAATATCATCACTAATAAGATATTTCTGGAGGCTCACAAAAATATAATCAATTTTTCAGTTCATAAAATTTCAAAAAATGGGATTTACATTTGCTAAACCAATTAACAAATTCTAATTTACGCAGTGTTGATGCTTCTAATTGGCAGCCGTGCATTTTTATGAGTCTTCTTGTTAATCTCTTATGGTAATCAAACTCACAAATTTAAAATTCACTGGTGTTCTTGATACATGGAACTAGTTAAAATTCTTAATTAAATTAGGATGACTAAAAGAAAAGTTGTTTTAAAAGTAAAATTATAAAGTGTTATGACTAATGCTGTACAAATTAGCATAAAGTAGGTTTGGGGAGAATCATTCTGAAGACTTTGCAATTAGGAGCACCTGCTATTAGTGCACTTGTTAAACTTTTATCAATTAATCATTACTCTCTCAAATAGCAAGAAAAATTGAATGTTGTGAATATGAAGAGAGTGATTAATTGCAAGTGGCAAATTGCTGACTGGCTCCATTATTACCTGGGCTTTAAGGATTTTTGGAAATAAATGTCTATTATCAGTTTTATGAATACATAAATTATACTAATGTGTTCAGTACCGGTTGGTTTTCTGTCTTCTTTATTCAGTAATAATTGTTTTCTCAAAGTTTTAAAGATGACTTAGAGAACACAGATTCTGAAATAGGATATTATTATGGCTTCATCAAAAACATTTAATGATTGCATTATTTAGTCTTATTCTCTAAATGTACACCATCCATATTTTCCCATCCAGAAAAGCATGGGAAGAGGTAAAAGTTGTTTTGCTATGATGTAGGAATCAATCTTTATTTGAAGTACAATTTAGGATTAAGCAATATAGCACTATGACTTCAAAATGTTAATTAATTCTCAATTTGGCCTGCTGTTCCAGCCCAAGCATTTAGATTGCAAAGGGCATTTTTGTTAAGATCATTTCATTACAAGTTAAAATTGCAAAAAAAAAAAATTGATTTAGAAATATGTTCTAAATCAATGCAGCAGTGGCAGAGTACCTAAAGTATTTGCTAGAATGTACTTTTCATTATTCCAAGATTCACATAGGGATCTCTAATGGTCTCTGAAAATCCAGAGATTATCAAGAAATGTGACTTTAAGTACCATGAAATTGCTATAGCTATTTATCTTAGCTACTCATAGATAAAGCCACATAACTGTTAGATGGAAAGAGTCTCAAATATAGGAAAGACTTTAGCTATATTCTATTTTAGGGGGGGAAAAAGCCCTATAGGACATTGTTCTAAATTAACAAGGTGTTGAGGGGGGAGATGAACTATAAATGCAATGGGGGGGGGGAGATGAACTATAAATGCAATCTTTACAAATTCCAATTTCAACCAAAAAGTAATAAGTATCAAAGCAGAATTCTGTTTTTACATTCAGGGAAAAAATATCCACACTATATTGTCATACATAAAAACTCTGGGACCATGAACTGTATCCACACATTTTCCTGAGCTCTTATGTTGGCCTTTCAGATCATGTTTGTTCCTGACTGCCTGAGCCATTAGAAGGAAGTCTCTGTGGATGGTAACTATGGAAACTATACTTATTATGATGATCATTTCACAGCATATACAAATATCGAATCATTATGTTGTACACCTGAACCTAATGCAATGTTGTATGCTAATAATACCTCAATTAAAAAAAAAAAAAAAAAGAACGAAGTCACTAGTTTCAACAGAACTATCCTGGCATGAAAATATAGATCTAGATCGGGATTTCTTTATTGACATTTTGGACTGGATCATTCTTTGCTGTGGGGGGGCTCTCTTTAATAGAGAATGTTAAGCAGCGTCCCAGGTCTCTAGAGAACCTCTGTAGTTGTGACATCCACAGGTGTCTCTAGACATTGTCGAATATTTCCTGGGTGCTAAAATTGTCCTCCACAAAGAGCCACTGGTATAGAGTGATCTAAAATTCTAGATTATTTTAATGCGGTAAACCAGGTAGATTAGTCTCCCAGCAATGGTGTTCCCCATCAGGTGTTGGCAACTATCCTGCCTGGATTCATTTTCCAGTTCTGGTATCACTATCCATGTGACTTTGGTTATCTCTTAAACATTTGTGACCTCTCTCTCTCCCCCTCTCTCTCTGGGTCTGTCTTTCTTTCTTTCTTTTTCTTTTTTTATCCATCTATTCCTCTACAATATGGGAATAATAGTTTCCAACTATAATAGTTTCCAATAATAATTTCCAACTTAATGGAATTACTGTGGGGAGTAAATATGATAATGAGTATAAGCACATAACAGTGTCTGGCACATTATTAGTCCTTCATAAAAGATAGTTGTTACTTTTGTATTATTGTTTTCAGTCCAGTTTGTTTTTATTTTAGGTCCATTTTTCATTGGTCCAATATCATTTCTAAAACTACAGAACCCTAACTGTCTAGATGTCTTACACTAGACAAATTTTCAAACACAAATAATGGTAATTACTTATATTTGTTCAGCCCTTTAAAGGGTCTAAACCCTATCATAGAGATTATTATTATTTGTGTGTGTGTATGTGTGTGTGTGTGTGTGTGTATTTGTCTTTATTTCTTGTAGGAATCTAAAAGTGAAGTTATAAGCCAAAATTATAATACTGGTTTTCATATTTGTCCATGTATTTGTCTTATATTTGTATATGCATCCAATAGGATGAAATCCATCCTTCACATGGATTTCAGTTACTATCTAGTGTCCTTTCATTTCCCCTTAAAGTACTATCTTTAGCCAATATTGTAGGGCAGGTATAGTGGTAATCCCTTAGTTTTTGTTAATCTGAAGATGTCTTGATTGCTCTCTAATTTTTGAAGGACAGTTTGCCAGATTATTTTTTATCTTTCCATCAAAGAAATTTTTAGGATCACTATGCCCAGTAGTTCACTGAGCATCATGAAGGAGATCAAAAGAAATAAAAGTCTAGTTTGGGTCCTCAAAGAACTTAAAACTTAGGGAAAATAATATACACTTAAAATCACTACAAGAAATAGATGATGTTGTTTAATACATATTTATTGCAAACTTGTTGATGATAGTAATATTCTTAGACACCCCTCTAATTTTCCTCCTGCCAGTTTAGAAATAGAAGCAGATCCATAAATATAGGTGGGGTGAAGGAATGGAAGAAATAGCAGAGTAAAAAAATGTATTTTCTTCCAAAATGTCCCTGACTTATTACATGGCCTTGTTGAAGCCAGTTCTGTGAGCTGGTCCCTCAATGGAGAAAATAGTAATGTCTAACACCTGACATTTATACAGCCCCAAATAGTTTACAAAGCATTTTCATGTACATTATCATATCTCGTGATAATATATCATCAGCCCCATTCTCCTCTGAGAGCTCAGCAATTTAATTATTGCAGCTATATCATGAGTCTTGGCCCAGAGTTTTTCTGAGCCTAGGATATATTTCAGTCTTTAAATGACCTTGATTTTATAAGACTATGCTTTAATAACACCAGACCAATTTTATGATATGTAAGATTAAGTTATAAATATAAGATCCCTTAGAATCTTTGTTTGATGGCCCAGAGTCACAGAACTAGGTAGGGCCCTGAGAATCAGTTTTGTTTTGTTCTTTTATAGATGAGGAGATGCAGACCCATTGGCTCAGAGAATTTCCCACTTTCTCTTGGTGAGTCACTGGCCAAGTCAGAATTAGAAGCTGATTACTCTTTTATTGTCTCATAGTATTAATCATTACAGAAGACAAAGGATTTAAATCTAACTCAAATTAGTCAAGCTTCCTTTAGCTCTGTGAAAATATTTCACTTGTAAGAGCATGCACATTTTAAGCCTCTCATTTATTAATTCAATAAACTAATGAGCACATAATTTAGTTAGCCAATAAGGGAAATAGTAACGTAATGCAACTGACATCCCTTTACTAGTTATTTTCTTATGAAATGTAAATGGAATTTCTTTCTCTTCAATTTCTGCTTTAACATCTAATATACATTGAAGCAATCATCTTCATTTTAGGGAAATTTTCAACTATCATTAAGTGAAAATGAATCAAATATTTTCTAGCGTTATATGTACCCTTCATGAATTTTTATTTTGATTTAAATCTCATTTGATATTTTTGGATAACCATGTAACAAGCTTGATATGTTTCTTGTGTGATGTAGCTCCTCATGGATTTAGATGATGAGTCTCTTACTCCTTTTGGACACAGACATGTAAGAAGTGGCTAATAAATATTGAAAATGTGGTTGGCTGCCTGCTAAGACTTTAGGAGTCACCAACAAAGATTATGCACTTGGTCTAGTGAGCCATCCTTTATACAATTTGAATGTTTATAGGGTTCTTTATATAGCAAAGCTACAATAATAAGTATGTATGATGATAGATGAGTGAATCAACCTGCAGTAATTATATTTAAGGCTAGAATGAAGGATCTTAGTGTGTTATATATGTAAACATTGGTGAACTATTGAAGCAGAAGTTAAACTTTTGTCTAACACTTTCTGAAACTGGAGGCACTTTTTATGGTCAAGTTTGACTGAAAATAAAAAATTGTGAGATTGTGATCAGTTCAAACTTTCTGAAGGACAGAGAACACATTTTATACATTTCTCTATATGTTAGCATGCAGGCAGCATTTAATGAATTTTTAACTAAACCAACTGTCCCTAGAATATCAAGTGAACTATTAGCCCTTCTCTGAGATCTAAGGATGGTGCAGATTCCGAGGAGTCTTCTGCTTGCGCCTTCATACACAACTAGGGTTAAACATATGGATTAATTATGTGGATGCTAACTGGTTGTTAAATTTACTTGTAAGTTTTCTAGAAGCTAAGTTGTCTAATGCTGTGATACCATCAAGACTTGCCATTTTTTTAAGCCAAGAAAAATGACCTATTTAAATAGAAAATCCCAAATTTAAACCCTAAATCAAGAAAAACATGGTATTCTCAAAAACACCTGGACACCAGGGACAATTGCTGCAGGTGCATTAGCAGTTTTAATAGAAGAAGGAGAACATAGAGAGATCCTAGTAGAATTATGTAAGTGAGATCATTTGTGTCAGAGCTCATGATGGGCCACTCAGGGAAACAGACTATCAAAACTTGAAGAAAAAAGATCAATTTCATCATGCCTTTATTAGCAAAAAGCTATGGTTGGTGTTTTCCAATCCTTTGTCTATGCCCCAAGGGAGAATAACTTAATGACCCACTGAAATTGCATTCCCCGATGGGTGATATAACCAGCCTTTGATGCCTTCACCCTAATAACAATACTCATCTCATCCAGAAACTCTTATCATTTCTCCTTGCAAGATCTCACCAACACAGAGGCCTGCTTTTTTGCTATGAAAGTCTAAAACAGTATTATATAACCTGTGGGCCTCTACCCAGCTTCCCTTATCTTCTCCCAGACTGAGGAATTAGATATTCTTACTGTCATTCCCATCAGTCAACACCAATGCCCTGGGCGAAAGTCCCATAATTTTCCAGGTACAACTAACTCACTAGTGTAGGTAATCTTCCCTGAAGTTTCAAAAATGCAAATTAGCTTATAAATGTTCTCCATGGACAAATTGAGACTGATTTGCCAGGTTGAAAGTGAACCCTCCACCAGGAGCAGTGCGTTCAGGGAATGCTCACTACACAGTAAATCTAACAATTTCAATGCCTTATACCTGGTGGGCTCATTGCAAGTGCTTCCTGCAAGGTAAAGTTTCTGTTTGATAAGTCAGAATGTCATGGGTTCCAAAGTTAAGGAATACAATGGACTGAACTTGATGGTTATGAGGACCATTTCTGTATGAGAGATCTCAGTTTTAAAGTATCCATTTCTAGAATCATAGCATTTGATTCTTTACCTCTTGGGAGAAAATATTTTTAGAGCATTGCCCATTCTTTGTCCTGGTTTGAAAGGACTTTCTGATAGCAAAATAAACCACTAGTAAAGTTTGGAAGAGCAATCTTAAAGGAAATGCTTTTGAGCTGGCTATCTCGTATCACCAGAACATCTATTCAGTGTGAGCTTTTATCTGGTATGGTAGATGCAATTTGTTATAACAGATAAATTTCCTTGTCAAGGAAAACACCACCTGCCTGGATGAGTTATTTTCAGTCTTGACTGCACATCTGAATCACCTAGACAGCTTCAAAAAATACTGATGCCCAGGCCCAAAGATATTCTTATTTAATTGATCTGGGACAGTGCAAATCCTTTGGTATTATTTTTTTCTAATTCCCCAGTGAATGGCCAGAATTGAGAAGAGCTTAGATTTATAATCTCTCCTTGATAATCTTTTAAATTTATTTAGCTTTACAATGTTCTACAAAGATAATCTTCCCTGGAGGACTGAAGTGTAAGATTGATGATGAATTCAGTTATTTCCCTACCTGAAGCCATCGGGGAATGGATTGGTCATCACTTCCCACTGGGCCACTATTTTAGATATAGAAAAATTAACCTAAAAGGGATATTTATCATTAGATGTGTTCATGAACTGAAGTTGGTAGTGCTAAATGGTAGATATAAATCCAGAGGAAATATTACCCTTGTCCCTAGATCAAATATTCTCACTTACCATTTATCATCTAAAGACATATTAAAAAATTCTGCCTCAGTTACTCAGGGAAAAGCTTTCTCCCCTCACTTTCCTTTAACAGATTAATGATCACTTAAACCTGGTATACCCTTGATCTTCTAGGGTCTGATTTGACAAGGAGGGTTGGGCAGCCAAATGAATCCCTGACCATATTTGTGTGCAACATGTGAAGTAAAAAATAATAAAGACTGATTGTGGGTTTACAAATTTCAAATCTTTCTATGATAGGGAGTTCTGATTCTGCTACCATGGAAAGGGAGTAACCCCATTCCTTCCAGACCTTCCCCTTCACAATTAAACCACTCTGAATATAACACAATGAGCAAATATAGGGATTCTCCAGAAGGTGGAAGGAAGACTGTCTGCAAGAGACCTTGAGACCTAAGGAATAACACACTAGTGAGTACCCTAGGTCTCCTGATTGCCTCACACTTTCTCACACCGCAGAAGCCTCTAACAGGTACACACCAAAACACAAAGCAACAAAAAAGACAAAGCAAAACAGCGCACACACACACACACACACACACACACACAGGAAAGAAAAAGAAAACCTTCAACAAAAACCCATTCATCCCAAGCCAAGGGACCAGAAAATGTGTGACATCAAGTTAGAAAACTTTCTTGGCAATACCTGTCCTACTCTAGTCAAAGACTAAGGAGAAAAAAAAAAAACACATCTTGCATCGATGCAGTTTCAGCCCTGGAGTGGAAAAGATGATTAAATAGGAACCAAAGTTTGTTAATATAAAGTCCAAAATGTCTAGGCTGCAATAAAAAACTGTGCATTATATTCAGAACCAGGATAATTATGAGATGAATTAGAAAAGCAACCAACAGATGCCAGCACTAAGTTGAGTCAGATGTTGGGACAATTTGACAAAGATTGTAAAACAAGCATCATAAAAATGTTTCAGAGAGAAGTTACAAATTCTATTGAGACAGATAAAAAGATAGAAAATCTCAGCAAATAAATAGAAATTATTTTTTAAAAGAACCAAGTGGAAATTATAGAACTGAAAAATATGATAGATGAAACTGGACAAAAGACTAATGTGATTAGTAGGAAAATGGGAATGACAGAGAAGAAGATCAGTGAACTTGGGAACAAACCAACAGGGTTTACCCATGTAAACAGTGAGGAAATAGATTGAAAATAAACAGAGTCTCAGGGAGCTGTGGGACAATATAACCCACAGAAATGTGGAGAATCAAGAAGCCAAGCAAACATCAGATAGAATAAACCCAAAGAAATCCATGCCAAGATACACTGTAATTGAACCTCTGAGAACTGAAGACAAAGAAGAAATCCTCAAAACAGTCAGAGAGAAATGACATATTACTTATAGGAAAAAAACAAATCAGATGAAAACCCATTTCTCTTCTAAAACCCCAGAGGCCAGAAGAAAATGACACATTTTTCAAGTACTGGAAGAAAAGAACTCAACTGCAGATTCTAATCTGGTGAAAATATCCTTCAAAGATGAAGGGGAAATAAAAACATTCTCAGAAGAAGGAAAGCTTAGACAATTTTATAGTTAGCAAATACAGTGTCAAAGGGTGACTAGAAGAAGTTCCTTAAATAGAGAGGAAATGATAACAGAAGGCTTTGAACTTCAGAAGGCAATAACATCAGAATGCATAAAAATAATAACATCAACATGCATAAATGTAACAGACAATCCTATTTCTCATGGGATTCTTTTATCATTTTTGATGCATTTTGATGAATGAAGCAACATAACATAACATAACATAACATCATGTAATGTGGAGTAAATATTAAAGATAACTATGTTTAAAAGGTGAGGAGGTAAATAATGCCATATGTGACAACATGATGGACCTAGAGGGCATTATGCTAAGTCAAATAAGTCAGGCTATGAAGGACAATTACCATATGCTTCCACTCATAAATGGAATCTAAAAAAATGAATAAAGACACTAAAGACAGAGTCAGAACTACAAATACAGAGAACAAACTGATGGTTGCCAGAGGGGCCAGGGGTGTGGGGGATAGGCAAAATGGGTGAAGGGGTGTGGGAGATACAGGCTTCCAGTTATGGAATGAGTAAGTCATGGGGATAAAAAGCAAAGCATAAGGAGTACTGTCAATGTTATTGTAATATCAATGGAGGGAGACAGATGGTGGCTACACTTATGTATAAATTGGTCAAATCAATAAGCTGCACACCTGAAACTAATGTAACATTGTGTGTCACCTGGACTCAAAAAAAAAAAAGTAAATAAAGAAAGAAAAAAGTGAAAAAAAAAGGGGAGGATGTTAAAAGGATCTAAATAGAAGTAAAATTTTTAAATTATACTCAAAGGGGTAAAATATTGATATCATTAGACTGTAATAACTCACATATGCATATTGTTATATGCAAGACAACCACTATTAAAACTAAAAATAGTGTAAGTAAAAGTAAGAGGAAATCCTTAAGAAGTATTCTAATAAACCAGAAAAGGTTATAAAAGGAGAACTAGAGGAAAACTAAACAGGAAACAAACAAAAAACAAATCTTTTATGTTTTTTGCTATCTTAAAAAATATATATATCAAGTATCCACATAAAACTACTTGAATTTGGCAGTCAGATCTAATCATAAAGAAGAAACTGAAACATTATTACCTAGGGTATTAAGTTCAATGAGTGTACAAATAACTCCATATTTATTATTTTCCTTTTACAAATAACTTTTTAAAGTGACAGGTTAAAATAAGTACTCAAAAATTTTTTATTCTGTCCTCAAAATGGTAGCCTTCATTTTAGTTGAGTTTGGTTGTTCATATAACTAATATTAAGTTATTATCTCATCTGGTAAGATTAAATTGAGAATTTCCTATTTTTTAAAAGGGCTATATTTTAGTCTTCCAACATTATAGAATCATTAGCTTAATAGAACAGCCATGTATATCAATACTTTAAAATATTTTTAATATAAAGGAAATAAAGATGTAGTAATAAATTAAAAGCTAAGGTTCTCAGGCCAACATTCTAGTGAAAGAAGAGGTATATAAGATACTTTTTTTCTTCTGATTTTGGTACTATTACATTTTTAAAATTATCTAGTAAAGAGATTATTCAAAGTAACAAGAGATTGTTGCTTTTATTAGCATTGTTGCTTTAGTATATTTTTCTTTTTGCTCATTTGTACTTTGTAAGATTTCTTCACTAAGCCTGCACAATGTTGTATATTAAGATAGATATTCCAGGTTTCCATTATATAATGGCCATTGACAAATTATAATTTCTCTGTACATATTCTCCCCCAAAAACATACCAATCAGGTAGGCATGCAAATAACATCACAGAAAATACTGAAGAAAAGGAAAATACTCAGAGTATTATTATGAGGTGAGAACAACTGAAACTATACAGCTGGAAACTCCAACAATGAAAATTAAAAATGATATTATTTATGTATATCAAAGCAAAAATCTAAAATAAAATATTGGCAAACAAAACAAAATGGTACATTAAAAAATAATGTATCCTGAGCAAGTGGGGTATACTACAACAATGCAAAAATGCTTCAACATTTTAAAAAGCCATGATTGTCAGTCAGCACATTAATATATTTAAGGAAACATTATCATGCTCTTGCCTAGATGCTTAAGAGTTATTTCAGAATTCAACATCAATTTCTAACTTAAAAAATTCTGAAAGAAGATTTAATGAATTCATCCTAAAGTGAATTATCCTAAGATGATTATGTTGTGTATATGTGCATGTGTCTGTCTGTGTGTGTGTCTGTTTCCATTCCTCAACCCAAAATGTATCATTTATGTATAGGGAAATACTTGATAAATTCTCACTGAGACAGCAGTAAGGGAGTGATGCCTATCATTTGCATTATTCTACAATAATGAAATACTATCCAAGGTGACTACAAAAAATTTAGGAGTATGATAATTATAAAAGAAAAGATAAAAATGTGTCTTGATATATAAATATGTAATATAAATATTTATAAAATGTATGTATAAAATAAAATACAGATATTGCAAATATATAAAAAATGTATTGTGCTAGTGTGCTTGAAGAGGATCAATGAAAATATGGTTATAAATAGTGACATAATTCCATGATACACCATGTTATATAAAATTAACATGTAAAATTAATATATCATATATGTAAAGATTATTAGTTAGAAAAAAATAATAGAAGAAAATATGCCACAACAAAGAAGTCTGAGAAAACAGAAATAAAATAATATATATAATCTATACATAGAAAATTATAAAACACTATTACAAGATACAAAAATAAACTTGAATAGACAAAAAGTCACCCCATGTTCTTGGATTAGAGATTCAATTCCTAAAGAGTCAATATTGTTTGAGTTAATATAAAAAATGACATGGGAAAATATGTGATCCCAATAAAAGTACTGTTTTTTGTGAAGCTATAAAATTTGAGTCTTGAAATACAGAAGCAAATAGTCAAGAAAATGTTGGGGGAAAAAAGCATATTAAATCATACTTTGGGGAGGAGCAAGATGGTGGAGGAGTAGGAGACAGAAATATCATGTCCCAGGGGTTCAGCTAGATCATTATCAAACCATTCTAAACACCTACAAACTCAGCAGGAGATGGAAGAGAAGAGCAGCAATTCTACGAACAGAAAATCTACCACTTTCTGGAAGGTAGGACATGTGGAAAAGTGAATCCAAAGCAACGGGAAGATAGACCATGGGGAGAGGAGCCAGCTCCTGACAAATGAGAGAGCAGCACAGCACAAAATCGGAACTTTAAAAAAATCTGTTCCACTGAGGAATGTCACTCCAGAAGCTAAATGAGGTGTGTAGCTCTCAGGAGCAATGTCCTGAGAAAATGTGGTCTCAGGACCTGTGGGGTCACAGAAAGACTGGGTTCCTGACAGTGGCAGAGCTCCCATGTATCAGAGAAGGAAAGCCAGCTACAGAGATGGAGCCAAGGAGGGAAGCTGGAGGGGGGTGGTGGTGCTGTCAGCTCAGGGTTACCTTGAATCATGATCCAGAGCAGGGACCTCTTTGAGCGGGGACCCCACAAGTGACAGATCTGGTATGGGCGTATACTGCAGGAATCTGCTGGGTTCAGAAACTCCAAACAGGGCTGTCACAGGCTGGGTGAGCTCAGAGTACAGCTGGAGGCCAGGTATTGACTGGAGAAAAGGGACTGCTTTTCTCTGAGGGTGCACTGAGGAGTGGGGCCCTGAGCTCTCAGCTCCTACACAGCTGGAGATTGAGAGGCCTCCATTTTCATTCTCCTCCTCCAAAGCTGTACAGAAAGCATCAGGGAACAAAAGCTACTGAGAGGGAACCCAAGCAGATTACTTAGCCTGGCCCCTGGCAAGGGTGGTGCAATTCTGCCTCAGGCGAAGATGTTTGAGAATCACTGCAACAGGCCCCTCCCCCAGAAGATCAGCAAGAACATCCAGCCAAGACCCAGTTCATTGATCAATGAGAACTGTGGAACTCCAGAGCTAGGGAAAAGCAACACATAGAATTCATGGCTTTTCCCCCAAGATCCTTTAGTCTTTCAAAGTTAAATTTTTTAAACTTTATGTTTTTCTTATTCTACTTTTTTTTTTTTTAAAGATTTTATTTATTTATTTGACAGAGAGAGAGATCAAAAGTAGGCAGAGAGGCAGGCAGGAGGGTGGGGGGAAGCAGGCCCCCTGTTGAGTAAAGAGCCCAATGCAGGGCTCAATCCTAGGACCCTGAGATCACAACCTGAGCCAAACAGAGGCTTAACCCACTGAGCCACTCAGGCACCCCTTAAAAATCGTTTTTAATTTCACTGTTATAGTCATATTTTATACCTTCATTGTATTTAACCTTATTTTTTGTATACCTATAGGTTTTTTTCTTGTTCTCTCATTCATCTATTCTTATCTGGATAAATGGCAAGGTGGAAAAACTCACCACAAGAATAAAGAACAAGAGGCAATACTGACGGCTAGGGACCTATCAATATGGACATTAGTAATATGTCAGAACTAGAGTTCAGAATGGATGTGCAGTAGTATCTCACTGTGTTTTTAATTTGCATCTCCTTGGTAACCAATGATGTTGAACATCTTTTCCTGGAATTCATTTATAAAGTATCTGCACATTTTTACTTTGTTGTCTTCTTCTTATTGAGTTGTAAGACTTTTTGGTATATTCTGAATCCAAGTAGTTTGTAACATGTACATTTTGCAAATATTTTCTCACCATCTGTGACTTGCCATTTAATTTTCCTAATGGCATTTTCTGACAAGCACAAGTTTTTTATTTTGGGAAAATTGAATTATAATTTATTTTTCTTTTGTGACTCCTTTATTTTGTGTCCTATCTATGCCACTTTGGCCTTACCCAAGGTTGCAAATATTTTTTCACATTTTTTTTTCTAGAATTTTTCCACTTTTAAAGTCCTCATGTTGAGGTCCATAACCCATTTTGAAACAAATTTTGTGTATAGTGTCAGGAAAATGGTAAAGGCCCCCTTTTCTCATATTGATATCCAGTATCCCAACACCATTTATTGAAAAGACAAATTTTCCCTCATCAATTCATTTTGATAATTTTCCAGAAACGAATTTACCAAACAATTAATTATACATCTATTTCTCAACTCCCAATTCCATAACATTGATCCAAATATCTATATTGATACCAATATTGTACTACATTGTTTACTGTTGGAATCCAGGGTGTATTAACTGTCCAAAAGCATTCTCCTTTTTCAAAATTTTATATTCTATATATGTCATATTCCCATATAAACTGTAGAATAAGTTTCACAATTTCTTTTAAAGTATCTATTGGGATTTTATTTGTAGTTGTGTTAAATTTATAAATAAATTTGGAGAGAGTCAATACCTTAACAGTATTTAGTCTCCCATTCATGAACTTTGTATGTTTCCCCAATTATATTGTGTCATTTTTAACTTCATTCAGCAATCTTTCAATTTTCATTGTACAGACATTGTACATGTTCTTAAAATTATCTCTAAGCATTATATAGATTTTTAATGCTATGGTATTTTCATTGCTGATATCTAGAAACCTAATTGGTTTTGGTATACTGGTATGGGTTATCATGTGATGCTGTTAAATTCATTCAAAAGTTAGAGTTAGAGTAGCTTTTTTTTTTTTTTTTTTCGGTAGCATCCTTAAGAATTTCCATGTATATCATGATGATATTCACAAAGTAAAAGCAGTATTATATCTTTCTTTTCTGTGTGTGTGCTGTGTGTACGTGTGTGTGTGTGTGTGTGTGTGTGTATTTATTTTCCTTGCTTTACTGCACAGGCTAGGACTTCTGACATAAAGCAGAATAAAATAAATGTGACAGACATTATTGCCCTATTCCCTGTCTTAGAACAGGAGGTTAGTTAGTCTTTCACTACTAAGTATGGTGTTAGCTGAATGTTTCCTCTTTTACCCTCATATTTACATTTGGCTGAGAGCTTTTAGAATTAGTGGATGATGAATTCTACAAAATTTTGTTTTTTCTACATCTATTGAGAAGATCTTATGTTTTCTCCGGTATTCTCTTTATATGGAAGAATTATATGGAAGAATTATATTGAGTTTAGAATGTTAAACAAACCTTATGATCCTGAAATAGTACTGTATTTGATCATTACATATTAACTGTTTCTTATATTACTTAATTAAGTTTTCTAATCTGGTTAAGGATTTTGGATCTGGTATTTTGAGGGATATTCGTCTTTAAGTTTGTTTTCTTGTAATGTCTTTGTCTGAAGATGATAACAAGCTAATACCAGACTCATAAAGTGGCTTGGAAATTATTGCATCCTTCTGTATTTTCCAAGAGAATTTATGTGTGTTTGGTATTATTCCTTTATTAAATATTTGATAGAATTCTCCTAGGAAGCCACCTGGGCCTGGAGTTTTCTTCTGGGGGAGCTTTTAAGTAATGAATTCAATTTCTTTAGTAAATATAGAACTATTCACTTGTTTGTTTTTCTGTGAGTCAGTTTTATAATTTACACCATCAAGGAGTTTGTGTAATTCATTTACATTCCCAAGTTGAATGAAATAAAGTTGTTCATCATATTTCCTTATTATCCTTTTAGATTGTCAGATCAGTTGTGATGTTTCTTATTTTATTCCTGATAATGGTCATTTGTGCCTCCTTTCCCTCTCTCTCTCTGGGTCTTTCTTTCATTCTTCCTTCCTTTCTTTCTTTGTTTTTTTTTTTTTTTTTTTTTAATTCACCTACTTAGTTTATCACTTTTTGAGCTTTTCAAATAATCAGTTTTGAATTTTGTTGATCTCTATTTTTTCTTTTGTTTGTTCACATCTTTATGAATTTGCTTGCTTTAATTTTTTATTTTATTTTATTTTTTTTAGCTTCTTATATGGGAAGTT
Source organism: Mustela nivalis (assembly GCF_964662115.1). Classification (NCBI taxonomy): domain Eukaryota; kingdom Metazoa; phylum Chordata; class Mammalia; order Carnivora; family Mustelidae; genus Mustela; species Mustela nivalis. The sequence goes on from NC_139021.1 coordinate 124,220,972, forward strand.
CAGATCACTGACTTTATACTATGCACACTTTATTAATATAAGCTTTCAGAGACATAAACAATGCTTTAACCTTGTCCCAAAATTTTGAAATGAAGTTATTTTCTTTATATTTAGTCCCCAATTTTCTAATTTCTCTTGCAATTTCTTCTTTGACCCAAGGACATTTTAAAAGTATGCTGATCATTATGAGGATTTCCCATTTCATTTACTCATTGATTTTATTTATTTATTTTTTGCTTAATTCTGCTGTAATTAAGATATTCTGTATGACTTCAATCCTTTCATATTTACTATTGTTTATCTACTTGTATTATGATCCTGTGTGTTGAACAGGAAGTGGCCCTCTATGTCAGAATCTCTAGAGCCTGTGAACTCCCAGAAACTTACACATCAGAAGGGTGATTACAGAGGTGGTCAAATTAAAGATTTGAGAAAAGGAGATTGTGGGTTATCTGTGTGACAGTATTTTGCTAGATATTGCCCATTTTTCTCCATAAACAATTATGCTATTTTTCAACAAGACTAGAAAGGACCAGAGAATATCACCAGAAACACCAACTTTTCAGTGACATAAAATTCAAATCTTTCAATTATCATTCTAAATGTAATGTAAATGGACTAAATGTTCAAATCAAAAGACTTAGGGTATCAGACTGCATTAAAAGAAAACAAAACAGACAAAAAAAAAAAAAAAGAACCCAAAAGACAAGATTCATCTATATATGCTGCCTACAAAAGACTCATTTTAGATCTAAAGACACTGGCAGATTAAAAGTAAGGGGATTAAGTACCATTTATCATGCTAATGGACATCAAAAGAAAGGTAAAGTAGCCATCCTTACATCAAACACAGTAGATTTTAAACCAAAGACTGTAACAAGAGATAAATAAAGGCATTACATTACAATTAAGGAATCTACCAATCAAGAATAGCTAACAATTGTAAAAATGTATGCCCTCTCATTTGGGAACACCCAAATATTTTAATCAATTAATAATAAACATAAAAATACTCATGGATGATAATACAATAATGTTAGGGGCTTTAACACCCCACTTACAGCAATAGACAGATCACCTAAACCGAAAATCAACAAGACAAGAATAGTTTTGAATGAAACACTGGGCCAGATGGATTTAACAGATATATTCAGAAAATCTCATGCTAAAGCAGCAGAATACACATTCTTTCAAGTGCACACAGAACATTCTCCAGAATAGGCCTTGTACTTGGTCACAAATCATACCTCAACAATTACAAAAAGCTTGAGATCATGCCATGAATATCTTTAGACCACAGTGCTGTGAAACTTGAAGCCAACCACAGAAAAAATTTGGAAAGACCACAATTACATGGAGGCTAAAGAACATCCTATTAAAATAAAGAATGAATGGGTTAATCAGGAAATTAAAGAAGAAATAAAAGAACACACAAAAGCAAATGATGATGAAAACCTTTGAGATGCAGCAAAGGCAGTCTTAAGAGGGAAGTATATTGCCATACAGATCTACCTAAAGAAGCAAGAAAAGTCTCAAATACATGACTTAACCTTCTTCCTAAAGGAGGTAGGAAAGAAACAGTAAATAAAACCTAGATCCCAGCAAAAGAAGGGAAATAATAAAGAAGAGAGCAAAAACAAACAATACAGAAACAAACAAAAAACCCAGTAGAACAGATCAACAAAACTAAAAGCTAGTTTTTCAAAAGAATTAATAAAATTGATAAACCCTAGCCAGACTTATCAAAAAGAAAAGAGAAAGGATGAAAGTAATTAAAATCACTAATGAAGGAAGAGAGTTCACAACAAACATCACATAAATATAACCAATTATAAGAGAATACTATAAAAAACAGCATGGCAAAAAACTGGACATTTTGCAAGAAATGGACAAATTACTAGAAACTTGCAAACTACCAAAACAAATAGGAAGAAATAAAAAATTTGAACAGATTCATAACCAGCAAAGAAATTGAATCAATAATAAAAAACCTCCCAAGAAACAAAAGTCCTGACTAGATGACTTCCCAGAGGAATCCTAACATTTAAAGAAGTGTTAACACCTATTTTTCTCAAACTCTTCCAAAAAATAGAACTAGAAGGAAAACTTCCAAACTCATTCTATGAAGCTAGTAGCATTGCCTTGACTTGATTCTAAAACCAGACAAAGACCCCGCTTTACGGGGAAAAAAAAAAAAAAAAAAAGAAAGAAAGAATGAATGACAGGCCAATAACCCTAATGAACATGGATGCAAAAATTCTCAATAAAATTGTAGCAAATTTAATGCAACAGTACATTAAAAGAATTATTCACAAGGATCAAGTGGGATTTATTTTTAGGTGGCAGGGGGGTTCAATATTTACAAATCAATCAATAAGATGCACTACATTTAAAGAAATGATAAAAACCATATGATCTTGTCAATAGATGCAGAAAAAGCATTTGCCAAAATACAGTATCCAGTCTTGATAAAAACCCTCAACAGATTAGGGATAGATGGAACATATCTCACCATCATAAAGGCCATATATGAAAAACCCACAGCTAATATTATCCTCAATGGGGAAAAACTCAGTGCTTTTTCCCTACAGTCAGGAATAAGACAAAGATGTGTCCATTACTATTTAACATAGTACTGAGAGTCTTAGCCTCAACAATCAGACAACAAATAGAAATAAAAGGCATCCAAATCAGCAAAGAAATTAAATTTTCACTATTTGCAGATGACATGATACTCTATGTAGAAAACCTGGAAGGCTTCACCAAAAAATTGCTAGAAGTAATACACGAATTCATAAAAGTTCCAGGATATAAAATTAATGTGCAGAAATCTATTGCATTTTTATACACCAATAATGAAGCAAAAGAAAGGGAAATCAAGGAATCAATCCCATTTGCAATTGCACCCAAAAAAGTTGGATACGTAGGAATAAACCTAGCTAAAGAGGTAAAAGATCTATGCTCTGGAATGTATAAAACACTTAGGAAAGAAATCAAAGAGGGCACAAAGAAATAGAGAAACATTGCTTTTCATGCTCACTTATTGGAAGAACAAGCAATATTTAAATGTCTCTGCTACCCAAAACAGTCTACAATTTAAGGGAATCCTTATCAAAATACCACAAGCATTTTTCACAGAGCTAGAACAATCCTAAAATTTGTATGGAATCACAAGAGACCCTAAATAGCCAAAGCAATCCTGGAATAGGAAACAAAACTAGAAGCGTCATGATTCCAGATTTCAAGCTATATTACAAAGCTGTAGACATCAAGACAGTATAGTACTGGCACAAAAAATAGACACATGGATCAAATACAGCAGAATAAAGAACCAAGAAATGGACTCTCAACTTTATGGTCAACTAAGCTTTGACAAAGCAGGAAACAATATCCAATGAAAAGAAGTCTCTTCAACAATGGTGTTAGGAAAACTGGACAACAACATGAAGAAGAGTGAAACTATATCATACATAAAAATAAATTCAAAATGGATAAAAGACCTAAATATGAGACAAGAAACCAGGAAAATCTTAGAAAAGAACATAGGCAGCAACCTCTTTAACCTCATTCATAGCAACTTCTTACTAGACACATCTCTGGAGGCAAGGGAAACAAAAGCAAAAACAAACTATTGGGAACTCATCAAGATAATAAGCTTCTACTCAGTGAAGGAAAAAAATCAGCAAAACTAAAAGACAGGTTGCAGAATGAGAGAAGATATTTGCAAATGATATATCTTATAAAAGATTAGTATCCAAAATCTATAAAGAACTTAACAAATTCAACATCCAAAAACCAAATAATCTGGTTAAGAAATGGGCAAAAGGTATGAAGGGACACTTTTCCAGAGAAGACATCCAGATGGCTAGTAGGCACATGAAATGATGTTTAACATCACTCATTGTCAGGGAACTATAAATCAAAACCATGATGAAATACTACCTAACACCTGTCAGAATGGTTAAAATTAACAATACAAGAAACAGCAGGTGTGTTCAAAGATGTAAAGAAAGTGGAACATTCCTACAATGTAGGTGGGAATTCAAACTAGTACAGCCACTCTGGAGAAGAGTATGGAGGTTCCTCAAAAAGGAGGTTCCTCAAAAATAGAGCTACTCTGTGATCCAGAAATTGCACTGCTGCACTATTAAGTATTTACACAAAGACTAAAAAAATACATATTTGAAGGGGTACATGCACGTCAGTGTTTATAGCAGCATTATCAATAATAGTCAAACAATGGAAAAAGCTTGGTATCCAGCAACTGATGAATGAGTAAAGAAGATGTGTTGTGCTTATGTATGTGTAGATAGATAGATAGATAGATAGATAGATAGACATAATGGAATATTACTCAGCCATCAAAAGAAATGAAATATTGCCACTGCCAATGACATGGGTGGAGCTACAGTTTATTATGCTATGTGAAATGAGTCAGAGAAAGACAAATACCATATGAGCCCACTCATATGTGGAACTTAAGAAAGAAAACAGACAAACATATGGGAAAACAGAAAAAAGGAGAGAAGGAAACAAAATATAAAAGATATTTAAAGATAGAGAACAAACTGAGGGTTGATAGAAGGAGATGGGTGGGTGCTGAGCTAGATGGGTGATGGGTATTAAAGAGGGCACTGTTGTGGTGAGCACTGGGTGTTGTACATAAATTTTGAATCACTGAATTCTATTTCAGAGACCAATATTGCACTGTATGTTAACTAACTAAAATTCAAACTAAAAACTCATATATATATATGTGTGTGTATGTGTGTGCATACTCACAGTATAATTGGCTACTCAGGGGAAGTATAATGTACTGAAATATACATAAAATTTGGAATGACAGAAAAAGAAGATTTGAGTATCAAATAGGATAATTTTAATAATTCTTTGAATATAAAAGATTCAAATATCAAACATAACTAATTTTTTGTGAAACATCAAATAAATATAGAATTCTCATAATGAAGGAGAGAGATAATGAGAGACAGAGACATTCAAGATGAATAATACATGGAATGATCTTATAATTTATTATTCATTCTAATTTTTTTAAACTGGATGGGAGCACAATAATATTTATGCTGGGGAAAAAGATATACCCAGGATTGTTGAGGATAAACTGGAAATATATAGTCATCTTGCTATTAATTCCTTACTCTGATAGCTGGTAATTAAAGGGAAGGAGGTGATCAATTTTTAGGAGAAAAAACATTTTTTCACAAAAGAATATCAGTTAATAAGGATATAAAATATAATAGTATTATAAAATCATGTTTCCTGGCCACCTCCATTAAATCAGTAATCTAGGCAAAGATTATTTTTAAAGAGGTTAAAGTCATTAGGCAAAGTTGATGAAATAAAAGACATACACATGTTGCCAAAGGAAAATATGTCTCACAATGGAGAGGGCACTGGTCATCAAATCTAAAGAGTTATCAAATTTAATACCACTAGTACTGGAATAACCTGACATCGTGTGCCTCTTGATATGATATAAAGTGAAGTACACACCATCATCTATGAAATACTGTCTTCCAAAATATTTTTTGTGAATCTCATCTTTAGACACACCTTCTAGTTTTCCAGAAATAGGGGATAGAGAAAAACAGTAAGAGCGCCAAAAGGAAACAGATACTTTCAAAATGTGGGACCATCTAGAGAAAATTTATTTGGTCTTTAAAAAAAGTCAATGTAGCATAATGCCCTCTAGTTCCATCCACATTGTTGCAAATGGCAAGATGTATATGTAAATAAAAACAAATTAATTAATTAATTTTAAAAGTCAATGTAATTGACCTAAATAAATTAATTGCTATAAGACTATTCTAGATTTAGGAATACCAGCAATTAAGCCAGCAACTACAAATATGACCATTACCAATTGCTGAATCCTGGTGATGGGCATTTATTTTTGTTCACTTTTCTTGAATGTTTGAAATTTTTCATAATAAAAAATCAAGAAAAAAATCTAGTACTTTGACAGTATTGTCTTGATTGCATATTGATAACTTCAGTCAAAATAGCTAAAATGTTAGTATATCAACTTCAAATATTGAATTTTTTTCTCTTCATGATCATCTAATTAGTTAATAAGACTTACTACTTTTAGTGACATGTTTCATTAATTTATCCTCATATTTGCAGAAGATAGAGCAATGGTCAAAACTGAAAAAATAAAATATTCATCATATCAGCAGTAATTTCTGCTTGATTTATTATGTGGAGATGATGGCAGGGTTGTGATATGGGCAACATAAAAAGGAACAGAAAGCCAGATAAGTAAGATTCCCTAGTCTTTTTTTCAGTTTTAATTATGTATGTCACCCACAATTCAAGCCAGCTGGTATGTTGAACTCAGAGGGGGGGGGGGGAAGATAACATTAAGCATCAATTCTGTTTATTTTTGCAAACCAATATTTTGTCTCCTTAATTAAGCTTGGCTTGTGGCTATTAAGAAAAGAATGTCTAAAATTATTCACCCTTTTACCTCACCCAAATGTAAATAGGATGTCTTTTAAAGCAAACTCTTTGGTAAGCAAATTTCATTACAATTTCCTTTCTTAAAGTTTTGTGATTTATAATTTCCATCAAAATGTTTAATGGAAGTAGATAACAAAATTAGCTGCAAAGGAATTCTGATTTCTCCTTTTTTTATTAGCAGTTCAAATACTAATCTTACTTACTATAAGATGGAACTCTGTTTCAGCATTGTGTATCTTGGATTGAGAACCACTATAAAGCAAGAATAAGTAGAAATAGAACTCGTGCCTGACAGAGCACCATAAAGCAGAAATGCTTAATAGTAAGTTTTATATCGAAGGCCATCTTTTAAGAGTGAGGTCAATTAACTTATGCATGTAGGCTTTGGTTATCTACTGGGACTAGGAGCTCTGTTCACTGGGTTTTCACTTGGCCCTTCTCTGAGCATGTATTGTGAGTAAGATGAAATGAGATATTGACAACAGCATAAAGAACATCCAGAACACATTTCTTGTTATCAGAAGTTCAGCAACTGGTATCATCTTCACAGACCAGAGTTTGGGGGAAGAAATGTTTTTCCTGGAAAGGGTCACACTGTAAATAATTTAGGCTTTGCAGGCCAGACTGTCTCTGTCACAGCAACTCAACTCTGCCATTGGAACGCAAAAGCAGCATAGATGATACATAAATGTAGTAGTGTGGCTGTGCTCCAATAAAACTTTATTTATAAAAATAGGTAGCAGGTCAGAATCAACTTGCAAGCTGTATTTGCCAACTCCCAGCATAGATGATCAAATCATTTAGTTAGCAGATGGCATCTGATGTAGAATTTGGTTCTTGAAAAAACAGAATTGAGAAAGTTAAAATAAATTATCTTTGGAGGATAAGAAATTACTTATGTTTCCCATTTTGTCTTTTTAATGAATTAATTCTCATTCGTTAGTAGTATGAAGGTACAAAAGATAAAAAGAAATAGGCTATAATATGAATCAACTAAAAACATATAATTGATTTATGTACCTTCTTTTTTTTTTCCCATGCAACCATGCAAATTTAAATTTTCCCTCTTCTCAGAGGAATAAAGAGATACATTTTTTTGGGGGGGGGGTTGACTCAAACTTTATTGGACAAAGGTGAAACACTGAGCAACAGAAGTTACTTATATGTGGTCATTTATAGAAATGTGGCAAAAAAAAAAAAAAAGAAATGAATAGAATGCTTTTAATAAATGCATCATTGAAACATTTTGCTAGATTAAAAAGAAACCTTTCAAGTCCAGCAGCGGCTTTTCTACCTAATGGCTGCTTTCTGACGCATACGCTTCATGAGGAGTAAAGACAACTTGTGGAATATCCAGCTCAAAGCCTGGCATACCATTCTTTAAAAAAAAGGTTGTTATATTTGAGAGAGACATCCATTGATTCAGATATGACCAGACAGCTTAAAATACTGAAATTGACTTTATGGAGTCAATAAAGTCCCTTGGAAATGTATCAACCTGATATTTTGTTTACAACAGGCCAAGCATCCTTACCAGGTGAGTAAGGAAGATCACTTTCTTAAAAAGAGAGAGAGAAAGAGAGAGAGAGAAAAGAAAAAGAAAAGAAAAAATGTCATTTCTTGGCAGGTACAAGAACCTGAGCAAATATGGCAGTGCAGTCAAAGCCTTGGTAATCTAATCAATATTTCCAATTGTACCTTTTACAAAGAGAACAGAATTTGTTGAAATATGCTAATAAATGTATTGCCATAAAAATTTTAAAAATAGTTGTTAAGGGTCTACTCTGAGAAGCTGTGTATAGATTCTGGGGACAGATTGGGTATGATTACAGTTGTGTGACATTAGGTGAACAACTTAATAAACTCTCTGTGCCTTAACTTCATCACCTATAAAGTAGAGATAATAATATCAACCTCCTGAATACTGAAGAATAAATGAGTAAATGTGTATAAAACACTGAGGCACCCAGGTACCCCAATTTCAAAAATTTTTATGGAACAACAAAAGACCCCAACTACCCAAAGCAATTTCAAATAAGAAGAGCAAAGCTGGAGGCATCGCAATTCAAGACTTCGAGTTATATTACAAAACTGTGCTAATCCAAAACAGTGTGAAATTGGCACAAAAATATACACATAGATCGATGGGGCAGAATAGAAAATCTGGAAATGAACACACAATTATATAATCAATTATTTTTTTTCTAAGATTTTATTTATTTTTTTGACAGAGATCACAAGTAGGCAGAGAGGCAGGCAGAGAGAGAGGGGGAAGCAGGCTCTGCACTGAGCAGAGAGCTCGACTCAGGGCTCGATCCCAGAACCCTGGGATCATGACCCGAGCTGAAGGCTGAGGCTTCTAACCCACTGAGCCACCCAGGCGCCCCTCAATTAATTTTTGACAAAGCAGAAAAGAATAGCCAATGGGAAAAAACACAGTCTTTTCAACAAACAGTATTGGGAAAACTGGGCAGCAACATGCAAAAGAAATTGGACCACTACATTACACCATATACAAAAATAGATTTGAAATGGATAAAAGACCTAAATGTAGGACCTGAAACTATAAAAATACTAGGAAAGAACACAGGCAATAATTTCTTTGACATCAACCATAACAACTTTTTTCTAGATATGTCTCCTAAGGTAAGGGGAATAAAAGCAGAAATAAACTATTAGGATTACATTAAAAAAAAAAAAAAAAGAAAAGTCTGCACAGCAAAGGAAACAGTAAACAAAACTAAAAGATAACCTACTGAATGGAAGAAGATATTTGCAAGTGACATATCTGGTAAAGGATTAGCATCCAAAATATATAAAAACTTATACAACTCAACACCCAAGAAATAAATAATTTGATTAAAAATTGTCAGATAAAATGAACAGGTACTTTTCCAAAGAAGACCAACAGACCAACAGACATGAAAATACGCTCAACATCACTTACCATTAGGGGAATGAAAATAAAAATTATAATCAGATATCAGCTCACACATGTCAGAATAGCTAATGTCAACAACACAAGAAACAGCAGGTGTTGATGAGGATGTGGAGAAAAAGGAACCCTCTTGCACTGTTTCAAAGGCAAACTGGTGCAGTCACCAATTGGTACAGCCAATTGTTTCCTCAAAAAGTTAAAAATAGAACTGCTATATGATCCAGCAATTAATTGCACTACTGGGTATTTACCCAAAGAATACAAAAACACTAACTCAAAAAGATACAAGCACCTCCATGTTTATAGCGGCATTATTAATAATAGTCAAGATATGGAAGCAGCCCAAGGGTCCATGGGTTAACAAATGGATAAAGAATAATGGAATATTCAACCATAAAGAAAGAATGAGATCTTGCCATTTGAAATAACGTGGATGGGGCTAGAGTTTATATTTGTAAGTGAAATAAGTCAAGTCAGAGAAAGACAAATAAGTCAAGACAAAGACAGAAAAATTTCACTCACATGTTTAATTTAAGAAATACAAGCAATCAAAGGAAAAAAAGAGAGAGACAAACCAAGAAACAGCCTCCTAATTACAGAGGAGCAAACTGATCATTACCAGTGAGGAGGTGGATGGGGGCATGGGTGAAATAGGTGATGGGGATGAAGGAGTGCATTGTTGTAATGAGTACCAGGTGATGTACAGAACTGTTGAATCACTATATTGTACAAAAGTCTTGGGCAAATATCTTGAATAGACATTTTTTAAAAAATCCCTACAAATTGTCAAAAAGTTCATGAAAAGGTGATCAATATCACTAATCACCAGGAAAGTGCAAATCAAAACCCCAGTGTTGATATTACTTCACTCATTAGAACAACTGCTGTAAAAGATAAGAGATGAGTGCTAGTGAAGAATATGAGAAAAAGGACCCTTATGCACTCTTGGTAAGAATGGGATTTAGTACCCTACTGTGGAAAGCAGTATGGAAACGCCTCCAAAAATTAGAACTACTCCAAGATCCAGCAGTCCTACTTTTGGGTATATATCGAAAGGAAATGAAATCACTATCTTGAAGAGATACCTGCACTCCTACAGTATCATTCACAATAACCAAGATATGGAAACATCCATTGATGTCCACTGATAGATGAATGGATAAGGAAATTAGAGTATAAATACACAATGGAACATTATTCAGCCATAAAAAGTAAGATATCCTGTTATTTGTAAAATATGGATGGACTTGGAGGGCATTCTGCTAAGTGAAACAGAAAAATAAAGACAAATAGTATATGATCTCACTTACATAGGAACTCTAAAAAAGCCAAAGTCATAGAAATTGAGAGTAGATTCATGATTATGAGGGACTGGGGAATGGAAAAATGAAGAGACGTTGGTCCAAGGTACAAATTTCAGTTATAAGATGAGTAAGCTATGGTGATTATAGTTGACAATACTGTACTGTAGATCTTAAATATTCAGCAAAAAAGTATAATTATGTGATATGATGGATGTGTTAACTTATATTATTGTAATAATCATTGTGCAATGTACACATGTAGCAAATCACCACATTGTACACTTTAAATGTACACAATATTATATGCCAATTATATTTCAGGAAAACTAGAAAATATTTTTTTTTAATTTGGCAAAAGACCCAAACTGACACTTCAAAAAGGAAGATCAATGAATGTGTAATAAGGATACAACAAAGTGTTCAACATCATTAGTCAGTAGGAAACTTCAAATTAAAACTTCAGTGAGATACCACTCAAACCCAGTAAAATGGCTAAGATTAATATGACTGGCATAATGAGACTTGACAAGGAAGTAGGGAAACAGAAACTTTCATGCAAGACTGGTAAGAACATAAGCTGGTAAACATCTTTGAAAAAAGATTAGTAGTTTAACTTTAGTCTTGCGGAGGTCAACATACATTACCCTATGACCCAGCAATTCCATTCCTAGCTAATCATAACTGTAAAATGAAAATATGTATGTTCCCTTAGCTTCCATGGCAAAGCAAACCATCAAAAATTGTTTGTATTAATGAAACCTGCTTTTGGTATTCCTGGGATTGAGACGTTTTAAAACACCGCTTTTCCAAAATAAATTTTAACTTCAAATAAAAGTGTAAATAATTTCCTGTCCATTGGGAGATTATTTCTGACTGAAAGAGTCATCAAAGCAAAAGTTTAAAAGACTAAATTTTCCCAAGTGATTTTTTTATGAGGTTCATTCCATTCAACCAACATTACTTAGTATCTCCTATGCACAATCTATTATATCAGAATCCTATGCATAATCTATTATATCAGAATTAAAAACACACAGTATTTTTCTAAGGTAGAAAATGAGAATTGCTGCAGGAGCGAGAATGAATTTTCTGTAAGAACATAGCCATGAAAACAGAGATTAATTTGAGAATATGAGGAAATTCTTTATAAATAATACAGAATTTGAACTGAACCTTAACAGGCAGATATGACAAGAATAAAAATTGTGCTAATTTCTTAAAACATTGATGTATTTACTAGTAAATGTTGAATGACTTCACTCAATAGATATTAAACCAGCAAATAGTTACCAAACACTTAGCATGTCAAATCAGATAATTGGCATACAATAGTTAGTAAGTACTTATATTTTATACACTCCTTTCCATTCCACTACAACAACCCCTAGTCCAAGACACCAGCAGTCTCCTACCTGGACCAAATGACTTCCTACACTTGATCTTAGCCAAAAGGCCGAGAAGCGATTCCAAATGACTTCCTAAATGATGTCCTCTTCTTTTCTTTTAATTTCCTCTGGTGCATTCCCTTCACAGTATAATGATTTTTAAAAACCTTCTGAGAATATAAGGCTTTTAAGTAAATGATACCTGTTCTTAGAATGTTCTTTTTCCTGCTCACATGTGTCTGTGTCCTTCTGGTGCTTCAAATTCACATTCACATCCCCAGCACTTCCTTTTGCTTACAACTCAAAACACATCTTCATTTTAGCACATTTCCATTTTAAATTTATACTTAAATGTTGGTGTGTTTCTGTATTTTTCTCCCCAATAAGACTGTCAAGCACTTGAGGGCAGGGATTTTGCTTTTTTGGCTGCCTAATATATACCTAGCATCTAGTAGAGAACCAATACAGAGTAGCACTAATTAAATATTTGTTTGCTGTTGTATTGTGACAAACTCAGACATGATACTTGGCTTCTTGGAACTAACAGCCTTAGAAGTAAAGCAGATACTAATCAAATAATCACAGAAGTAAATACAAAATTACAAATTGGTAAGTGCTTGAAATAGAGCATATGATTTTATGAGAATGTGTATTAGAAGGATGAGACCTACCTAAAGGACTCAGGAAAGACTTTCCCAAGGAGCATGTAATTGAGCTGAGATCTGAAAGATACTGGGACAGGAGAGAAGAGGAGAGGTGAGAAGCACCTTTCAGTAATATAAAACACTTTGTGAGAAAGCTTTGTTGTAGATCAAACATGATAAGTTAGAGTTAGAGTTCTCCACTGGGGATATTTGTCAAGGTCTGGAGTATTTTAAGTTGTCATAATAGAGGTGGGATATGCTACTGGCATATAATAGGTAGAGGCCAGAGATGCTGCTAACTGTAAAGAATAGGCTAGCTTGGGGCACCTGGGTGGCTCAGTGGGTTAAAGCCTCTGCCTTCGGCTCAAGTCATGATCCCAGGGTCCTGGGATCGAGCCCCACATTGGGCTCTCTGCTTGGCCGGGAGCCTGCTACACTTCCTCTCTCTCTGCCTCTCTCTCTCTGCCTCTCTCTGCCTATCTCTCTGCCTACTTGTGATCTCTGTCTGTCAAATAAATAAATAAAATAAAATAAAATAAAGGAATAGGCTAGCTCTCCACAATAATTATCCAACCAAAATATCAACAGTCCTAAAGTTGAGAAACCCTGGGTTACAGTATTATTTCTCAAACTTTTTTTTTTTTACTTTAGCGAGAAATACATTTGACAACATAATCTAGTGAACATACAAAATTATAAGTATTTACATAAAATAATGTTTATGCTTTTTGCTTTTGATATACTCTATTTTCCATTTGATTCTGGTTTTTGATATTGGTCTCGATTCACTAAATTTATTTCATGGCATACTATCACGTCTCAGTATGCAGCTAGAAAAATCCTATGTTGGAGGACTGAAAGAACACAACTGGTTGGAACTCAGAAAGCAAGAGAAGACCCAGGAAGTGGTAGTAATGGTAAGGCAGGCCAAGGTAAGACACCTTAGGGACTTATAGGCTATGTTAAGGATTTTGGTCTCTATCCTAAGAGTAACAGGAAGACACTGAAGGATTGTGAGCAGGTATATGACATAATTAGAACTTAATAGAGTACACAACAGAACTATCCAACAGAAATATAATGCATGCCATGTACCTAATATTAAATTTTCCAGTATCCTCATCTCTTTCATAAGGTAAAAATAAATGGATATAATTAATTTTTAATACTATGCTTTAGTTAGCCCAATAAATCATTTCAACCTGTAATCATTATGTTTCACTTGATGTTTGCATCAAAGTGTTATAAGTCCCTTAGTTAATGGGTGCTGGTATTGATCAGTGAAAACATTAGTCTTTCCTCATTACCTGCCCCAAATTTCCTTGGCAGGCAATTTTTGGCTCTTTTAGTGTGTGTGTGTGTGTGTGTGTGTGTGTGTGTAAAAATCTATCCATGTTCCACCCAACAAATACAGAAGTTATTATATGTCTTTGTTTTGTGATATATTAAAATCAGATATGAGCTTGCATTGTGCAGATTACCTCACCACTCTGTGTTCTGCCTCTGGAGCTGCAGTTCACCCATCAGATACTCAACCTCCACAATAATAAGCATTACAATGTCTTGAAGGATCTTTCCTATTGTCACATTTTACATATATGTTCTTCTTACCAGAAAACTCAGCATATGTTCTTCTTGCCAGAAACTCTTCAAATACAAGAAATATCTTAACATGTGTTTATTGCAGAAGTTATATATTTCATGTTAAATGCAGAGTGATATATGTGTATATTTTTACATATATATATAAAATACATATTATATATATATTTTCGTATTACATATATATTTTATATATATAAAATATATGTGTATAAATGTGTGTGTCTGTATATGTGTGTGTATATATACACACATATACACATATATGTAATATATGTGTATATTATACATATTACATATATGTATAATATATGTATATATAATAATATATGTATATGCATGCATTATATATATATTGTGTGTGTATAGATACACATATATATATGACATATGGTATATATACACCATATATATAGATGGTGAAAGCTATGGTTAAGGGGAAAAAAGAAGGGTTCAGGGCATTTTATATTGTGTGTGTATGAATAAATCCCTCATCCCTGGATTTCAGAGTCCAGAATGCTAACCATTACACTATTGAACCTCATCCCTGGATTTCAAATTGCTTACTCCTTTTTTGTAATTATAAACAATGCTGCATAAATATTTATGTTAGTGTTTCCATATTTGTTATTTTTTAAGAATAAATTTTTAGAGTAAAACATTTCCATGTAAAAGGTTATACAAATGTTAAGGGTCTTAATACAGTCAAACTGCTTCCAGAGAGGATAGCTGGGTTCTCTTTCCCAAGCAGTATGTAGTACTGAAGTGCCACACACCTGTCCAATCAAACGCTTTGTGTTTGCCAATTTGATAGATGAGGAAATGTCATCTCAAGTTCATATTAATTTGCATTTATTTTATTATCACCAAGTCTCTGAATTTTTTTTCATGTGTATAATGCTGATTTGTATTTCTTTATTTGTGCATCATTTACAAGTGTCCTTGGTTTATTTTTCTCTCAGAAAGATTATATTTTTCTCATTCATTCATAAATGCTCTTAATATATTAAGAGTATTAATCTCAATAACATACGTTTTATTTTTTTAATATTTTATTTATTTATTTGACAAGAGAGACACAGTGAGAGAGGGAACACAGCAAGGGAGAGTGGGAGAGGGGGAAGCAGGCTTCCTGCCTAGCAGAGAGCCTGATGTGGGGCTCGATCCCAAGACCCTGGGATCATGACCTGAGTTGAAGACAGATGCTTAATAACTGAGCCACCCAGGTGCCTCAATAACATATGTTTTAAATATTTACCTGTTGCCCATTAACTAAGGAAGGTGGTGTCTTGGGTGATATTTTCATTTAAAAATTATGTCTTCAATCTGTCAATCTTTTTATGTAGTTTCTGACTTGATATCACATGAGCAAGACATTCTTCAGCATAGAAACATTCATTAATATCTTCTGTCATAATACTTTTATGGTCTCTTGTTTGATATTTAAATATTAAATCTACATATACTTAACTTTATATAAAGTATGGATAAAATTTATTTTTCCAAGTAATTAATCTATTAAAACAATATACCAGAGTATACTCAATTCCTTGCTCACTGACTTGATTTTCCAACTTTATCATAAAAAAGTGTTCTACTCAATGAAGTAATATAGGATTGAGTACAAGGAGAGAATACTTTGAAAACTAAAAATAGTGGTAAGATCTCTAAATATGAAACACGTGTCCAGTTTTTCTAAAAATTTTGTGTTAATGTGTATGCAATATCCAAAAGCCTCAATTAATGGTGAAACTGAAGTACAAAATAAATTTCCAAAATTATTTCTTATCTCTCAGTTATAATTTCTAGTTCTCTTAGTTTACTGAGAGACAACTTTTATGAAGCAGAGGAAATTGATTGGGAAGAAAATTTGCCAGTGTTAAGCTTTAACAGGTAATTGAGTTTCTTACTTTAATGATATCTTATTAACTTCCTTGAAATATTAATCAAGAAAAGTCGAACATCAAAATTCTTTTCTTGATAAAGGAGTTCTTGTTGCCCTTAGTAATGACACAAATTTGAATTAATGGAAACATTTTCAACTTTTTATTATGGAAATTAAAAAACACAAGCAGATGCAGGGAGAATAATATGAGCTTCAGTAATTTTTAAACTCCTATTTAGGGCTCTTATGTTTATATTAAATCCAAAAGCCACCGTCTCCTTAAAATAATGTAAAACATATTCTTAATTTTCAACAATCATTCTTCACAAGTCCCCAACTGCTTTTTTTTTTTTAAGAAAAAAAATTTGTGGGTGCCTGGGTGGCTCAGTGGGTTAAGCCACTGCCTTCGGCTCAGGTCATGATCTCAGGGTCCTGGGATCGAGTCCCACATCGGGCTCTCTGCTCAGCAGGGGGCCTGCTTCCTCCTCTCTCTCTCTGCCTGCCTCTCTGCTTACTTGTGATCTCTCTCTGTCAAATAAATAAATAAAATATTTAAAAAAAAGAAAAAGAAAAAGAAAAAAAATTTGTGTGCTTGATTTCTGTCTCAAAAACTGCCCACATTGCAGTTTATTAATTTATATTTTGTCTCTTTATAGACCGATTCACCTTCAATATTCTGGGTTTTTACCTTTGTATATTTTATTGTTGTTCAAGAAACAGGCTCTTTTGTCATATAGAATTTCCCTACAATCTGAATTTTGTTGATTGTCTCTCCATAGTAAGATATAAAAGAATGTTAAGATTCAGAATCAGTTTTTTCGTGTGTATCCCATGACTATTTTATATGTGGTTTTATGTGTTTCCATCGTGAAATGCATATTTATTGTCTATTTTTTAATATCAGTAACCATTGGTGATCATTACGAATCTAGCACTGGTAATATTCTAATTCTACCACTTTCTTCTTCATTTATGAGCTGGAATGCATAAGAAGAAGCTTGGTTTCATCAATTATTTGAATACTGTAAGGTGCAGATAATAGTGGAAAGTCTGGGTAAGTATTTGGATCTCTCCATTTACTAATTTTCAAAATAGTGAGTTTTTCTCTAGCATCCAGAAATCACAATGAATTATTATTTTTGCACATTTGATACATCAAATGTTTTCATTCCAACTGAATATCCCATCTTTGTTCAGTGGGAACTAATTCGGGTTAACTACTGGTTCCTTCTAGCATTGGGAGCCCGTTTGATCACTTCAATTCTGTCAGGTTCAACAGTTGCCGCATTTCCCTTGTACAGTTCCTGAATTCATGAATTCAGTTGTTTCCTGAAAAAGCCTAGTTTCTTTAGTTGGAAAAATGGTATTTCAAAGACCCAATCTGGGTGCTAATGAGGCTCAAATGTGTTGATAATTTTTTCTTGACTTTTTCAGAAGACCAATCTACAAAGTATTTATTTTATTAAATGATATATTGGTAGGACATATGGATGCATCCATATTAAATTCAGGACTATATGTTTACACCAATATCTATTTTCCTTCATCATGAAGATTGGTTTTTAATGATGTCGATCTAATTACTTATTTGCTCTATCTCACACAATGCATAACAGTCTCAGAAGAACTATAGCACCATTGCCACCAAAAAAAAAAATTTTTTTTTTTGAAAATAGCTTTAAAACATTTTCTGCAATTCTTTCTCTCCTTAGAGTACATTTTACTTGTAATACACAACCAAATTACTCAGTTTTGAAGTCATTTGGAATAGTGCTCTACAAGATTAGGTCAACCGAAGACAGAATTGGGTTTCTCTGTGCCATCTTGTTTAAATTTTAAGAGACTGCTTTTTCATTAATGTTCATTTGTAGTAATGTAAAATTTTTAAATTTTTGGAAGTCAAATCTTCCGAACAAAGTCTGTTTAAAGAAGTCTGTCTTTTCTACCCTATTTCTTCCCTCAGACTATTTGTAAACTTTTTAATTTTTTTTTACTTTGGTTTTATGGTTATCTTTTCATTGTTTTGTAAACAAACAAATATACATACATATCTTCTCTTTTTTAAACATTAGCATACTTTTACCATAATGTTTTTGTTCTCATCAATATATCCTGGAGACCATTGTAATGGTATAGAAAGATATTTCTCATTCTATTTAAAGTGCTCCATGTACAGATATGCAAAAGTTTGAACAACTAGCCCCCTACTAATAGATATTGGTATTGTTTCTTGTCTTTTCTGTTAAAGCTAGTGCTGCAATAGTCTTGTGCATCTTTCTAAATGTTTGCCCATGTTTTGGTCATAATTTATTTTTACAAGTATAATTGTTGGATCAAAAGGGTAAATACAGAGATAATTTTGCTAGATATTGGAAAATCCTCCTCCCTAGATCATCTACAATTCTTGCAAGCAGGATATAGAAGTGTCTTTTATCCATAACCTTTTCAATTAAGTATGCTGTCAGACTTTGGATTTTTGCCCATCTGGTGGGTGAAAAAGGTCTAATGGTACTTTTAATTTGCATTTCTTTTGTTATAAATGAGATTAAGCATTTTTCCATATGGTTAAGAGCCATTTGATTTTCTATTTCTGTGAACTCTCTGTTCATTTCACTAGAATATTTTCATGGAACATTTTGCTCTATTTTCAGAAGCCTTTATATTTTAGAGATTATTAGTTCATGTCTATGATTAATTGCAAATATTTCCCCAAAGGTTTTAATTTGTCTTTTTACTCTGTTTAATTAGCAATACACACTTTTTCAGTTTTCTGGAATTAAATTTATTGCTCTTTTCTTTTATTGCTTCTAGAGTTTTGAGTCATAGTTAGAAATATTTCCCCAAATTCCAGGTTATGGAAGATTCACTCGTGTTTTCTTCTAGTAACTGTAATGTTGTGTAGTTTTTTTTTTTTTAAATCCCCCTACTTTTTTTTTGTATCTCTGATCCATTTGGAAAATAGCATGGTGTACAGGAAAATTATTGAGATAATAAGTAATATGAAAAAAGATTAGTGCAAAATCATTTATTGATACCCAGTCTATAATTTTAATGAACTATTTATTTTCTCCATTTCTCTACTGTGCCCAGTCTTGTAGAGAGAAGAAAAATATTCTATAGTATAATTCTCTGATTCAGTATATTATCTTTAATTTTATTATACTAACAACAGCAACTCAGACCATTGGTGAGCTTAAACCCAATAAACACACCATAGAAAACAAAGATGCAACACTTTTGGCCTATCTGAAAATTTCCAATAACATCTTTAATATATTATCACTAATATCAGCATTTCCATTTTTTTCTATTTTTACTTCATTATAATAGCCTAAAGACAATTTTTTAAACATGCCAAACACCAAAAATTTCTTTAAGCAAACATGATGACACTGTTCCCAAAACCATATTATTAAGTAGAGGTATGCTCTAGGACAAAGAAGTTTGTGACTTACACATACATAAAAGCCAACATTTGGTGAATGTAGAGTACCTTAGGGATATTAGTGCACAAAGTATGGAAAAATGTGTCACATGAAAACTGAACACTATGTTAAATTCTTAAAAATGCATGGATTTATTTTCAGACTTTCTATTATGTTATATTGTTATACTGTTATACTAGCTACCTATTGCTGGTACCACACTGTTTTAATTATTCCAATTTTATACATATTTTAATATCTGATCCAGGTCATCAAAAGGAGATGAGTCATTTCCTTGAACTTCCCCAGCCCAGTACCCTTCTGTAAAGCCCAGTTAGAACAATCACAGCTGGCAGTGATGTTTTATGGTTCATTATGCTGCTATGCATTATAATTTCTAATATTCTCTAAGAAGTATGACCATGGATGGTAGGCAGAATAACTCCTCCCCTGCAAGATGTCCATGTCTTAATCCCAAATCTGTGAATATGTTATGTTAAGTGGCAGAGGGAAATTAAGGTTGCAGATATAATTAAAGTTATTAATTAGCTGACCTAGATAATAGATAAGATAGGGAGATTATGCTAGATTATCCAGGTAGTCCCATGTAATCACAGGGGTCCTTGTACATGAAAGTACATTTGTATCAATGTGATGTAATGATTTGTATCAGTGTGCTAATGATTCAGCTGGCCATTGCTGGCTTTGAGAATGGAAGGGGACTGTGTTCCAAAGACTGTAGGCAGTCTCTAAAAGCTGGAAAAGGAAAGTAAAGGGATTCTATTTTCAGGCCTCCAGAAGGAACACAGCCCTCCTCACAACTTGACTGTGGTCCAGTGAGATCACATGAGATTTCTGACTTCCAGAGCTGTTCTGTAATAATTTGTATTGTTTTAGGCCATAAATTTGTGGTAATCTGTTACATGACCATAGAAAACTAATACACCGTGGAACTGCTTTTTAAATAAGCATCCCACAAATACATTAGGACACATTGTATTAAATTATGATTTGATTCAGATTGAGATAAGTTATTCAGGTATTCATAGGCATTCCCCAAACCTAGGCAAGAAAGTACGTGACTCAGGCAAAAACTTTGTTATCATTTTATCCTTAAATCCTTCTTTCTATTCAAGAACTATTAATAGAGGTCCTACTATATGAAGAGCACATTTAAATTATCTCATCTGTGCACACAACTAGGTTTTCATAGTTTTTTTTTTCATAGTTTTTGTGTCACAAAACTAGGTTTTCATAGGTTTCCAGTATCAACTTATGCATCCACTCACAGAATTTTATTCTGTAAACTTATCTTCATCTTCTTCTTACTATAAAATTTACCTTTACTGTTTTTTGATGTAGGAAAGACATTAGGGTTCAAAGTCAATGTCCAAGAAAGAAGTCTTGATACATCATTGGTGCAAAAAGGTGGTTTTATTAAAACACAGGGACAAGATCCATGGGCAAAAAGAGATGCACCACCAACATGAGGAATGGTCCATTATATATTTTCAAGTTGGGAGGGGGTTAAGGATAGAGTAAGTATCCAAGGAATTTTGGAAACAAGGTTTCCAGGACCTTGAGGGGGCTAGCTATTTTTGGGAAAAGGTCATTTATTACAGTCTAAAAACATGAGTCAGGAAACCCTTCAGATGTATATTGGTGGGTACATATGGCTGGAGCATGATTGCCAATATGTATCTTTGGGGAATAGCAATAAAGGAAGTTTTGTTGTTGTTGTTGTTTTTGTTTATTTGTTTTTTTAAATAATTATTCAGATATTATTTATTTTTTAAAAGATTTTATTTACTTATTTGACACAGAGAGAGAGATCACAAGTAGGCAGAGAACAGGCAGAGAGTGAGGGGGAAGCAGGCTCCCTGCTGAATAGGGAGCCCAATGCCGGTCTCGATCCCAGGACCCTGAGATCATAACCTGAGCTGGAGGCAGAGGCCTAACCCAATGGGCCATTCAGGTGCCCCAATAAAGGAAGTTTTGATAGGAATTTTTATATGTTAAAATAGACTTACAGGATCAGAGTGAGGGGTTGTTGGGTTAGGATTACTTTTTGCCCTTAGCAAAGTATCCAACATTGAAGCAATTAAGTCCCTAGAGAAATGTCACTTTGCCTGTTTCAAGGACTTGTCAGTGGGCTCTAGGTAGTAAGGAAACTTAATAATTCTTCTGTCTTTATTTCCCACATCATCATTTCATTCATCATCCACTCATTCAAACATTTATTAAATACCTAAAGTGTTATGAGAATGTGTTTATCATTCAGGAGATTCAGATATGTCCCTCTGTATCTTCACTCATCCACTTTGGAATACAACAAAATCATGAGATCAACGGCATTCACTACTGATACTCATAGAAGTGCAGTATATTTTGTGGGTATGTTTTAGTGGAGAGAAACATTTTCAGAACACTCCACGGACAATGGGTGACTTTGAACAATTTCAGCAATGTACTAACATGGTCAAAATATTATGACCACCATTTTGAGAACAGATTAGAGTAAAACAAGATTGAAAATATGGAGACGAGTCAGAAAGTATTGGGAGATACATAGAGGGAGAGATGCCTAAGATGCTGGCCACAGGAATGAAGAGAAATGTTTGTATTCTAGAAAAACCTAGAAGTTAAAACTAACAAGCATAAGCTGTGGTTTGGTAGTGCAAGGAAAGAATTAAGAATCACAATGACCACCCCTTCCAATTTCCCCCAAGAGACTATGGACTCTGAAAAACAATCTGAGGGTTTTGAAGGGGTGGGGGGTGGGAGGTTGGGGTACTAGGTGGTGGGTATTATAAAGGGCACGAATTGCATGGAACACTGGGTGTGGTGAAAAATAATGAATACTGTTATGCTGAAAATAAAAAATAAATTAAAAAAAAAATTCAAAAAAAAAAAAAAGAAAAGAAAAAAGAAAAAAAAAAAAAAAAAAAAAAGAATCACAATGACCAAACTGTGGGGCGGGTAATAGCAGATATAGATCTGGGGAATAATGGGAGGGGGAAGCATCTTTGTGGAGAAAATCAGGTGTAGAAGAGGTTATCTGTTTGTTTAATTTGTTTAATTCAAATGGGAGGGTGATCTCTAATCAACATTGATACTACCATGGGTGCTACTCTTGGGTCCAAGAGAATGGTTATGGGTGATGTTTAGAAACAATTCTGTGGTCTTTGTTTTCTAACTAAAAAAAATTATAAATAATAGACATTTCAAACAAAGACCGAGAACTTTAATACTAACCTGAAGAAAAGGTCAGAGCGGGTATGAAGGTGCTTTTGAAGAGAGACATGATTTTTGGAGCTCTTCATATCATACTCTAGAGTTAGAAGACCATCTCATCTGCTTGTTGGATAACCCCAGTGTATACTTATCTTTACATATGGGCCATAATGTACCCCTAGAAAAAGCAGTGACCTGAATTATCTTTAATGAGCCACATGATCCAGGAAAATGCAGACTGTTTTCCCAGAGCTATTCTGATTGACTGCATTCCCAGTGCGTTAGTGACTACAGTCCCCTGTTTGGCTTTAGTTGTACAGACACTGCTGAAATGCGTCACTGAAGCCTAACCTGGAACCGGGAAGAATGAGTGCTACCCAGGCAACGCAGAAGAAAACAAATGCAAAGACAGTCTTGAAAAAAAAAAAAAAGTGAAATGTTGTGTCCTCTTTCACCCACTTGATTCTTATTCTGAGGTAGACTCATGTCAGATTGATCACAAAGGCCTTTGCCATGAAAAAGTATGATTTTTGAGACTGTATATTTTGAAGGTTCCTGAAAAGACCTAACACAGGGCTGCTGAGTTTCCGCAAACATAATCTGCTCTGGAGACACTGTGGAAGCAAAAGAATTATTGATCTGAGGAAATAACATAAAGACTGTGAGAAACCCAAGGAGACTGCAGGCTGTTGTGAATTGGTCTGGGAGGAGTTGGGAATCCCCGTAGGACCAAGGCAGCTTGACAACAGCAATGAAGTTTAGATTGGGGCAGATTTTTTAAGCTCTGCTCTTGTCTCACCCCTCATTGCCTTAGGATAATCATTGCTTGTTCCTTTACATCAGAAATCATATGTAACTATAAAGGCCTGTGGGTGTGGATGTTCTTAGAGCAGCCTTTTGAGGGTGAGGAGCTGGTGTAGGTATAAACTGTCCAGTCACCCTTGCCTAATCATTAATCCAACCTCCTCTCCACCAAACCCCCAGGGCTGGAAATTTATAACCTGAAAGGATTGTCATCTATTAGTGCTGCTTCTGTCTAAGGTTTAGAAGTGAATGCCCAAACAGAGCTATTGCCTAATGGAATGAAGCAAACTAGATTAGTCTGAGGGATTCTGTGGTGCCTGGAGCTCTATAGTTTATTCCTCTAATCCCTCCTTCTTAACCATTGGTTCTTAACCATTGCCTGATCTTCAGTCTTTCCCTTATATATCATAGTTACTAGTATTTTTCAATTAAATCAAATGGACCATGAAATACCAGAGTGTATTGCACATCACAAAATAAATAATATTTTGTAATATATATAAAATAAATTTTCAGTATCATTTTATAAATTTATATCAAATGGGTCCTGAGAGGTAAAATAAATTTCTTACAGAAGAATAAGATCAAGAAAGTTTAAAAGCCACTGAAGGGCTGTTTTCCCCAGGGAAACATGACTTCACACACAGCTGAGATGCAAATTATAACATATAGATAATAAACTGAATAAAAATAACCATATGATGAAAACCTTTTGGAATGGATATTCCAAATAAGCATAAAGAATATACTTAAACAGAGAATGATGATATTAGGAGTGTTACATAGTTCCAAGAAGAAAGAAAAACGTACAAGGTGAAATATGAGGTGTGAAAGTATAATAGGTGAATAAAGAACACCAGTTAGAAATTTTTAAAACAAATTAGTGTGCTGAAATAGCAGACTGAGGACTTTTCCAAAAGATAGCAGGAAAAAAAAATAAATAAATAATGGGACATACAAAGGAAACAAAACCTGTGAAGATTACAAATATAAGCAAAAACAAGTCATAATAGAAGTACTGGATGTACAAATGAAAAATATATTTGATAAGGAAAATACATTTTCCCAATTTAAGAAAAGGTTGAAAAGAAGACTTTATAGATAAAACCCTATATTGGCACATAGTATAGTAAAATAACATAAAAAAATCCCCAAAGCTTCCAGAATGAAAAAACAGATATATTACATACAAACAAGAATTACACTGAAATGAAAGAAACAAGATAATGTCATATTATTTCTAAGGTGTAGAAGGAAAAATTCTGAACATAACATTTTATATTTACCAGTATGTCATTCAAATCTGATGGAAAAATTCTCACAAGATTTCTAGACAAAGTCCAACCTCTGATGCCCTCTTTAAGGAAAGTACTCAAACAAAATAGAGCTAATCCCTGGAGGATAATTTAAGATATTCAGAAATTAATGTACTCAAGTCACTTTTTAAAACATATTGCCATCTGAAAAATAAGGAAAACATAAATAAAAATACATCTGAAACAAACTGGAACTAAAATTCTAGAAAAATCAAGGGAAAAAACAATGCATGAGAGAATATTTATCTTTTAGAAGGAAGACAAAAGATACTCAAGAAATAAATATAAAGTGAATTTTTTTTTTAGAAAACTACAACTTACCAAAAATAACCCCAATGGAGATAGAAAAATCTAAACAAATAATTTTTCATAGAAGACATAAAAACAGTAGTTAAAGAAAACATCCCCCAACACACATACACAAAAGGACTAGGCCCAGAGGATTTCACAGGAGAATTCTCCAACTCTACTTTTATGAAACAATTAGAATATAATCCCAAAGCCTGACAAAGATTTCTTCATAAAAAATACTAAATTGATCTCACTTAAAAATAGTGCTGCAGAATTTTTATATGACTTATATATTAGCAAAGAGAATCCAACAACACGTCAAAGCATGATTATCATAATTAAATAGGATTAACTAAAGGCATACATGTGTGTTTCAACATTAGAGACCCTTAATATAATTCATCATTATAGTCAAGTAAAGGAAAACGTTCTCATTTCCATAGACACAGGAAAGGCACCTGACAAATTCAATATTCAATTTTATTCATTTTAAAAACACTCACTAAAATAAGGAATGAATGGAGATGTTCTTAACATTTTACCTACCTACTTACCTACATATTTATCATTCAAATGCTGGTATCTTTCTTAAAAAGGAAGCACCAAAGGCTGTCTTACAAAAATCAGGAAAAGACAAGACTAGCCATTAGTTCCCCTGCTATTAAATATTACTGACCAATCCAACTGGACAAAAGTATGTACTACAGATAAATATTTGTGTCCTCTTAGAATTCTTATTTTGAAACTCTAATCCCCAATGTGATAGTATTTGAAGATGGTATATGTGAGAGCTAATTAAATCATGAGGGTGAAGCTCTCATGATGGGATTACTACCCTTTTAAGAAGAGACAGTTGAGGGCTTGCTTTCCCCTTCTCTCCCCAGAATGTGGGGATATAACTAGGAAGAGGACTGTCACCAGGAACCAGCTTATCTTACACCTTGATCTTAGACTACTCAGCCTCCAAAACTGTGAGAAATAGATTTCTGTTGTTTAAGCCATCCAGACTATTGTATCTTCTTTCAACAGCCTGACCAGACTAAGACAGTATGTATAGTCTTATTTAAGAAAGTAGGTGGATAGGATGCCTGGGTGGCTCAGTTAGTTAAGCTTCTGCCTTTAGCTCAGGTTATGATCCCATGGTCCTGGGATCAAGTCCCACATTGGGCTTCTTGCTTGGCAGGAAGCCTGCTTTCCCTCTGCCTGTAGCTCTCCCTCACTATGCTCTCTCTCTCCCTCTGATAAATAAATTTAAAAATCTTTTTTTTTTTAAACAAAGAAAGTCGGTGGACCCATAATTTTAAACTAGGTTTACTTGCCTTTTTTACTTGCCACTAACTGCAAGGGAATGGAAGGAACAGGACAAAGAGATAGAGATAAAGGTTAGACCCACATGAGAATAGCCAACTGATCACTGATAAATGAGAAAATACAATTCAATGGAGGAAGGATACTTTTTTTCAAAAAAAAAAAAAAATGGTTCCAGAATAATTGAACATCCATATGCAAAAAGATGCATCAGGACACACTCCTTCCACATAAATGAATTAAATATAATTTTACTACACAATCCAACAATTGCACTTTAACGTATTTACCCAAATAATTTAAATCCATACAAAAATTGGCACACAAATATTTGTAGTGGCTTTAGTCATAATTTCCAAAAACTGAATGAAATGTCTTTCAATAGGTGAATAGATAAACTGTGGTAATACACACAGGGGAATATTATTCAGTGATAAAAAGAAATTAGTTATCAAGGCATGAATGGTACAGAAGAACCCAAAATGTGTATTGTTAACTCAAAGCAGGCAGTCTGAAAAGGCTGAATACTGTACAATTCTAATGATATGATATTTTGGAAAAAAAAAACTATAGGCAGTAAAAGATCAATGGTTGCCAAGTTTAGGAGGAGAGAGAGAGGATGAAAGGCAGAGCACAGGGGATTTTTAGTGTTTAAAACCATTCTGTAAGAAGCTTCAATGACAAATGCATATTACTATACATTGTCAAAACCCATAGAACTGTACAATACAAAGAGTAAATCATAATGTAAGTAATGGTTATTAATTGGTTATTAATAATGTATCGATATTTGTTCATTAATTGTAATGTCCATACACATGTACCATACTAATGCAAGATCTTAACAATAGGGGAAACTAGGAGAGAGCATATGGTTGGGTATATGGAACTCTGCTATCTGCTAACTTATCCTATAAATCTGAGAATGTGCTACAAAAATAGACTGCAATTTTTACCAGTTTTATTGCAATGTAATTGGTATATAATATCGTGTAAGATTAAGGTACATAATACAAAATGGTTTGCTATCTATCTATCTATCTGAATTGAATACCACAGAAGTTTAGTTTAAACCCATCACCTCATACATCACCTCATACACTTAAAAATTGTTTTCTTGTGATGAGAACTTTTAAGATATGCTTTCTTAGCATCCTTCAAATATATAGTACAGTATTATTAACTATAGTTAACAAGTATAGTGCTGTACATTAAATTCCCAGAACTTATTTATGTTATAACTAGAAGTTTGTACCTTTTGACCACCCCACCAATAATCTCCTACCTCCTGTCTCTGGCAACCACTAATCTATTCTCTGTTTCTAAGGATTTGTTGTTGGTGGTTTTTTTTAGATCCCACATATAAGTGAGATCATATAGTATTAGTCTTTCTGTCAGACTTATATCATTTAATATAATACCTCAAAGCACATCCATGTATCACAAATGGAAGGATTCCTTTTTTATGAATTAATAATATTCTTCATGCATTCATCCACTGATGGACCCTTAGGTTGTTTCCATGTCTTGCCTATTGCAAATAGTGCTGCAACGAACATAGGGGTACAGGAGAGAGAGAGAATCTCAAGCAGACTCCCCACTCAGCATGGAGCCCAACACGGGACTTGATCCCCAGACTCTGAGATCATGACCTAAACTGAAATAAAAAGTCAGCCATATAAATGCTAAGCAATCCAGGTATCCCTTTGATAGACCAGTTCCATCAGGTTCCATCAGGTGTAGTGTTATTGGTGACTAGGATTCTCATTATGAGAGAGAGAACATACAGATATAATATTTTTAAAAACTTAATAAAGAACAAACACAAAATTCTGTGATTCTGAATTACAATAATAAGAATCAGTTACATATTTCTAACTTTATCTATGGAAAAATTTAAAAGTAATGATCAACTTAGGGTTGTAAGTAATATGCACCCCTAGCATTCAGATTATGGCATTTTATTCTAAAAAAGAAGCAGGGCTCCTCAGGAAATGACTAATTCAAGTTTATAGCCAGAAATGTACATGATAAGTGTGTATATAATGATAAGAAGAAAGTTATCAAAACCTACTGTACCTGTGTCAAAATAATTTAGGAGCCAATTTGAAGGGTCCAAGGATGGAAAAATTAAAGCATCAATAATGAAAATAATTTCAATGGGTAGGAACATATCAAATATATTTAAATCCATGAGTTTATGATGACTTTTTTTTTTTAAAGAAATTAAAAAGACAGGGAAGAGCAAGATGGTGGAGGAGTAGGAGATCTAAATTTCACTTGGTCCCAGGTATTCATCTAGATAGTTATCAAACCATTCTGAACACCTACAAACTCAACAGGAGAGCAAAGAAAAGAATAGCAGCAATTCTATGAACAGAAAAGTGACCACTTTCTGGAAGGTAGAACATATGGAGAAGTGAATCTGAGGTGATACACAGGAAGATAGATCATGGGGAGAAGGAGCGTCTGACAGCACTGGCAAGTGATAGAGCAGCAGAGCACAAAATTAGAACTTTTAGAAGTCTGCTCCACTGAGGGATGTTACTTCAATGGCTAAGTGGAAGGTGGAACTGTCACTGGGCAGTGCGGTCTCAGGACCACCAGGGTTACAGAAAGACTGGGGGTACCTGAGTGTGGCAGAACTCCCAAGTTTCACAGAGATGAAGTCGGCTGCAGAGACAGAGTGGAGAGTGGGGTCTCAGCTTGGAGTTGCCATAAACTGTGCTCTGAGGCACAGTTGGGCCACTACTTGCTGAGCAAGGACGCAACAAGTGGCAGATATGGGCAACCCCCCCCCCACCTTTGTCCCAGGGAAGGAGCAGCTCAGGGGTGCACTGCAGGAATCTGCAGGATTTGGAAACTCCAAATCGGGCTGTGTGCCAGAGACAGAAACTCTTGATCACAGGCCTCGTGAGTGTAAAGTTTGGCCTGAGACCAGGGAAACAGGAGTGATTGTCTGCTTTTCTCCAAGGATTCACTGAGGAATGAGACCCTGAGCTCTCGGCATCTCCAGGGCCAGAGATTGGGAGGCCACCATTTTCATTCTTTTTTTTTTTTTTTAAAGATTTATTTATTTATTTGACAGACAGAGGTCACAAGTAGGCAGAAAGGCAGGCAGAGAGAGAGGAGGAAGCGGACTCTCTGCTGAGCAGAGAGCCCGATGCGGGGCTCGATTCCAGGACCCTGGGATCATGACCTGAGCCGAAGGCAGAGGCTTTAACCCACTGAGCCACCCAGGCGCCCCTTTCATTCTTATCCTCCAAAGCTATATGGAAAGATTTCAGGTAACAAAACCTATAAAGAGCAAACCCAAGCAGATTTCTTAGTCTGGCCCCTGGCAAGGGCAGTGCAATCCAGTCTTGGGCAAAGACATTTGAGAATCATCACAACAGGCAATGAAGATCAGTAAGAATGTACAGGCAAGAACAAGTTTACTGATCAATGAGAACTGCAAAATTCTAGTGCTAGAGGAGTACAGTACATAAAATTCATGTATTTTTAATCCATGATCCTCCATTCTTTCAAAGTTAATTTTCTAAATTTTCTTTATTTTTTTCTCTTTCTACTTTTTTTGAAAATTTCTCCTTTCCTGTTTTAACCAACATCTTGTCTTAGCAATTCTTTTTCTATTGCAAGCTGGTGCAGCCACTCTGGAAAACAGCATGGAGGTTCCTCAAAATGTTAAAATCTTTTTTAATTTTAATTTTTACAGTCATATTCTGCCCCTTCATTATATTTAACCTTATTTTTTGTATGTATATATATATGTTTTTCTTCCTTTAAAATTTTAGGATACAGTTTCTTCTTCTTCTTTTTTAAAGATTTTATTTACTTATTTGAGAGGCAGTGATCACAAGTAGGCAGAGAGGCAGGCAGAGAGAGAGAGGTGGAAGCAGGCTCCCTGCTGAGCAGAGAGCCCAGTGCGGGGCTTGATCCCAGGACCCTGGGATCATGACCTAAGCCGAAGGCAGAGGCTTTAACCCACTGAGCCACCCAGGTGCCCCAAGATACAGTTTCTTCTAATAGACCAAAACATACCCTAAATCTAGTGTATGGATTTGTCCTAGACTCCCACCTGATCACATTCTCTTTTTTTTTTTCTTTCTTTTTTCAGATCGACTTATCATTTCCTTTTTAAAAATCTTTTTAAACTTTCATTTTTACAGTCATATTCCATCTTTCCATTGTATTTACCCTTATTATATATATATATATATATATATATATATATATATATATTTGTCTTTCTTTAAAATTTTGGGAGGCAGTTTCTTCTAACAGACCAAATACACCCAAAATCTAGTGTGTGACTTTGTTATATTCACCAGCCTGATTATATTCTTCTTTTTCCCCTTTCTTTCCAGCCTAATTTCAGGTTTCTCCTGATTTTTTTAGTGTATCTTTTTCTGTTACACTTTTATCATTTTGTTCTCTTATTCATCTATTTTTCTCTGAACAAAATGACAAAATGGAAAAACTCACCTCAAAAAACAAAAAAAAAAACCCAAAAAACCCAAGAGGCAGTACCTAATGCCAGAGACCTAATAAATATGGACATTAGTAAGATGTTGGAACTAAAGTTCAGAATGATGATTATAAAGATACTAACTGGGCTTGGAAAAAGCATAGACAATATGAGAGAATCCTTTTCTGGGGAAATAAAAGAACTAAAATCTAACCAAGTTGAAATAAAAAAAAGACTATTAATGAGATACAATAAAAAAATACTGGTTACTCTAACTGCTAGGATAAATGAGTGATATAGAATTATCACTCTATATAAGAGAGAATTAGTGATATAGAAGACAAAACGATGGTGAATAAAGAAGCTGAGAAAAAGAGAGCTAAATAACTACTGGGTCATGAGTGAGAATTTGAAAGATAAGTTATACCTTAAGATGAAACAGTATAAGAATAATTGGGATCCCAGAAGAAGAAGAAAGAGAATGGGGCAGAAGTATATTGGAACAAATTATAGTGGAGAACTTCTCTAATTGGGAGAAGGAAACAGACACCAAATTCAGGAGGCACAGAGAATCCTCCTCAAAATCCATAAAAATGGGTCAACAGCTCATGATCTAATAGTAAAACATACAAATCTCAGAGACAAAGAGAAAGTCCTGAAAGCAGCTCAGGACAAGATGTCTGTAACCTACAATAGTAGAAATATTAGGACCTACCCACAGAGACCTGGCAGGCCAGAGAGGACTGGAATGATATACTCAGAGAACTAACTGAAAAAAATACACAACTAAGAATGCCATATCCAGCTAGGCTCTCATTGAAAATAGGAGAGATGAAAAGCTTCCAGAACAAACAAAAACTGAAAGAATTTCAAAACACCAAGCCAGCCCTACAGGAAATATTGAAAGGGGTCCTCTAAACAAAGAGAAAGCCTAAAAGTTACAGGCCAGAAAGGAATAGAGACAATATACAGTAAGAGTCACCTTACAGGTGACACTGAATTCATATCTTTCAATAGCTACCCTGACTGTAAATAGGGCTAAATGCCCCAACCAAAAGACACAGGGTATCAGAATGGACAAAAATACAAGACCCATCATTATACTGTCTGTAAGAGAGTCATTTTAGACCCAAAGACACCTCCAGATTTAAAGTTAGGATGTGGGGGTGCCTGGGTAGCTAAGTGGGTTAAAGCCTCTGCCTTCAGCTCAGGTCATGATCCCAGGGTCCTGGGATCGAGCCCTGCATCTGGCTCTCTGCTCAGCAGGGAGCCTGCTTCCCTTCCTCTCTCTCTGCCTACTTCTCTGTCTGCTTATTATCTCTGTCTTTCAAATAAAAATAAATAAAATCTTCAAAAAAGATAAATTTAGGATGTGAAAAACAATTTACCATGGTAATGGACATCAAAAGAAAGCTGGGGTGGCAATCCTTCTATCAGAAAAATCAGATTTTAAAGACTATAAGAGATGAGGAAGGACATTAGATCATACTTAAAGGGTTTATTCAAAAAGAAGATCTAACAATTTTAAATATCTATGCCCCTAACAGGGGAGCAGCTAGTTATATAAGCTAATTAATAACAAAATCAAAGAAACACATTGACAATAATACATAGTTGGGGACTTCAACATCCTCCTCACTGAAATGGACAGGTCATCTAAACAAAAAATCAACAAGGAAATAAAGGCTTTAAATGATACACTGGGTCAGATGGACATCATAGATATATTCAGAACATTCCATCTCAAAGCAACAGAAAACACATTCTTCTCTAATTCACATGAAACATTTTCCAGAGTAGATCACATCCTGGGTCACAAATCAGGTCTCAACTGGTACCAAAAGACTGGGGCCATTCCCATGATGCTTTGAAACTAGAACTCAAATACAAGAGGAAAGTTGGAAAGAACTCAAATATATGGAGGCTAAAGAGCATCTTATTAAAGAATGAATGCATCAGCCAGGAAATTAAGAATTAGCATCTTATTAAATTAAGAATAAGCATCTTATTAAAGAATGAATGGGTCAGCCAGGAAATTAAGAATTAAAAAAATTCATGGACACAAATGAAAATGAAAACACAACTGTTCAAAACTTTGGGGATGTAGCAAAGGCAGTCCTAAGAGGAAAGTGTATAGCAAATATAAGCTTTTCTCAAGACACAAAGAAGGTCTCAAATACAAAAACCTAACCCTACAGCTAAAGGAGTTGGAGAAAGAACAGCAAATAAAGCCTAAACCCAGCAGGAGAAGGGAAATAATAAAGATCAGAACAGAAATCAATGAAATAGAAACCAAAAGAACAGTAGTTCAGATTAACGAAACTAGGAGCTGGTTCTTTGAAAGAATTAATAAGAATTAAGAGAAATAAACCCCTAGCCAAACTTATCAAAAACAAAAGACAAAGAAATGGAAGGAAAACTTCCAGACACATTTTATGAGGTCAGCATTACCTTGACCCCCAAATCAAAGAACCCATCAAAAAGGAGAATTACAGACCAATATTCCTGATGAACATGGACATAAAAAGTCTCACCAAAATACTAGCCAAAGAATCCAAGAGTACATTAAAATGATTATTCACCACGACCAAGTGGGATTTATTCCTGGGCTGCAAGGTTGGTTCAACATCCACAAATCAATCAATGTGATACAATACATTAATAAAAGAAAGAACATGAACCATATGATACTCTCAGTAGATGCTGGAAAAGTATTTGACAAAATACAGCATCCTTTCTTTTTTTAAAATTAATATATAAGGTATTATTAGCCCCAGGGGTACAGGTCTGTGAATAGCCAGGTTTACACACTTCACAGCACTCACCATAGCACATGCCTTCCCCAATGTCCATAATCCAACTACCCTCTCCCTCCCCCCTCCCCCCAGCAACCCTCAGTTTATTTTGTGAGATTAAGTGTCCCTTATGGTTTGTCTCCCTCCTGATCCTATTTGTTTCATTTATTCCTTTCCCACCCCCTAAACCCCCCACATTGCTTCTCAACTTCCTCATATCAAGGGATCATATGATAATTGTCTTTCTCTGATTGACTTATTTCACTAATACAGAATCTTTTCTTGGTCAAAACTCTTCACAGTGTAGCGTTAGAGGGTACATATCTCAATATTATAAAAGCTATCTATGAAAAACCCACAGCGAATATTATTCTCAGTGGGGAAAAACTGAGAGCTTTTCCCCTAAGGTCAGGAACAGCAGGCATGTCCACTATCACCACTGTTGTTGAACATAGTACTAGAAATCCTAGCCTCAGCAATCAGACAATGAGAAGGAATAAAAGGCATCCGAGCCTTCTTTGCTGAAGGGAAGGAAGGACAAAAATGAACTATTGGGATATCAAGATAAAAGCTTTTTCACAGCAAAGGAAACAGTCAACAAATCCAAAAGACAACTGACAGAATGGGAGAAGATATTTGCAAATGACATATATCAGATAAAGGACTATATCCGAAATCTATAAAGAACTTATCAAACTCAACCTCCACACAAATAATCCAATCAAGAAATAGGCAGAAGATATGAACAGACATTTCTGCAAAGAAGACATCCAAATGGCCAACAGACATGAAAAAGTGCTCAACATCACTCGGCATTAGGGATCAGAACCACAATGAGATACTACCTCACATCAGTCAGAATGACTAAAATTAACAAGTCAGGAAATGACAGGTGTTGGCAAGGATGTGGAGAAATGGGAATCCTCCAACACTGTTGGTGGGAATGCAAGCTGGTGCAGTCACTTTGGAAAACAGTATGGAGGTTCCTAAAAAATTTGAAAATAGAACTACCCTACAACCCAGCAATTGCACCATTGGGTATTTACCCCAAAGATACAAATGTAGTGATCTGAAGGGGCACATGCCCCTCATTGTTTATAGCAGCAATATCTACAATGGCCAAACTATGGAAAGTGCCTAGACATCCATCAACAGATGAATGGATAAAGAAGATATGGTGTGTATATATTCTATGGAATATTATGCAGCCATCAAAGAATGAAACCTTACCATTTGCAACAACATGGTTGGAACTAGAGAGTATTAGGCTAAGTGAAATAGAGAAAAACAGTTATCATATGATCTCATTGATCTGAGGAATTTGAGAAAAAAGACAGAGGATCATAGGGAAAGAGATGGAAAAATGAAACAAGACAAAACCAGAGAGGGGGGACAAACCATAAGATACTTTTAATCTTAGGAAACAAACTGTGGGTTGCTGGAGTGGAGGAGGGTGGCAGGGATTGGGTGGCTAGTTGATGGACATTGGGGAGGGTAAATGCTATGGTGAGCATGGTGAATTGTGTAAGATTGATGAGTCACAGACCTGTAACCCTGAAATAAATAATACATTATATGTTAAAAAAAAAAAAAAGAATAGAAAAGAAAAAGCAAATAATTCTTATTTGAGAATGGTTAATTTTATGCAGTAACTTTAATTGGCCATGGAGTAACTTGTATTTGCTCAAATATTACTCTGGGCATATCTGTGAGGATGTTTTTGTATGAAATTAATCTTTGAATTGTTAAACTGAATAATGTGGACTGTTCTTTCTAATGGGGTAGCCTTTATCCAATCAGTAGAAGGCCTGATTAGAACAAAAAGTCTGATTCTCCCTAAGGAATGAACTTTACCTGCTGGATGGCTGACTTGCGGCATTAGTTTTCTCTTGCCCCTGGACTGGAACTTACATCATCAGCTTTCTTGGTTCTTTAAATTCAGACTGAAACTATACCACTTGCTTTCCTGGGTCTCCAGCTTACTGTTTGCAGATTTTGGGACTTAGCCTTTCTATATATGTAAGTCAGTTCCTTAAAATAAATTTCTTATACATACACATTTCATTGGTCCTATTTCTTTGGAGATCCCTAATACCAGGGAACCACCTCACTATTTTTGAAAACATGTAAATAAAAAGTATCAAACTGTTATCCTGCCTTTGTATATAAATGGTAGCAGGTATTACTGTCTTACCAAATAGATGAGAAGTTTGTTTAACTTTATGGAAGAATTTCAGCTAAAAATTAAGAAAGTAATAACAATTATATATCATTATTTTGTAACCCTTAGTGCCTTAATGGATCTAAGAATTGATCACCAGAGACAGACAACTATGTAGTGTGCCCCTTGATTGAAGAACAAAATACCACCTTTGAAGAACTCTTATCAAGATGCTAGATCCAAATATTAATTTATAGGGAATACATTGACCATAGAAACATGTTAAATGGGATCACAGGAAGCAATCTGCAAAATGCCAACTGTAAGAAAATCTATAGGACAATCAATATATCTTTATCAACAGTAGGGGGAAAAAAAGATTGCAAGGAAAAAAAAAAAAAACATGACCAGAGAAGCTAGAGATTAAAAATATGTTTAAAGAAAAAATTATAATGAATGGCCCTTATATGGATTTGCATTCAAAAAAGAAAATTATAAAAATAAATAATGAGCAGAACGGAGCATACATCTCTTCAGATTGGTGTTTTTGTTTTCTTTGAACAAATACCCAGAAATCGCATTGTTAGATCATATGGTAGTTTTACTTTTAGTTTTTTGAGGCACTTCCATACTGTTTTCCACAGTGGCTGCACTAATTTACATTCCCACCTGGTGTATGATTGGTTCCTTTTTCTCTACATCCTCACCAACACTTGTTATTTTTTTACTTTTTTATAGTAACCAGTCTGACAGATATGAGGTGATATCTTACTGTTGTACACCTGAAACTAATAGGCTATTGTATGTCAGTTATACTGAAAATAAAGTAACATAAAATGAACAATGAATTGTAAGTAAACTCTTTATATTTGCTGATTTAATAGTTATGGGTTTTTTCAGATTCTTTATCATTTAGAGATTAACTCTAAGGTATTTATTGATAAAATGATTTGTTATTTGGGATTTTGGTTCAAAATAATGCAAGAAGAGGGTAAGTCAGTGTGAGAGGGAAAACAGGAGCTGCTAATTCCAAGGTTTGTGTGAGTTCAGGCCACTTAATAATTCTTTCTGTGTGCTTTTAGTATGTTTTAAAGTTTCCATGATTACACACTTTTATTTATATTACTAATGCATAGTTAGAATAAGTGTTTTCTGAGCTATTTTTAAAAACAAATCAATAACATTTGCCCAGTGTCTCTTAAAAAAATGCATTCATAAAAGAGAAGAAGAAGAGTGGGGGGAAAAAAGAACAGGGATAAAAGCCAGACTTTGATTTGTGGATTTAATGTTGGAGCCATAAAAATACTTTATGTGATTATAAAATAAAATTCAATCAAAAAGAAATCATTAAAAATCTAAAAATGAAACAAATGAAGCTAACTCAGTCTCCAGTTGGTGGCATAATCATGCAGAGAAGATCTATTCCAAATGACTTTAAGATGCAATAATTTTATTTTATACTCTCAGTGGGAAATAATCTAAGAATAAACCATTTTTGGTAATCATGTTTTTGGTGGTAGCAATGGTATTATTCTAAAACTGGTGGTTTTTTGTAATCTGTGATAGAATAAATTAGTAATTATTATTACTTTTTGTCACTGAGAACTGAGATTTAGGGCATGTGAGAAAATAGATAGATGTAAATTTGATGAGGACAAGTAAATACTCAGTTCTGAATTTGACTTGGAAGTAATAGTGCAAACACATAATGTATTTTATCCTCTTAAAAATATATACCTTTTCTTGCTCTAGCCATGAAAAGTCCTAGAGACAATGAACAGTATCAACGCTGTATTAGACTCTTATTGCTGCTATAACAAATCCCCACTTAGTGTTGGTGGTGGATATAGAATAAATATATAGGTAGATATAGAATAACAAATATTCTGTTACAATTCTGGAGGTCAGAAATTCAAAATCTGACTGACCTATCTTCAAATTGTCAGCAGAGATGGTTCCTTCTGGAGATTCTAGGAAAGGAGCTCTTTCCTTGCTTTTCCCCATTTTTATAGGTTTTCTGTATAGAATGTAGTTTTTTATAATTGTTTTATGGTTATTTTTTTGAGCCTTTATCTTTAGAGATACATTCTGAAATATTTTGCGTAAGATGACAAAATCTCAGATTTGCTTCAAAATAATTTTGGTAGTTGTGTGGTGGTTGGCATGAGGAAGTAGCAATATTGGCAATATGATTCTAAAAATTGAAGTAGGATGCTCGTCTATTGGTTTTATTATACTATTTTCTTGCTTTTTTACTTGATGTAAATTTTACATAATAAAGTGTTTTACAAAAGTCTTCATGGGTAAATAAATATAAATATGATTCTTAGGTTAAGGTAAGCACACAGAAACAAATAAACACATTAAAAACCAAACTATGCATAGCTTTAATTTTAAGCCAGATAAAAGAAAACCTATTCTGTCCAATGGAAAATAGGGAAGAAGAAAACTAAAAGTAAAACAAATCAAAATTATTTAATAAAGCAGGAAAAATGCTAATATAACACAAATAAATGGAGCAAACTTATGCAAGAACTAGACAATCTGAATAGATATAGATCTATTTTTAAAGCTGTATCAATAATTAATAACCATCTGAAACAGAAAACACCAGGCCTAGAAGGGTTGACCGGTAAATTCTATCAAACATTTAAGAAATAAATTACTAGTTCACTGCAATCTCTTTCAGAAGATAAAAGCAGAAGGAATACTTTCTTATTTATTCTATGAGTCTAGTGTTATCTTCAAACCAAAATTAGACAATAAAAATTAGAAATTACAAGAAAAGAAAACTATACACTATATCCCCCATGAATGTGGATGTGAAAATCCCTAAGGAAATAGCAAATGGAATTCGACAATGTATAAAAAGAATTACACACTATATCCAAGTGGGATTTGTCCTGGAAATACAAGCCTTATTCAACATTCAAAAATCAATTAATGTAATCCATCACATCGACAGGCTAAAGAAGAAAAAAATCAGATGTCCATATCAATAGATGCAAAAAAAAAAAAAAAAAAGTTGACAAAATTCAACACCTGTTCATTAAAAAAAAAAAAAAAAAAAAAAAAAAAAGCTTTTAGTAAACTAGGACTAGAGGGGAATTTCTTCAACTTGATAAAGAACATCTACAAAAAAAAAAAAAAAACTACTGCTAACATCATTAGTTCATCATTAATGGTGAGAAACTTGAAGTTTCCCCACTATGATCAACTTAAGGCAAGACTTAAGGAAGAAACAAAATCATCTTTGTTTGCAGATGACATGATTGTGGATGTCTATGTGGAAGTTCTGAAAGAACTGACAAAAAGCAAAAACACAAACAAAAACAAAAAAAGGAACTAAAAAGGATGAATACCCAACTTTTGTAGCAACATGGACGGGACTGGAAGAGATTATGCTGAGTGAAATAAGTCAAGCAGAGAGAGT
The DNA here is from genome assembly GCF_964662115.1 of Mustela nivalis. Taxonomy (NCBI): domain Eukaryota; kingdom Metazoa; phylum Chordata; class Mammalia; order Carnivora; family Mustelidae; genus Mustela; species Mustela nivalis. Next base: position 124,260,448 of record NC_139021.1, read on the forward strand.
CAATTATCATATGGTTTCACTTATTTGTGGAGCATAACAAATATCATGGAGGACAAGGGGTGTTAGAGAGGAGAAGGGTGTTGGGGTAAATTGGAAGGGGAGGTGAATCAAGAGAGACTATGGACTCTGAAAAACAATCTGAAAGGTCTGAAGTGGCGGGGGGCTGGGAGGTTGGGGTACCAGGTTGTGGGTATTATAGAGGGCACGGATTGCATGGAGCACTGGGTGTGGTGAAAAAATAATGAATACTGTCTTTCTGAAAATAAATAAATTGAAAAATTTTTTTAAAAAGTGATTATAGCAAGGTTTCAGGATAAAAATGCTACACAAAATGATTCAAAGTCCATTACTTTCTTATATATCAGCAGTGAACACGTGGAATTTGAAATTAAAAATGCAATATCATTTATGTTAGCACCCAAAACATGAAATATTTAGGAATAAATTTAACAAAATATGCACAAGCTCTATATGAGAAAAAAAAAAAAAACAAACTCTGACAAACAAAATCGAAGAACTAAATAAATGGAGAAATGTTCTGTGTCAGGGATTGAAAGAGTCAGTATTGTCAGGATGTCAGGTCTTCACAACTTGATGAAAACATTAATGCAATAACAATAAAACCCCCAGAAAACTATTGGATATTGAAAAATGCATTCTAAAGCCTATATGGAGGAGCAAAATAACCAGAACAACCAGCACAATGTTGAAAAAGAACAAATTGTATGACTGACACTATCTGACTTCAAGACTTACTATAAAGCTATAGTAATCAAGACAATGTGATATTGGTGAAAGAAGAGACAAATATAGATCAATAGGAGAAAATAGAGGGCCCAGAGAAAGACCCACATAAATATAGCCAACTGATCTTTGGCAAAGAATGAAGTTAACATAATGGAGGAAATATCATTTTCCCAATAAAATGGTGTTCAAGCAACTGGACATCCATAAGAAAAAAATCTATATCTATATCTATATCTATATCTATATCTATATCTATATCTATATCTATATCTGTATATATATACATATGTATGTGTGTGTCTAGACACAACCTTACACTTTTCATAAAAATTAATTCAAAGTGGATCACAGGCCTAAATATAAAACGCAAAACCAAAAACTCCTAGAATATAACAGGAGAAAACCAAGGTGACCTTATGTATAGTAATGACTTTCTAGATATAACACCATAAGCACATCCATGAAAGAAAGCATTGATAAGCTGAACTTCACTAAAATTAAAAACTTTTGCATTGTGAAAAATACTGTTAAGAAAATGAATAGGAAAACCACAGACTGACGTAAAATATTTGCAAAAGGCAGATTTGATAATGTACTGTTATCCAAAATATGCAAAGAACTTTTAAGACTCAGTAAGAAAAACAGCCCAATTTTTAAAATGAGCCATAAACCTTAACAGACACTTTACCAGAGAAGATGTACAGATGACAAATAAGCATATAAAAGAATGTTCTACATCATATGTCATTAGGGACATGAAAATGAAAACAAGGAGATATCACTGCACATTTATTAGAATGGCCAAAATCCAGAACACTGAAATTACCAAATGTTAAAAGGACATGGAGTAATAGCACCTCTCATTTATTGCTGATGGGAATACAAAATGGCACAGCCACTTTTGAAATTTGGCTGTTTCTTACAAAACTTAACAAACTTTTATGATGTGATCCAGCAGCCATGCTCCTTGTTATTTACCTAAAAAAGTGAAAACTTGTGTTCACAGAAAAGCTCGCACATGAATGTTTGTAGCAGCTGTTCATGATTATCAAAATTTAGAAGTAACCAAAATGTTCTTCAGCAGGTTAATGCATAAATAAACTGTGAGACAGCTAGACAATGGAAAATTATTTAGCTCAAACAAATGAGTTATGAGAAGACCTGGAAGAATCTTGAATGCCTATTGAAAGAAAGAAGTCAATGTGAAAAGGCTATACCCTATATGATTCCAACTCTGATATTCTTGAAAAGGCAAAACTGTGGAGGTAGTAAAAACTTCAGTGGTTGCCCGTGGGGGTGGGAGACAGAAGAGTAGAATAAATAGGTAGAACACAGAGAATTCTTAAGGGAGTTAAAATACTCTGCTTAATGCCATAATAATGGATGCATGTCATTCTATATTTGTTGAAGCCCATAGAATGTACAACACTAGCAGTGAATCATACTATAAACTATAGATTTTGAATGAATATGATATGTCAGGGTAGGTTCATCAAAATACCAAAAATGTATGATTCTGGTGGGAGATGATGATAACTCATGTGTGAGTTTGTGTAATACATGGGTAACCTCTGTACTTCCTTTCAGTTTTACTATGAATCTGATACCTCTCTAAAGAAACAGTCTTAACAACAACAACAACAATAACAACAAAAATCAAAGCAGAAGACATACACCACCAGATATTGACATAACACAAATGCATTCTAACAAAAAATCTCTACCTCACAAAAGCAGAAAAATTATAACAGATTAAAGAGCTCAGAAACAGACCATTTTTATATGATTAAAGTTGTACCATAATGGGAGAAGAGACGAAGTAGTAAATGCTGTGGTGAGAAACTGGCTCATTAGATGAAAAAAAAAATGGTTTTCCATTCAACACTGAAACAAAGTTCAATACTGATTAAATAACATAAATATGAAAGTTAAAACTACAAAGTTAAAACAATTATAAACCTTAGGAGGAGAAAACTCCATGAAGGCACTAGAGAGTGAATAAGCAGGAAAATGACAGAGGGGAGTTAACACTTGCTAGAAGAAAATAGAGTGAAGTGAGTGTCCCCACCTTTGTTGATGTTGATGTCTTAACCTGAGAGCAAACCACAGCCAACATTGTATGAGCTGGCTAAAACTTTAATGAAGAACATGCAGACAACTCTCTTGAAGAACCAGAGGACAGGGTTCAGAGCAGCTCTCTTAAAGGAAGTGAGGGGGAAATTCCAGAAAGTAGAAATCCAGACAGAGAAAGCCTCAAATTCTCTTTATGAACTTTGTCCAAGCCTCTGGCTGGTATCTGAACATATTCACAAAATAGATTTAGTAGTGTAACTCATTATAAAAGAACCAAACTGAAAACTGGACTAGAGTGAAGACAGAGAATCTCAGTTGAGTTAAGCTGATTTAATTGCCTACTAGAATAAAAAAGAAAGCTTGCAGCCTTCCTGTTGAGATCAGGAACACGACAAGGATGCCCATTCACACCACTCTTGTTCAACATAGTATTAGAAGTCCTAGCAACAGGGATGCCTGGGTGGCTCAGTTGGTTAAGCAGCTGCCTTCGGCTCAGGTCATGATCCCAGCGTCCTGGGATCGAGTCCCACATCGGGCTCCTTGCTCAGCGGGGAGCCTGCTTCTGCCTCTGCCTGCCATTCTGTCTGCCTGTGCTCGCTCTCTCCCCCCCTCTCTCTGATAAATAAATAAAAATCTTTAAAAAAAAGAAAGAAAAAAAAAAAAAAAAAGAAGTCCTAGCAACAGCAATCAGACAACAAAGAGAAATAAAAGGTATCCAAATTGGCAATGAAGAAGTCAAACTCTCTTCGCAAATGACATTATTCTTTATATAGAAAACCCAAAAGACTCCACCCCCAAACTACTAGAACTCATACAGCAATTCAGTAACGTGGCAGGATACAAAATCAATGTACAGAAGTCAGTGGCTTTCTTATACACTAACAAAGAAAATACAGAAAGGGAAATTAGAGAATCAATTCCATTTACTATAGCACCAAGAACCATAAGATACCTGGGAATAAACCTAACCAAAGAGGTAAAGGAACTGTACTCGAGGAACTACAGAACACTCATGAAAGAAATCGAAGAAGACACAAAAAGATGGAAGACCATTACATGCTCTTAAATCGGAAGAATAAACATTGTTAAAATGTCTATAGTGCCTAGAGCAATCTATAGTTTTAATGCCATTCCGATCAAAATTCCACCAGTATTTTTCAAAGAGCTGGAGCAAATAATCCTAAAATTTGTATGGAATCAGGAGAGACCCCGAATCGCTAAGAATCAACATTTTTTGAAGAAATTTAACAGAACCCAGAGTCTTCACAACATATCATTCCCACTGTCCAGGACAGGGTTCAAAATTACTTTTAAAGGAAACAGGGTGGCTCAGGGAGTTAAAGCCTCTGCCTTCGGCTCAGGTCATGATCCCAGGGTCCTGGGATCGAGTCCGCACTGGGCTCTCTGCTCAGCAGGGAGCCGGCATCCCCCTCTCTCTGCCTGCCTCTCTGCCTACTTGTGATCTCTGTCTGTCAAAAAAATAAATAAAATCTTAAAAAAAAAAAAAAGAAACAGAAGAATGCTATCCATTCTTAAAAAAAAAAAAGGATAATCAATGGAGACCAAACAACCAAATCTGAGATGACTCACATGCTGGAATTATTAGAGAAGGACTTAAAAATATCTATTATAATTAGGCTCAAGGATGTTAAGAAAAATATATTTACATTGAATGAAAAGATAGAAATTTTCAGCACAGATATAGGAACTATAGAAAGAAATTACCAGTAATTCTAGAACTGGAAAATAGATCATCAAATAAAAACTTCACAGACTGCCTAGCATCAGAACAGAAATGACAGAGAAGGATGAGATTGCTAAATAAAAATTATTCAATCTGAAGATGATTTAAAAAATCAGGGAAAGGAATGGCTTTTTAAAAAATTTATTTTTTATTTATTTTCAGCATGACAGTATTCATTATTTTTGCACCACACCCAGTGCTCCATGCAATCCGTGCCCTCTATAATACCCACCACTTGGTACCCCAACCTCCCACCCCCTGCCCTTCCAAAACCCTCAGATTGTTTTTCAGAGTCCATTGTCTCTCATGGTTCACCTCCCCTTCCAATTTCCCCCAACTCCCTTCTCTCTTTTAATGACCAGTAGGACAATATCAAATATAATATATGTGATTTGGAATTCTAGAAGGAGAAAAGAAAGAAAATGGAATAGAAGAAACATTTAAAGAAAAAGTTGATATATAATATTGAAAACATCTTTGTGTCCTGAACTAAATCCCCAAAACACAAATGATATATGAAAATGGTAAACAAACATTATATTGAGGGCAGCACATAAAGAAACACTCAAGGTGAATATATTCGGGGAAATGGATGCATCTAAAGATCACTGGGTCACTCCTTACAAATGTGTTGAATAAGTAGGACAAGAAAATGGAAAATACAGGTTATTTAATAAATGATGCAGGGGAAACTGGCTCACTATGATTCTCAATCTATTTGCTGTTCTTTCTTTCTTTTTTTTTTTTTAAAGATTTTATTTATTTATTTGACAGACAGAGATCACAAGTAGGCAGAGAGGCAGGCAGAGAGAGGGGGATGCCGGCTCCCTGCTGAGCAGAGAGCCCAGTGCGGGGCTCGATCCCAGGACCCTGGGATCATGACCTGAGCTGAAGGCAGAGGCTCAAACCACTGAGCCACCTAAGTGCCCCTATTTGCTGATCTTTCTTATTCATACATAAATTCTAAGCAAAATCAACCGTTGACTCATTACAGAGTTGCTTACCCGAAATCTTTCGCACATACACTACTCTTCTCCACTATGACCTTTGATGAATGGAAATACCTTTTAAAGCATTCATCCAATTCACATGATGAGCTAAATAAAGACTCTGAGGATCTACCAGAGACCGGGGCAAATTTATAACAAAAGGCAGTCCTGCTCCTCCTGGTTTCTGAGGCATTCTCAGGGATAAATGGCGAATCCAAGAAGGAATTCAGTTACCAGTTATCCTCAGATTGAGCTCCAGAAGATAGCCAAGTAGACCTCTAAACCAAAGGTTTCTCGAAAGTCAAGATGTACCTCTGACTCTGTAGGTGTGGGATCTCCATTGGGAAGTTTGGGCCACTTTTTCTTCCTTTCTAAAGTACTCTACTGGTCTCCCAGGCAAATGCTTGGGCAAAATAAGCACTTAAAGAGTTTTGAATTTTATGAGGCCACTCATCAAATGGAACAAACACTGAACCAGATTGGCAAGCTTAAAAGCAAAGGCCTAAACATAAAGGCAAGGACTAGTGTTAATTTCCATAATCTACTTTCTCTCTTTCTATAATATTCCCTCCATTTGGCCTACTTTTTTCCTCCTACCAGACAACCAGCATTCTGTGGCTGTTTCCCCAGTGCTCGGTTCTGCTTTTTGTGTTAGCCATTTCATTTCTGCCACAGTCCAAAATAGTTCACTTTTCTCCTCAAGCTCTCCCCAAATTAAATCTCACTTCTCCCGGGTCCCAGCCACTTGGGTTATTTTAGTTACTAGATAACAAAAAGAGAATGAAGGTGGGAATTACTGATAAGTAATGGCAGAATATGAAAGCCTTTCCCCATACTCCAGAAGAGTTCACAGATGAACTGATTTGAGAGGGAGTCTTGGACAGAAGAGAGCTTAAGTGACCAGGTTACAGTAAACTTTCCCCCATTTCAAAAGCAGCTGATATGCTTTTTCCTGCTTTCTTGTTTTTTTTTCCCCCCTCATGTTGGGGTTCTGAATAAGATTTAATAGAACGAAGAGCATACTACTATTTTATTTTATTTTAATTTTTTAATTAAGTTTTTAATTTTAATTCCAACACAGTTAACATACAGTATTATATTAGCTTCAGGTGTATAATATATTGATTCAATAATTCTCTACATTACTCAGTGCTCATCATGATAAGTTATACTCTTAATACCCATCACCTATTTTTTTATTTTTATTTTTTATTTCTTTTCAGCGTAACAGTATTCATTGTTTTTGCACTACACCCACTGCTCCATGCAATATGTGCCCTCCTTAATACCCCCACCTGGCTCCTTCAACCTCCCACCCCCTGCCCCTTCAAAACCCTCAGGTTGTTTTTCAGAGTCCATAGTCTTTCATGGTTCACCTCCCCTTCCAATTTCCCTCAACTCCCTTCTCCTCTCCATCTCCCCATGTCCTCCGTGTTATTTGTTATGCTCCACAAATAAGTGAAACCATATGATAATTGACGCTCTCTGCTTGAGTTATTTCACTCCGCATAATCTCTTCCAGTTCAGTCCATGTTGCTACAAAAGTTGGATATCATCCTTTCTGATGGAGGTATAATACTCCATAGTGTATATGGACCACATCTTCCTTATCCATTCATTCGTTGAAGGGCACCTTGGTTCTTTCCACAGTTTGGCGACCCTGGCCATTGCTGCTATAAACATTGGGGTACAGGTGGCCCTTCTTTTCACTACATCTGTATCTTTGGAGTAAATACCCAGGAGTGCAATGGCAGAGTCATAGGGAAGCTCTATTTTTAATTTCTTGAGGAATCTCCACACTGTTCTCCAAAGAGGCTGCACCAACTTGCATTCCCATCAACAGTGGAAGAGGGTTCCCCTTTCTCCACATCCTCTCCAGCACATGTTGTTTCCTGTTTTGCTAATTTTGGGCATTCTAACTGGTGTAAGGTGGTATCTCAATGTGGTTTTAATTTGAATCTCCCTGATGGCTAGTGAGGATGAACATTTTTTCATGTGTCTGATAGCCATTTGTATGTCTTCATTGGAGAAGTGACTGTTCATATATTCTGCCCATTTTTTGATATGATTATTTGTTTTGTGTGTGTAGAGTTTGAGGAGTTCTTTATAGATCCTGGATATCAACCTTTTGTCTGTATTGCCATTTGCAAATATCTTCTCCCATTCTGTGGGTTGCCTCTTTGTTTTCTTGATTGTTTCCTTTGCTGTGCAGAAGCTTTTGATCTTGATGAAGTCCCAAACGTTCATTTTCAATTTGTTTCCTTTGCTTTTGGGGACATATCTTGAAAGAAGTTGCTGTGGCTGATATCAAAGAGGTTACTGCCTATGTTCTCCTCTAGGATTCTGATGGATTCCTGTCTCACGTTGAGGTCTTTTTATCCATTTCAAGTTTATCTTTGTGTATGGTGTAAAAGAATGGTTGAGTTTCATTCTTCTACATACAACTGTCCAATTTTCCCAGCACTATTTATTTAAGAGACTGTCTTTTTTCCACTGTATATTTTTTCCTGCTTTGTTGAAGATTATTTGACCATAGAGTTGAGGGTCCATATCTGGGCTCTCTACTCTGTTCCACTGGTCTATGTGTCTGTTTTTATGCCAGTACCACTGCTATATTGGTGATCACAGATTTGTAGTAAAGCTTGAAATCAGGTAACGTGATGCCCCCAGTTTTGTTTTTGTTTCTCAACATTTCCTTAGCAATTTGGGGTCTCTCCTGATTCCATACAAATTTTAGGATTATTTGCTCCAGCTCTTTGAAAAATACTGGTGGAATTTTGATCGGAATGGCATTAAAACTATAGATTGCTCTAGGCAGTATAGACATTTTAACAATGTTTATTCTTCCGATCCAAGAGCAAGAAATGGTCTTCCATCTTTTTGTGTCTTCTTCGATTTCTTTCATGAGTGTTCTGTAGTTGCTTGAGTACAGTTCCTTTACCTCTTTGGTTAGGTTTATTCCCAGGTATCTTATGGTTCTTGGTGCTATAGTAAATGGAATTGATTCTCTAATTTCCCTTTCTGTATTTTCTTTGTTAGTGTATAAGAAAGCCACTGACTTCTGTACATTGACTTTGTATCCTGCCTCGTTACTGAATTGCTGTATGAGTTCTAGTAGTTTGGGGGTGGAGTCTTTTGGGTTTTCCATATAAAGAATCATGTCATCTGCAAAGAGAGAGAGTTTGACTTCTTCATTGCCAATTTGGATACCTTTTATTTCTCTTTGTTGTCTGATTGCTGTTGCTAGGACTTCTAATACTATGTTGAACAAGAGTGGTGAGAGTGTCATCCTTGTCGTGTTCCAACGGGAAGGCTGTGAGCTTTTTCCCATTGAGGATGATATTTGCTGTGGGTCTTTAATAGATACATTTTATGAAGCTCAAGAATGTTCCCTCTATCCCTATACTTTGAAGAATTTTAATCAGGAATGGATGCTGTATTTGGTCTAATGCTTTTTCTGCATCAATTGAGAGGACCATGTGGTTCTTCTCTCTTCTCTTACTGATTTGTTCTATCACATTGATTGATTTGCAAATGTTGAACCATCCTTGTAACCCAGGGATGCATTCCATCTGGTCATGGTGGATAATCTTTTTAATGTGCTGTTGGATCCTGTTTGCTAGGAACTTGTTGAGAATCTTAGCATTCATTTTCATCAGGGATATTGGTCTGAAATTCTCCTTTTTGGTGTGGTCTTTGCCTGTTTTGGGGATCAGGATAATGCTGGCTTCATAAAAAGAATCTGGAGTTTTCCTTCTACTTCAATGTTTTGAAACAGCTTCAGGAGAATAGGTGTTATTCCCCCCGGGGAATCCATCAGGTCCTGGGCTTTTGTTTTTTGGGAGGTTTTTGATCCCTGCTTCAATATCCTTACTAGATATTGGTCTATTCAGGTTGTCAATTTCTTCCTGGTTCAATTTTGGTAGTTTATAGTTTTCCAGGAATGCATCCATTTCATCTAGGTTGCCTTAATTTATTTGCATATAACTGTTGATAATAACCTCTGATGATTGTTTCTGCTTCCTTGGTGTTAGTTGTGATCTCTCCCTTTTCAATCATAATTTTATTAATTTGAGCTTTCTATCTTTTCTTTTGGATTAGTGTGGCCAATAGTTTATCGATCTTATTGATTCTTTCAAAAAACCAGCTTCTAGTTTCATTGATACATTCTACTGTATCTCTAGTTTCTACCTCATCGATCATTGCTCTAATCTTGATTATTTCCCTTCTTATGTGTGGAGTTGGTTTGATTTGTTGTTGATTCTCCAGTTCTTTAAGGTGTAGAGAGAGCTGGTGTATTCTGGGTTTTTCAATTTTTTTGAGGGAGGCTTGGATGGCTATGTATTTCCCCTTTAGGACTGCCTTTGCTGTATCCCATAGGTTTTGGACCAAAGTGTCTTCATTCTCATTGGTTTCCATGAATTGTTTAAGTTCTTCTTTGATCTCCTGGTTGATCCAAGCATTCTTAAACAAGGTGGTCTTTAGCTTCCAGGTGTTTTAGTTCCTTCCAAACTTTTCCTTGTGATTGAGCTCCAGTTTCAAAGCATTGTGATCTGACAATATGCAGGGAATAATCTCAATCTTTTGGTATTGGTTGAGCCCTGATTTGTGACCCAGTATGTGGTCTATTCTGGAAAAGGTTCCATGTGCACTTGAGAAGAATGAGTATTCTGTTATTTTAGGGTGGAATGTTCTGTATATATCTATGAGGCCCATTTGGTCCAATGTGTTATTCAATACTCTTGTTTCTTTATTGATTTTCTGCTTCAATGATCTATTACTGAGAGAGGTGTGTTAAGATCTCCTACTATTAATGTATTCATATCAATATGACTCTTTATCTTGATTAATAGTTTTCTTATGTAATTGGCTGCTCCCATATTGGGGACATAGATATTTACAATTGTTAAATCATCTTGCTGGATAGTCCCTTTAAGAATGATGTAGTGTCCTTTTGTATCTCTGATTACAGTCTTTAGTTTAGAATCTAATTTATCTGATATGAGAATTGCTACCCCAGCCTTCTTTTGAGGCCCATTGTCATGAAAGATGCTTCTCCATCCCTTCACTTTCAGTCTGGGTGTATCCTTAGGTTCAAAATGGGTCCCTGCAGACAACATATGGATGGGTCCTGTCATTTTATCCAATCTGCAACCCTGTGTCATTTTTATGGGTGCATTTAGGCCATTCACATTGAGAGTGATTATTGATAGATACATTTTTATTGACATCGTGTTACCTTTGAAATCTTTCTCTCTGTAGATTGTCTCTATATTTCTGTTCAATGATATTCTTAGGATTTTTCCTCTTTTATAGAACCCCCCCTTAATATTTCCTGCAGTGTCGGCTTGGTGGTCGCATACTCTTTTAAGCCTTGCCGGTCTTGGAAACTCTTTATCTCTCCATCCATTTTGAATATCAGTCTCGCTGGATAAAGTATTCTAGGCTGCATGTTCTTCTCACTTAGTGCCCTGAATATATCTTGCCAGCTCTTACTGGCTTGCCAGGTTTCTGTGGACAGGTCTGACGTTACTCTGATGGGCTTTCCTCTGTATGTAAGGAGCTTCTTTGTCCTAGCTGCCTTCAAGAGGGCCTGCCTACAATTATAATTCTTCATTCTTGCTATTAGGTGTCTCGAAGACTTTTGAGAATCTATAATCTTGGGGGGAGACCGTTCTGCCTCTAGTACATGAACGCTGGTTCCATTTGCAAGATTGGGAAAATTTTCATGGAGAACTTGTTCCACTATATCTTCTAGACTTCTTTCTTTCTCCTCCCCTTCAGGGATTCCAATAATTCTGATGTTGGAACATTTCATGGCATCATTTATTTTCCTGATTCTGTTTTCGTGGCTTCTAAGCTATTTGTTCCAGGCTTCCTCCTGATCCTTTCTCTCTATCTGTCCTCCAGATCACTAATTCTATCCTCTGTCTCAGTTACCCTAGCTTTTAGAGATTTAGATTAGATTGGAACTCATTGACAGCATTGTGAACATCATCCCTGGTGGCTTTCAGTTCTGCCCTAATCAATTTTGTTTGGCTATCCATGGCTTTCTCCAACCTAGCTATTGCCTGGATAATTGTTAGCCTGAATTCCCTTTCCAACATATTGTCTGTGTCAATAGCCATTAGCTCTGTTGCAGAAGGCCCATCCTCTGGATTTTTCTTCTCTTGGGCATTCCTCCTCCTAGTCATTTTGGTGAGAGATGGCTGAAAAGATGTAGCTGGATGTATCTACCGTGGTGTAGTCAAGGTGCACCCCAGAACGCTTCTGAGCTATCAGGATTCCCCACCCAAATGAGAGAAAAAAGAAAATAAAAAGAAGAAGAGAGAGAGAGAGAGAGAGAGAGTGACAGGAAAAAAAGAGAAGGTTCAGCCCAAATGAGCCCCAAGGTAAGATTTATTAAGTATACAAACAAAAACAGACAAACAAAAAGACTGATAAAAGTATATGACATGAGAAAAAAATATATATATATAAAAGCCAAAAAAAAGAACCTCATCAAAAAGAACCCCAAGTATAAGATTTATATACTATCAGGACAAACACAAATACACTGAAATACTGGCGGAAGAAAAAGATGGAAGAGTGGTTATAAATTCTCAGGGTGGGCAAGGAAGGTTATTTTGATTCTTCCTGGATGTATCTTGATATCTTTGTTAAAAGACTCAACTTTCCTAAGATAAAGGGGGATTAAGAATTGGTTTACCTATAGGGGTAGCATTGATTGGGGAAAGGGGATTACCTTGAAGTTTAACTCTGTATGAATATTAAAAAATAAAAATAAAAAAGGAATAAACTAAACTAAACTAAAATTTTTAAAAAAATTTAAAAATAGAAAAGCAGAAGAAAAACATGGGTATATGTATCAAAAAGTTCAGGTTAAAAGATTATTATGGAATTTGATGTACTGGACATCTCACTGTGATGGTAAATACGTTAAAAAAATTATCTATATATATAAAAAAAATGAACCAGAATAGTGGGAATGAATTAAAAATAAAAGTTGTATCTATGAAGTAGTGGTGGTTTTTCTCTTGTCATCTTTTTTTTTTCTTTTTTTTCCTGGTTGGCTTTCTGGGGAGGGGCCTGCCAAGTGGGTTTTCAGGCAATGTTCCCTGAGTTAAGTCCTCCCGCCCCCCCCCCCCAAGGGAGTGGGCTCTGGGGAAACCGGTTTTTCAGGCTTTTGTTCTCTGGAGGTTTTTATGTTTGTTGTTGTTTTTTTTGTTTTGTTTTGTTTTGGTTGGGTTTTTATTTTGTTTTTCTCTCGCCTTGACAGCTTTTGGTGGTTTTTGGAGGTTTAGAGGAAAGCAAACTACCCCGACCTCCCTCTCAGAGAGAAGCCTAGTCTGTTCCCCTCTGGGTGCTGCAGAGTACATAAGTTCCCCCTTGGCAGCTGGCAGAGCACAGTCCGAGTCTCAGTCCCTGGGGACACAGGAACTCCTGCTTGTACCCAAAACCACGACAGCAGGGCTGTCTGGGCAGCTCCAGACTTCCAGAGAGGTTCCAAGCAGCGATCACACACAGATTTTCCTGCTGGCCGGGGCTGGGAGTGTCTGGTCTTTCCAGGTCTGAGAATGCACCTCTCTCAGGGAGGGTGTGAGGTGCACGGGTCTCAGGTTCTGATAGCAGGGCATGGCACTCACGTGGAGAGTGCAAAGAGGCTGTGCTTCTGCCACTGGCGCTGGCGAGGCTCACAGCCCCTCATGGGAGCTGGTCCCCACATGCTCTCAGGTGCGCTGGCGGCTCAGGGACCAAGACCTGGTTTCTCTGCTGCACTCTCTCTGGCTCAGTGCCAGGGGTGGCTGTCCTGGGTCTGGGGACTTAAGCCCCTGTCCCTAGCCACCCCGAGTCCCACAGTTTCCCCCCATGATCCTTTGCTCTTTTTGAGTGCTTTCAACCAGACTCCAAGTTAATGCTGGTCCTCAGATGCAGGGCACTCTCGTATTGGGATATTACTTTCCAATGGGACGCCTCTGGTGGCTCCCTCCCCCTTTTGTTTATCTTCCGATATCAGTCCGATGTTCCCATTCTGCTTTACCTGCCCACTGGCGTCTTCTGCCCCCGTAGATATCCAGACGTGTATAATTCTGATCTCAGGCTGATTTCATGGGTGATCAAGCTCTTTGGTAGGTAATCAGCTCACTTTAGGGTACAGGTTGAAAGGGCGCCTCCTCCTACTTCCCCGCCATCTTGTCTCCCCCATACTACTATTTTAAATTAAAAAACACAAAGTGCAAACACAAATAAAAATCAGTGAAATAGAGCACTGTCAGTAGGAGCTTCCTAATCATCCCAAAGGAGCATTGTAAATGTGAGTGATGCCAGAGCCCCATTTTATGTCAGAGTACAGTATGCATCCCCAGACAGCTCCAGAACCTGTGAGAGGGGGAGAAGCATTACTTTACACATTGGTCACAGTATTTCTGATTGAAAGTCATTATTGTGTACTTTTTTCCAGTTTTGTTGAGACACAATTGATAACATTGTATAAGTTCAGGGTGTATAGCATGATTTGATTTACATCTACTGTGAAATAATTATCACAATAGGTTTAGTTATCATTCTTTATTTCATAGCATTATAAAAAGAAGAAAACCAAAAATTGTTTCTCCCTGTGATGATAACTCTTAGGATCTAGTTTCTTAACATCTTTTCCATCTATCATACAGCAGTGCTAGTTATAGTCATCATGTTGTACATTATATCCCTAATACTTACATATCTTATAAGTTGAAGTTTATACCTTTTGACCACCTTCCTCCATTACCCATCCTTCTCCACCATCTCCCCCACACCCCTGGTAAACACAGATTTGATATTTCTTTCTATAAATTTGCTGTTTTGTTTGTTTTAATTCCACCTATATGTGAGATTGTACACTATTTGTCTTTCTCTGTAAGATTTATTTTACTTAGTGTAATGCCTTCAAGATAATTCATGCCACAAATGATAGGGCTTTCTTGTTTATTTGTTTTTTTTTTTTTAATGTCTGAATACTATTCCAACTTCTTTATCCACTCACACATTGATTGATGGACACCTAGGTTGTTTCTACATCTTGGCTATTGTAACTAATGCTATGGACCTGAGGGGTACAAATATCTTTTCAAGCTGGTGTTTTCATTTCCTTTGAGTATAATACTGAAAGTGGAATTGTGGGATCATATGGTACTTCTATTTTTAATTTTTGAAGGAACTTCCATGCTGTTTTGCATAGTGGCTGCACCAATTTACAATTCCACCAACAGTGTATAAGGGTTCTTTTTTCTCCATATCTTTGCCAAAACTTGTTATCTCTTGTCTTTTTGATGATAACTGTTGTAACAGGTGTGAGATGAAATCTCATTGTGGTTTTCAATTGCATTTCCTCAATGACTAGTGACATTGGCCATCTTTTCATGTCCCTGTTGGCTTTTCATAAATTTTCTTTGGAAAATACATCTATTTAGATTCTTTACCCCTTTGGACATTTTAATATTGGCTTATTTGGGGTTTTGTTTATTTTGTTTTGCTATTGAGTTGTGAGCTCTTTATATATTTTGGATATTAACCCCTGATCAGATATATGGTTTCCAAACATTTTTTCCCATTCCATAGGTTGTTTTTCACTTTCTTGGTATTTTCTTTTGTTGTGAAGAGCTTTTTAGTTTGATGTAGTCCCAATTGCTTAATTTTGTTTTCATTGCTTATACTATGTGTGTGATTTCCAGAAACTCATTACCAAGACCCAGGTCAAGTAGCTTTTCTCTTGTTTTCTTCTGAGTCTTATGGTTTCAGGTCATTTATTTAAGCCTTTAGTTCATTTCTAGTTAATTTTTATGAGTGGGGTAAGATAGGGATCAAATTTAATTCTTTCACCATGTGAAGTATGCAATTTTCCCAGCATCATTTATTGAAGACACTCCTTTCTCCACTAAGTAGTCCTAGTTCCCTTGTCAAATATTAGTTGACCATATATGCTTGGGTTTATCTCTGATCTCTCAACTCTGTTCCATTTCTCTATTTGTCTATTTTTCTACCTGTACCATACTGTTTTAATTACTATAGCTTTTACAGTATAGCTTGAAATCAGGAAGTGTAACACCTCCTGCTTTCCTCTTACTCACGGTTTCTTTGGTTAGTCAGGGTCTTTTATGGTTCCATGTAAATTTTAGGAGTGTTTTTTCAATTTCTATAATAAATGTCATTGGAATCTTATGAGGACTTTAGGTAGTGGTGACATTTTAACAACTTAATTCTTCAAAACATGAACACAGGATAACTTTTCATTTTTTTGTGTGTTTGTTTGTTTGTTTTGTTTTTTCAATTTCTTTCATAGGTGCCTTTTTGCTTCCAGAGTAGTTTTCAAAGTTGTCTTTTACCTCTTTGGTTAAATGTATTTCTAAATATTTCATCACTTTTGATGCTGTTGGAAATGGGATTGATTCATTTCTCTTTCAGAAAACAGTGTTACTGCACAGCTTTTAAATGCCCTTGCAAATGTAAATCATATATACACACATACCTCTATCGTCACCCCTACAACTGGTGTTGATCCTCAGAAGGAGTATTATAGAATTGTCATATGACAGAATCAGCTTTTCTTCCTTTTCATTTTAAAGCATCCCTGTCTGGTTACTTATTTTGGCCCCCTGCAGTGAATGAAGAAAAGCTTGCAAAGGTTTACAGATACAGGTTGGACTCCCCAAGCAAAGAACACTGCAGGATGCTTTTATATGTAATGAGAACTCCCCAAATCCACAGTCTTAAAAGAATACAAGTATCTAAATTACTGATGCATTAAATTCACTCAGGTAATACAGTGGTAAATAAAATAACTTTTAAGAAAAACATTGGCCAGTTTCTAGGAGTTTTCGTAAATTGAAATGTATCTTCATAATCAAATTCCTTTGGTTTTCCTTTGTATTGTTTCAACTTTGTACATAGAAATTAAGATTGAAAGCCTATAGGTAATTTAATAAACATTTAATGCAGAATGTTTGTCATTAGAAGAAATGTTTGTCATTATATACTAGGCCCTTATATTAAGAAAGGAGAGCAGACAGAAATATTGTTTTCATTTCTTCAAATGGTAAAGCCAGAGCAGTCTATGGGTGAGAAGTAATGCTGAAACGAGTTTAGCTGAAAGATAGAAAGAAACACCATAAAAGGGAGGAAGAAGGTTGAGAGGGATGGAGACAGGGAAAATGAAGAGATTACCCACATTGGATTCCAGTTCTAAATCAGCACTTTAGTTTATAATATTTTCAAGTCCTCACCAAGGGGTTTAGTAGAGGAAAATTGCAATATTTGAATCACTAAATCAATTTAAGTCACATTAATGATCTGTAACCTTTAAAACTGTTAGTTTTAGCAATTCTGTAGCATTCCTGATTTCAAATGAACACATTTGTAATCATGAGAACTACTATCTTGATGTGGAGGCAAAGGGAGATAGAGATCAGCAGTGGTCACACTACATTATTATCCAATTGTGCTTAATGGAAAGTTTATAGTGAGTGGCAATGATAAGAATTCTTCTTTCAGCCTAAATCAATGTTTTACTTTGCTTAAAAAGTTACTAAAATGTTAAGTAAATGTTTCCCTTTAGTATTGGAGTTATAGGATATAATTATGATCTACTAAAGTAAGTGAAAAGAAACCAACTTTAAACAATTATATAACTTAATGTTTTTAACTTTTGTTTAGTGATTAGATTATTTTTAGTAATAAAAGGTATGTTTGAATGTAATAAAGAATCAGTTAATTAGATTGTCATGACTCCCTCTCCCCCATAATTGTCTCCTCCCTCCTCTTCTCTTTTTTCAACTAGTAGCATGACCACCTATCAACATATAATTAGTCTCTGGTAACATTCATTACAATTAGTCCACAAATGTATGAATGAACACATATAAAAATGATGAGTAACAATAACAATGTACTTTTGTAGTCCAGGATCTACATTAAGTATCAAGGAATCCTCCATGAATAAGATATGGTAGCTCCCTGGTGGAGCTGAGAGTTTAGAATCTCCACTAAGGACTGATTTCTATTCCCACTAGTGGCCTCTTTAGAACAAAAGAATGGCAGCTCTTAATTCTTCATACAGCTATTCTAAAAGCATATTTCCCAGGACTAGTAAGTAACAAAACTATAATGATTCTCTAGTCTCCAGTAAAATGACCACTGAATTCTACATTTGGAAAGAATGACTGCTTTGTGTAACGCTGGCCAAATCACTTGCAAGAGGTGACTTAATTTCTATCAACATCTTGTATTCTTAGCCTTTCAAAGTGATACTTTGAAGAAACAAGGGATATCCCTTTAATTTCACAAATTTTATGACCATTGGAAAAAACCCAAAGATGGGGTTTAGCTACAGTCAACTTTTAAAAATATATTTTGACTTGAAGTATAGAAATATGTCATATTTCCAGACACAGCTGAGGAAAGCATAGGGTTTATGGTATGATGCTTTAGAAGGATGGCCATATAGGATGGATAGTAGCTTTAAGTATGACAAAAACCCAAAGTTGCAGCCAGAGAGAGAAGCAATTCCAGCCTCTCCTGTATCTCCCCAACTTTTCTGTCCTCCTCTAGAAAAAGTACTGGATGGAGGTGAAAATGATATTTATTCAGATTCCACAGAATCTGCTTTAGTTTATGACTTATAGAAAATCCTGTCCATTTTGATACAATAAATGCTTCTCATTAGCAAATTGTTTGTGTTATACTCCACAGGACACATCAGAGAATGGTAACATTAAAGTTTAGAACTTGGAAATGTATTTACTGTCTTCTAGTCACACTGCTGGGTGGAAGGCTTGGTCACAGTGGACTCAGGCTGTGTTTGACTTATAGTAAACATTCATGCAGAAGACCTTCATTAGAAATGTATGGAGGGGAATGGAGGCACCATGTTAGGAACATGTTTCTCTCTAACCGAATGAGTGTTAATAAACACTACTTTTTTCTCTCCAGAGAAGGTCTAGTCTGGGTTTAAAGCTGTGTTTCCTCTGAGTGGATCTCTTCTACCAAATTTATAATTTTTACCATTATTTATGCATCAACATACAAAGACTTAGTAAATACTTAAATACTGATAATTTTCTTTACCCAGGCTCACAATATTTACATAGTTTATCCCAAGCAATAATACCAGTGAATCAAGTTTTTATATGCCTGCTATATACTTTCTACCACATATTAAAATGTGTAATTAAAATCTAAAATGTTTATTGGTGCACATCCCTAAAATATCACATCCAATTTATCTATATCTATATATGATATATGAGAACCATTCTTAGAAAAACACTGGTTTAGTGCAATATGGGATCTGCTCCAATTGGGAAAATGGCATTATGAGTAATTCTAAGTCATATTTTTAAAATTCAGGTATAACTGATTTTTAACATGTGGAAAAACAGTCTGTAAAATGTTAATGTGACTCAACATGAGTGTCCCAAGAGATTATGAAAGACAACATTTGTTAGATACTTTGTTGAAACAATGATGTTAGGTTTTGTCTGAAATAACAGGTCTTACGCTTTTTTGAAATTTCTTCACGGTAACTGAACAATCACTAACTTGTGACAACTTTCTTATAAATTTATTATAAGAGAAATCTCAGCCATCTCTTACAGTCCATTAAGAATATAATTAGAAAATATTTTCAAGTAAATTCTTTAGGGGAAGGAGATTGAAGGACAAAAGCCCATGTAAGAGAAACCTCTAGGAAATCATGATATCAGGGTCTCTTAATATGAATTGGGTTCCCAGGCAACACCCTTTCATAATTCCTTCATTAATGCTACAAGAGTGATTGATTTGATTCTAGTTTTACTCTGCTTAAGCCATTCCCGTAAGTGGAGATGTAGCATGTGGTACAATATCACATGTTCAACATCATGCTTGTTCTTTTTTTATATATACAAGAATTTATTTATTTATTTGACAGAGAGAGAGGCAGCGAGGGAGGGAACACAGCAGGAGGAGTGGGAGATGAAGAAGCAGGCTTCTCATTGAACAAGAAGCCCGAAGTAGGGCTTGATCCCAGGACCCCGGGATTCATGACCCTAGCAGAAGGCAGGAGCTTAATAACCGAGCCACCCACGTGCCCCATCATGCTTGTTCTTATGAAGAGAACTTTATGGGAGATGTGATCTCTGGTCTCTCAAGCAGCTTACAGTCTAGCTAATAAGTAAGAGAGAAATAAATAGAAGATAATAAATAAAATATATTATATACATACACACACATATATGTGTGTATGTATCTATATCTATATCTATATCTATATCTATATCTATATCTATATCTATATCTATATATGATAAATTATAGCCAAGGGCTAAATGATGAGCAAGTGTCAATCAGCACTGAAGGAAAGGGAGATCAAGGGGACCAGAATCCTTCAGAAAAACTTCATGGAACAAATAAAATTCAGACTGACTCGGTGATTGGTCACAGTCAAAGAAACAAAAAGAAGGAAAGGCAAAGCAGTGAAGATAAAACATGAATAAAAATACAAATGCCAGTGGGAGTAAGCTGGTGTTTCCCATCTCCTCATGGGGCAATGTGGAGACTGGGCTAATCATTGCTGGGACTGCCAGCCATGTGTTTGTTAAAATACGCCATTGCCAAAATAAAAGAAAAAGAGATTTAGCTTTCACAAAATAAAACTTCCAGAAAAACTGAATGCATTCCCTTAGGTAAAACAAAGCATGGAGAATTTCAACTCCAAAAGCAGAATTTTTCCGAGTTAGAGATAATAGGGGGAACAGAACTGGAAGCCAGTACGTAGCCCTAGGAGGGAGCTTACCACTATATGCAGCAGCTACATATTTTTCCCTTCTCTTTGTATTAACATTACAACCATGCTCACATTCATTTCCTTGGGGATGGGTATCTGTTTCTCATTAGAACCCCCCACTTTATCTTCCTTTTTGGTATCCTTTCATAATTATTAAATTTTATGCCAATTAATCTTGTTAATAAAAGACCCCAGATTCAAGTAACATTTTTTTCTTGGGTTCAAAATTGCTTAAGCAGGCTAAGAGTAAAGTCAAATCAATCACTCCCATGGGCATTAATGAAGGAATCATGAAAGGGTGTTGCCTGGGAACCCAGTTCATGTTAAGAGATCCTGATATCTTGATTTTCCAAAGGTTTGTTTTTGTTTTGCTTTGTTTTGTTTTGTCACATGGGCCTTTGTCCTTCATCCTCTGCTGCTGTTAAATTTGCTTCATGCAGAATTTTTTCTCTCACAGCCAGATGCCCCTGGTCTGGAAGAGAAAATATTAGCCCCAAATGGACATTTCCAAATACTCAGGTGTTTAGATATGTGTAAGAAAACATCTGGGCTTTGGGGACAGGGCTTATCCAAATGATTTGATAATCTTTACTGTTCCATTTGAATGGGTCTAGCAAAATATAGATTCTTATCACTTGTCTATAATTTATTATTATTTCAGTATTACCACTACACTGGAAAATGGTGGTTTAGTCTTGAAATTTAATGTTAAAATTGTACCACAATCCAGATTTTAAAATCTTTTCTTAAATAAGTCACCTATTTGCTTTCTCCTCCTGAGTGGTGGAGCTACTTTAATATCATTCATACAGAAATAGCTCCACATATTGAGGGAAAAACCGATGAGAGAGCTTGAATTCCCAAGCATATACATAAGGGACACTCTATTAATGCTTTCAACTCTGCTGACCTTGACAGAGATCTTGATATCAATGTGAGACACACCCCTCTTTCCATTAAAAATAAATGTACCCTGGCCACTTCAACTTCAAAATAAAAATGCAGAATCACTCAATAAGCTTGTGTGAGTAATATAGTTCTGGGAAAACTGCACTTATAAAAACTTTGGACTAAATTGAAAATAGGCTTTTGGACTCAAATCAACAAGTAAGGCAAAGGAAATAGGGAAAACAAGCCCATATATTATCATTAACTTTTTAAAAATACCCAACACACTTTGCACCAAGATATAAGAACACATTTGATGAGTGATCTTGTTTCTGTGTCATGATGTTCGCAGAGAGGGTCCGGCTTACCAACAGCACTCCCAGCAATCGTCTAGGGAATTGGTTTTCCTCTTTGGGAAGTCATAAATCTTGCGGCTGTTTATCATGACCTAACAAAACCTCTGTCTGAAGGAATGGCAGACGCATTCTGACTCTAATCTCTGACATCAGCCTGGGCTGGCTGGTAACGTGTGTTTACACAGAGCTGTCCAAAAGCTGGTACATGTGATGAGTGTCATGGCCTTGCCTTCCTTGGGCAGTCTAATTGCCTATCACCACCTGATATACTAGGGAAGGGGTCCCTACAACGCTAGAGAATCCTAGAAGGGCGAGGGGAAGCACATCTAAGGCTAAATCTGAAACCAAAGGAATGCAAACACAGATTAAACAGATTTCCAACACTTCTAATCAATAAATTTGGTAAAATCACAAATCTTGTAGATTCTATTCCAGAAAGGTCTTTAAAAAATAAAATGACAACAGGAGGTAGCTACGACTAAGAATGACAGATTGAAATAAAAACTGCATGCCTGGGACTCGGGCTGCAAGAGAAACCATGAGGAATCAGACCAGAAGAGCTCTCTCCTCAGATGAAGAGCTCCCAGGAGGCAGGAAGAGAGATTGGGCTGGGAGGCGGAGGGAAGCTTCCGGAACAAACCATAAAAGTGCATAACTGGGTCTGCCAATGGTGGCATTAAGGAAAATCAATATGAAAAGCAAAAAAAAAAAAAAAAAAAAAAAAAAAAAATTTAAAGAAGTCTTGAGAAAAATGAAAAACAGCCTCATTAAAACATTTGGAAGTGATTATAAAAACCACCTTGAAATAATCAGTGTTAAAAACAGCTTTAGAAAAATGTACTAGGATTTGACTCTATTAACTCTTTCAGTCCTACACCTATGTCAGTTTTCACAGACACAACTTCATCCCACTTTACCAGTTTTAAATAGGAAACCATTAATACAAAGGGGAAGTGACTCAAACACAATCGAGAAAGACATGAATTAATGCACCCGGGCAAATTAACTCTGATTTTTTAAGTTATAGAAATCAAAAAAGAGCCCCCAAACAATTCCATCATGATTTTACATAAAAGGGAGTCACTTAAAACAAATCAGTTTGCAATTAACTGATAAAGAAACTGTATTATTATATCATACTTTTCTGATTTATTTGGCAAATGATACAATTTCCTAGGCCAGAGACGAGGTCACAGCAGAAGTGGGGCTTGAGAAAACCAGCAAGAGTGTGTGTGGACTTCCTGGCCCTTCCTTTAGCACCATGGTCCCCTGATCAGAGGTCATCGATACCAGAGGTCAGAATT
Organism: Mustela nivalis; assembly: GCF_964662115.1. NCBI lineage: Eukaryota > Metazoa > Chordata > Mammalia > Carnivora > Mustelidae > Mustela > Mustela nivalis. Next base: position 124,283,349 of record NC_139021.1, read on the forward strand.
ACACGGAGCCCATGAACCTTAGGAATCCTGGACTGAATTCTGTATGTGTTTGTTTATCTTTTGTTTTCCTCCCTGTGCAAAAGGTCTGTTAACGTTTCAGCAGCATTTCAAAAGATGTTTGAGACTCAAAGAAAGGTTAAGATTCAGTTGTAATATGAGTAAGTGACTGCTTTCACAATGTGTGGGGGAGGGCAGGTAACCCCAAGAACCACACTCTACAAATGCTGCCACCTGTTAGCTTTATTATTAAATCCTGTTATAATAAAAGTCATATACACACACACACACACACACACACATATAATACATGTGCATATACATATACGTGTTCATGTTTTTTGAGTGTGTGTTTGTGTATATATAACTATATATACATGTACATATACAAATATGTATATTTTGTTCATGTTCATGTTTTTTTGAGTGTGTTTGTGTATATATAACTATATGTACATGTATATACACAAAATGTATATTTGTGTATATACATGTATACATATGTATACATGTATATATATACACACACACACAAACATGAACATATATATGTATATGCACATGTATTATATATGTCACATATATATGACTTTATAATATATGTATATATATATATGACCTCAAGCATGCGTTGATCTTTTTTTTTTTTTAAGATTTTATTTATTTATTTGACAGAAATCACAAATAGGCAGAAAGACAGGCAGAGAGAGGAGTGGAAGCTGGCTCCTGACTGAGCAGAGAGCCTGATGTGGGGCTCGATCCCAGGACCCTGAGATCTTGATCTGAGCCAAAGGCAGAGGCTTAACCCACTGAGCCACCCAGGCACCCCATGCATGCATTGATTCTTCATTCCATTCTCCAATAAAAGGAACTGGAACTCTTTGGAGTAATAGCTGATTCTAGGACAAGGACATGATGAGCCAGGAACATTTTGTCATACCAGAAAATAAGGCAGTACTTAAATAAGTAAGGAAACAAACAAACAGATGACAAGAGATTGGAAGTATGTCAAAGGGACATAGCAGCCAATAGAACTAGAGCTCCTAATGTCCAAAGCTGGAACGATTTGAGAAAAAAAAATTAATAAAATAGCGTTGGACTATAACCCAATGTATAAAAGAAATATCCATGATTCCATAGTGACATAAATAAGTGATTGAATAAATAAATAAATGGGGGAAAAGAGACAAATCTCTTATGAAGAATTCCAAATAATTGATGTAGAGATTCTACACCCTTAAGAGGGGAACCAGAACTGCCCATTACTTATGTGTGAGCTCTGTATTAGTGACTTTCTTCTAAAGAGTTATGAAAGGAAAAGGAAGAAAATAGTAACTTTCCAGTAGAAAAACATGAAAAATACTACTTCAGCCAGACAAATAAGGTTAATATCCATAGTCAATCATGTAGATAGTATCCTTGAGAAGATACAAGGAAAAGGGCACTTTACCTCTGTGGTCCTCCTCCCCAAATCTATAATCCTCGTCTAGTCTTGAGTAAAGTATCAGACAGATTCCAATATAAGGGTGGCCAGCAAAATACCTTAGCAATGCTCCTGAGAACTGTCAAGGTCTTCAAACACAAGGAAGGTGGAATGCTGTAGCCAAGCAGATCCTAGGGAGACATCATGCTGAAACAGAAAGAGGACACTATATCACTACGTTAGGACATTAATTTTTTCAATGAACTAGGATATATACATCTGGGGGAGGGCAGGGCTGAGCACAGAAATAGTGAAAGTGGGGGGATGAGGTTGTATGGAGTTTTAAAAGAATTCTAGCTGAATCAGAAATGCTTTCTTTCTTTAAAATAATACTGGACTGACTGGGGGGAAAATCTGGATGGGAGTTGAATTATTATTGCTGTATGGTTCTTTTTATTTTTCTGTAGTTTTTAAGTGTATCTGGAAAAATAAGGAAATACATTTGTCAAAAGCAGGAAGCAGGTAACCCTTGGAGTTGTGAGCTGTCATCTTTGTGCAACAGTTTTCAAATTGAGCTTTGCAGCCCTGTATTTCTTAGCACTTCCTCAAGAACCACAGCAAAGGTGTCAAAAGCTGAGTGAGCTGAGAAGCTAGGCAACCACCTCAGCTTCTACCAGAGCAACTGGCTCCTCTCTATTTTATAAAATGAGGAAACTTTGTAATAAGCTAGAGTGTTTGTTTAGACTGGGGACTGCCTGTTGCTGCTTTTTTCCTTGGGAATAGCATCCTTGAATTTTAGCAGGACATGTGGCTACCCTGAATACAAATGACATTTCCCATGCTCCCTAGCAAATAGGCCTGATGATCTTATATCTAAGTTCTAGACAACAGAATGTAAATAAAGCATCCTTAAAGGGAGGATCATTCTCCTTTTTTCCCCTCTCTCCCTTTCCTCTTGACTGGAATATGGATATGATGATGGAAGCTTCCAGATTTAATGAACAACCTGGTCAATGATTTGACTTTGGAAAAGTAAGAATAAAATAGAATATGGAAAAGAAATAAGCTTTCATATTGTTCATGCCACTATTATTTCATGCTTTTATTTTTGTGTTCTTTGCAGTGTAACCTAATTTGAACACTTCTATGGAAATATTACCTATTTGAATGCATCTGTGAGATAGACCTTGAGACTAGGAAAGGACTATTTACAACGTCATGGGCTAGGATGCTGATATTGTAAAGGAACCTGGTTCTGGATGTGCGCTGTTTCCAAGACAGGAAATCCCTCATGCTCCATTTCCCCAGACACTGAGAGAGGGTCTGCCTCAGGAAAATGGCCATAGATTTTTATTGAGAAAGAACAGTTTCTTGGTGGACCCATAAGAACAGGAGCGTGGGTAGCCACAGCTCTGCCTGATATTGCTGGAGACAGTTTCCTTTTGCTACCCACTTAGAGTCCATCACTAGCTAAAGATGTCAGTGTGTAGTAGGTCTCTGTCATGTTTCGTGCAACAGATCCACACATGGCTCCCACCTCCAGAAGCCACAACGCACAACAACAACAGTCCCCATTTGCCTGCTATGTGGTACATACCCTTATGAAGAAAAACAAAAGGCCTAGTAAATTCTCTGCCAAGAAGCCTTCTCTAATATCATTGGTCAGATTAATCCCTTTTCCAATATTTATGGAGTTCTTTAGAATCACATTGATCCTGGCTCCTGGGAAACGCAAGTCGACTATTTTGGATTTTCTTCCATGTTACGTCATGGACTGAACACATACTTCTAATGTTTTGGGGCTTCTTATGGAAAGGAGAGTCCAAGGAGGAAAGAAAGACATTTCTATGACAGCAAGATGGGACTTGGGGTCATTTAATTTGATATTAAAAGGGAGATGACCTTGTTTTGAATCCCTACATGGTGAAGCAGGACATATCGATTATATGTATAAGATTTCATTTAACATAAGGTTAAAATCATTGCCTTACTGTGAGTGAAAGCTGAGGATTTTATAGTACTGCTTTAAGCACCATACTTAAGGTCACACACACAGGGTTTGAATCCCAACTCTCCCTTTTTATATTCATGGATTTCTAACTTAATCTTTCTGAATCTCCATTAGCCCAGCTTTATATCCAAGAAACAATATACCAGGCTTCTCATCTATTCACCAATTGGCAAATGACTTTTATTTTGAGTCTCAATTCAAATATTTTTGTTGCTACCTCTTGGAGCACTGCCTTGAAGATCTCAATGCAGCCTAACTTCATCAGAAAAGTGCTGAGTCCTCAGGGATGCACAACAGGAGTACACACATGGAAAGGGAGTGAGGGGTCTAATTCCTGCTGTGTCTTTAGCATTCTTGTTCCAGACCCATGCAATAATTTGTGTGTACAAGCATGAATCTTGTAAAGTCAGATAAATACAAGAAAGAAACCAGAAAATTGCCCATGAAAAGCAGAAATTCCCAAAAAAAGGATTTCAGGAAAGATTCTGGCAATGGAAGCTCATATATGGAATTTAACTATTCATTTACATAGGTTCTGGAAGGTAACATCTGAATATGTTTGTGTGCATAACACCTAAATGAACAAGGCTGTTATCTAAATGACTATACATAGTTGAATAATATCCATAAATAAGCAAATCCACAAGCCATGTCAATTAACCTAATGTCAAGTTTCATCCTCCAATATCTTAGAAATTACTGATCACCATTTTGGCACATAAGAGGTGAAGGGCTGGGAACCCCCCCACCAAAGTGGACACAGTTTACTGTAATTTTTTCTCAAATTTAACTGTCAAGTTCATGTATGACTTCCTATGGGATTAAAAGATAAGGTGGCTAAATGACCAAGAACAGAAATCGATGTTTGGTTTCCTTCTCCTGATATCACTCCACTGTGGCTCTCTCTGCCTGCAGATTGTAGTATATGAGCTAAACAAGAACAAAGTATGGTTGGTCCTATGCCCGTTAGGAGGTAGCTTAAGAAACAAGCTGATACAGGAATCCTGGGACAACTACAACTTCAATTGCAACTTCCAGTTCAGGCCAACTTTTTGATCTGCACCGTAACAAACTAAAACAGTTTAGAAATGTTCTATATTGCTTTAGAGCTCTCTGATTGGCTAGTAAGATCAAACAAGGTCTGCAGCACTGCTCATGTTGTTCCTTGGCCCCAGGCCTCATCTTTCTGGTACCCAACTGTCTGCAATGTGGTACCCACTCTTATGAAAAAAAACAAAAGTCCCAATAAATCTTCTGCCAAGAAGGCATCTCTGATATCATTGGATAGATTAATCCCTTTTTCCATATTCGTAGAGTTCTTCAGAATAACACCCATCATGTGGTGCCTGGGTAGCTCAGTTGGTTAAGCCTCCGACTGGTAATTTTGGCTCAGGTCATGATCTCAGGGTGATGAGATCGAGCTCCTTGTTAGGCTCTGTCCTCAGCAGGGAGTCTGTTTGGGATTCTCTCTCTCCTTCTCCCCCACCCTCCACTCATGCTCTCTCTCTCTTTCTTTCTAGAATTAAAAAAAATATATTTAAAAAAAGAATCACACCCATCACTATATACACTATATGCTATATAGATATACATTATTTTAATGCTAGTGATAAATATATATGTATATGTTATATATTTATTTATAATATACAAATGTATGCATATTATGAATATGTTTATTAAATAATATTCATGCAAATAAAATAATGTATATATATTATTGTACTACTAGTGATAATATTTATATATGATACATATACATATAACATAGATGTAGCTGTATGATAATATCTCTCCCATGAGACTCAGAAATTTCTAGAAGGCTTTCTATATTCCCAGCATTGTTTAGCACTTTGCATGTACTATTTACTCATATCCATTAAGACATGTTCAGCCACAAATAAAAGAAACAATCTCCTCAAAATGGCTCAAACAAATTAAGATTTATATTTTCTTCACTGAGAAGCCTGGTAAGAGAGGTAAGGACTCCATGGCTGGTATGACATCTCACAATGTCATTTGGAACCCAGGCTTTATCTAACTGTTTCACTGCCTTACTTAGGATGTATTATTTACAGAACTACCTTGAGAACTCAACATGGATATTTTACATCTCCCCTTGTATCCACATCACAGAAAAGGATGGAAAACAAAGAGCCTTTACCACGTAGATGGGTCTCTCCCGGAACTTTAATTAGCTTTATGGGAGCCCAATCCTGTGACTCAAGTTTATATCTCACTGGATATAACCATAACACATGACTACCCTCACTACAAGAGGAGATAGGAAATATAATATTTAGAATATGTGCAATACCACACCATGTGAAATCTGAGCTCATTTAGTTAATAAAAAGGGGATGAATAGATGACACCGTTTGACTAGCAGTATGTAACATCCGGAACGTTATCCAGTTGTTACATAAGATTCCTGGCCAACCATTTCTATACACTCTGTTTATCTTAGTATATGGTTTGAGGACAGTGTTAGAATAGCAAGAAAAGCTACATATAACATATTTATTTAGACATAATCATTGGAATTACTTCTTTCCCACAGCATTCAGTCATTAAACTCAAATGCCAGGACATTTTTTTTTTAGCCTAAGAATTATCTCAAAGAAAACAAAAGATGGCTTTTCACTCCTAGGTGAGTCACCTCTTAATAGATTTATTTAAACTCTGTTAAAAATATTTTAAAGATCAGAAATCCTAAATATAGGAAAATTAAGTGGCTAAATAACAACGGCTACACTCTGCACTCTCCTACACTCTACACTTATTCTCTAGATCACTCATTTGTCACTTAATTAAATGTGCCCTCAATCATAATTCTGTTCTCTTCAACAGCACTCCATGCTCCATGAGGACCCCCAACCAAACTCTATGATTCTTTGACTCTCAATGCCGAGAGCCCTGTACTCAGTCAGTGCTTAAGAATTGCTTGTTGAAGATTCTGGAGAGAAGAGAATTTCCCAAAACCACTGTTCTAAACACTGAACAAATACGTTGTTAACACACATTAAACTGAAAAGCATCCAGATTTCTGTCAGTGACTAAGGCCCAATAGGAAACCATAGAAATGAGGTTAAGCTTAGCTGAGAGCAATTTTGCAATCAGGATCTAAAAAATTATCAGTCTTTATCCTTTCTGTTAATTCTTCCCCCACTTCAAAGATAGTAACAGGGATGGCTATGTTTTAAAGGAGCTTGCTGGAACACAAAGGGAAATTAGTAATGACCTAATTCAAACCCTTTGTTCACAGATGAAGAAACTGAGATTTGGAGAAGTCAAGGGGCTTGAAGCCATTTAGTTCTTTAGCAGAATAAGCTTCCTGGTTTCTGGGGCTCTAGGGAAAATCAGCAAAGTGGACTGAATATTCCATCTCCATTCAAATGTTTACTTTCTCAAAGTGTCCTTTGTTTTGCATGGACTGATTGTTTCGTATTAACATGTTTCATCCAGACTTGAGAAATGCTTTTTATAAATGCTTAACTGAGGCAGGTAGAACCATCTGTCTTGGCTAGCCTTTGTCAGTGGCAGCCCCCAGCTCACACTTTTGGGCTCAGACCACCACACAGGAGACAGATCTGTCAGCAGAAAGGCTTGAGGCTTTCAGAACCACCATGGCAGTGAAAAGATCCAAAGTCAGGATATTATCAGTACTGTGGTGGGACTAATTATGCCACCATCTGTGTGACACGGCCATGGTCATTCATAAAGGCAGCAGCGTACACTGTCAGCTAAGACCAACGTTACATTCAGGGAAAGGGACTTGGCCAATGACAACTATTCCAGAGAGAAGGCTCCCAAGGGAAAGCTAGGAGACAAGATAGCATGACAAGGGGGAAAAAATGCCTTTTCTACCTCTGTCAGGAAGAGTGTGACCCTTGGCATGATGTACTATATCTCTGGTATTAGTCTCCATGTCTTTGGAATGAGGTTGAACAACACATCTGGCTCTAAGGTCCCTATCAGCTCAAACTTTTCAAGCCTCTAAGTGGGAAGAACTTCATTTTCCTGTCAAAAATCTCACTTTATTAACATTGCTTTCTTTATGGGTAAACATGTAAAAAGTTTTGTAACCAAGTCACTTACATCCTGATGGGCTTTTTTTTTTTTTTAATATAATATCTTCTTACTTCCAAGAAAAGTGCTATATTTTACCAAGTCTTTCAATCATAATTCCAGATAGGAGCTGTGGTTGTCTGGGCCCTCTTTGAATATTGGACTGTTCCCTGAGATAGCATAAAAAATATTGGTTCTTATTCTTCCTCAGTTGTTTCATCCAACCTTTTTTATTTTTTAATTTTTCTTCTCCAATATTTTATTTGCCACAACCAAGCCAGTTTCAGTACAGAAATGGACTCACAAACCATTCAATTTTGGAGGCACTGAGATTTCTGACCAAAATACTAAAAACATTGCATTCTGGGTTGCATTGAAATGAAGAAAATAAGACGATTCTCCAAACTTATTTAAACTGCTAAAATTATATAGCCATCCGCCAAAGCAAATACTTAAGTTCTAACATACTGAGAGAAAATAGGACCATTATTATTAATTCATATTAATTGAGCCTCCTTTTTGCTTATTGATTCTTCCATGCCAGTCCATCCCTCAGCCTATGAATCAGACCTCCTAGAATAAACTGATTGGGGCAAATTCAACACATTTTACTTTCATTTTCTCCAATTCAAATACAACTTTCACAATGAGGTGAGCATCTAACAATTCAAAGGAACAAACCATTAAATTAAAATTCCTAACTTGATTGTTTGAATCACACTGAGCTAAATTTACATCCTCCATAACACTGTGGGAATTCACTCTGTGGGAGATTTTTCTAGCTACATTTTTTTTTAAGCAAACCTTTTCTTTTCTCCTCTTTTTTAAAGGGTGAATTACTTGTCGCTGTACCTTTAATGATAAGATGAAAGAAATAAAAACTGGGCTCCAGGAGAAAACAATGAGGCAATAATTCTGAAATTAAAATACAGCACATGATATATCAATATAATTGTCCTGCGTATGTGAAGATAACTCTGCTTTGATGGTGTTATTTCCTGAGCACGCAGAACCTAATAAAATCTTGAGGGCTGAACTGATGAGAAATTCAGCGTTAGAGATTATGAAAAACACACACTAAAATAGCCAAACAAAATTACTGAAAAACAATTTTAGTGGCAAATTATTTATGTGAGTAATACAGGAAGATTTATAGAGATCCTCCAACATTAAAATAAATTAGTTACTTAAAACACTTAACTTCTTTGACAAAGGAAAATGATACGCTTATGTAACTATTTGTTTGACCTTGAGCAACTCAGTTGACATTTCTCTGCCTCGGGTTTCTTCATGTTTTATTATTTACCCATTGGGAAATTTTCCTTAAAATTTTCTAAAATTTCTATGATTATATCTTTGTGGTGACAGCCTTTTTGCCATTTGTTCTTGACTCATCTCATTTCTTCAAAATGGTATTGTTAATTATAAAATAGAAGAGAAAGGTTTGGTATTGATCATCTCACGAGTTGAGATGCAATAGAATCAATCATGGAAGCATCGGGAATGATGCTTCTAACTATCCAAGTAACCATGAGGCATACAAGAAAAACAATCATCAAGATGCTAGCTTTCACAACACAAGGAGCAGCTGGACACCATGTTTGCTAGATGTGACCTTGGGTATGTCATTTCACTGTTCTGCATCCACTTCCTTTTCTTCACATATCAAATGGAGATAGCGACAGAATCACTGAGACTCAAATGAGACAATGTGCACGTAAATCTAACTACCTAGCCATCTGGTAAAAGCTCCATCGATATTTCCCATTGTTACCATATAACTATAATTATAACAGATAAGCTTTCAGCTGTGATTACCATTTTGGGAACAAGTTTGAAAAAAAACAGAACATTCTACTTCAACATAAACATTGCTATTTAAAATTAGGTATGAGAAATTTGGTAGAAGTCTTTCAGCTCTTTCCTTATAAATAATAAAACAGTCACTCAAATAAGAACTCATTATTTTATGAAGCAGCACAAAGAGAAATCAAGAAATCAATGTCATTTACAATTGCACCAAAAACCATAAGATACCTAGGAAGAAACCTAACCAAAGAGGTAAAAGAACTCATTATTTTATAAGAAAGTGATGAAACTTAATTGGGTAGTCATAAAAAAGGAATTTGCAAGTTATGGTTTTGCTATGAAAAAAAAAGGTGAAAGAGAAGGAAGATTTTTTTTTTCTATTTCTTGGTATTTGTCCCTAGGTTTTGAATTATTTTCCTAGTTGATTTGTCCCTTCTACTTATAAACATACAAATCAGACTTTATAAAAACTCCTAATGTTTTAAAAAAAAAATTATGTTTTCTATAATCTCCACTTCTCCCTTTCCACCAATAGCTTTTCCTTGTATAGACGCATGAGGTTTCTACCAGCTCACTTGGAAGTCATGAAAGGACAGGTCTTCTTGCTTCATTGGCCAAATGTTGGCATATTACACCAGGGAAATCCTGGTAATTCCTAACCCCAAATTATTTGAGTAGGGCAATTTACTCACCTGACACTAAAAATATAGAGATAGTTCCTGGAGTGGTTTAAGTATGAAATAAATAAAATTTTTAGCAGATAGTTTAGAGGAGGAAGGTCCCTAGGTTGTTCTAACACAGCTTTTTGTGTCATTGGTCTTTTGATAGATAAGAGACCAAAGTGCAATTTATTATCAGGATGAAAAATCAGTGACAAGTTCAAAGACAGATATATAGATATAGATATAAATATAGATATAGATATAGATATGAATATGGATAGATATAGATATATAAAATAATCAGAGTCAGAGAAATCTAATCCCCCAACCCCAAGAATCTTTGGAGAAATTAAGAAGGATTCTTGGGTTTCACCCCTAAATGTGGGATGAGAAGTCAGGTGAATTTTATGTACTTGGAATTTTAAGTACTTAGAATACTTAAGCCCTCAATAGCAACAATACTATTAGTGATCCTTTCTTTGTTTTGATTCAGTGTGGTTTGCAAAAATGATAATAACAACGAAGTAAGTCATGGACTAAGTATGTCACATGCCACTTTTTACAAGTTGCTGAACTTTTCACATCTTGACCTCAAAAAAAAAGAAAAAAGGAAAAAAGAAAAAGATAATTTTCTGGTTATTCGCTCCAGTATTTGCACCCTCTTTTCCTCTTATAGCACCTACAAGAATTCGTAACTATATATTAATTTTTATAGCTTGTTGATTGTCCCTCTTTAATCTGGTTGTGGGTTATATTTTTTTTTTTGGAATAAATGTAACAGATCCTTTATGTTGTAATATATACAGTAACAAATGTGTACTATTCAGGGACACCTAGGTGGCTCAATCAGTTAAGCATCTGCCCTCAGCTCAGGTCATGACCTCTGGGTCCTGGGATTGAGTCCTAAATTGGGCTCCATGCTTGACAAGAAGTCTGCTTCTCCCTCTCCCTCTGCCCCTCTCTTCACTTATGCTCTCTCTCTCCATCTCTCTATGTCTCTCTCTCTCTCTCTCTCTCCCTCAAGTGAATAAATAAAATATAACCCCCCCATAAATTTGTACTATTCAATTCTTCTATTTGCCGAGCACAAAAACACTCATTTAGCCACTATTGGATCAATCTACAGTTTTCTTTACTTTGTCATGTCTCCTGACTATACTCTAGTCACCTCAAGTGGATTCCAAAAATGCTCTAGTCCTAGAAAAGACAATCACAGTCTTCTCTCCAAAAGGAAACTTCCGTTAATGCTGATGAAGTGGCATGAGACGACTATAATAAATAGAGGAAGAAAGAAAGGAAAGATATTTCATAATCAGAAACTTGCATCAATCTCTAAGTAACTGAGTTGTTTATCCATTGGGTTTCTTTAACCTGCAAGCAACCGAGAGAGCCGAAAATAATTTGGCTAACTTAGCCAAGCACTAAAAAGAAAATAAGATAGGGAAACTGTAATTTGTCACCACATAAAACTGAAAAGTTCAGGAGTAATGTCTTTGGCATCATTTGATCTAGAGGCTCATATGTTATCATTAGTGTCTAGTTTCTCTTCAAATACTTGTTCTTCCATAAGGTTTTATTATCTGGGTTCAAATAGTGACATGAAGATTGCCAGAAACTCTAGGGCTACATCAATTCAGGTTCAGATCTACCAGAAAAGAGAGAATGCACCCCAAAAGCCCTAGAAAGGACTTGGATTGAACTTTATTGACTTGCTTTTGTCTTAACTCAACCAATCACCATGACTGAGAGAAATGCACTATGTTAATTCACTTAAGCGTAAGTTGCAGGTGCACATGAATGTCAAAACAGACTGAGAACAGTGAGGAGATTATTATCTAAGAGAAAATGAGTAATCTGATACCTGGAAAAGAGGGGTTAACAATAACAATAATAAAGCTAATATTTTATTGGTCCTGTGTGCCTTACTATATACTAGGAATTATTCTATGCACTTTATGTAATACTGACTCACTTAATTTTCACACCAAGTTTCATATGATTATATCCCATTTTGCGATTGAGGATCTTGAGCCTCAAAGTAGTCACGAATGATCTTCCCAGAATTATCAGGATAGTTCTTGACAGAGTGGAGATTTTAACCCAGGCAATCTGAACCCAAAGCATTGTCAGAACCATTCTACTATGCCAACTGTGCTATATCTAGTGGGGGAAAGTCCATTTTAATTGTATATTTTCATAGACTGTAGCTCATTGATTTACCTCCCGACCCTAAGGATAGTATTTGACATATAAGAAACATCTGTTGAATTAATGAATTAGTAAGTGAATGAAAGAATGAATGGATGGTGTATGAAGCCTCCTGCAATGTATCTCAGCAAACTTCGCACTTCAATTAAATCATAAATTCCCAAGGACGGTCATGCCTTATGAGTTTTCTGTGTCTTTTTCAAAGGCAAGGACATTGCTAAATACATAGGAGCTTTAAAAATAACATATAATTATCGAAAGCCTACATTGCTCAGTAAAGTTTAAAGTAATAAAATTTAATCTGTATAGAAAGTGTCCCATTTTACAGATGACAAAATCTGGTGTGGAAAAAGATGACATCCTTAAAGGTCATATAACTTGTAGTGGGAGAGCTGGTACTAAAACTCTTGTCAGTCATAAATCACTGATGTTTTTCACAACCCTGTGCTTCATTGTACTTTTTCTCTAAGAGTTCACTTTACAAAAGGTCACATACAGTACGCAAGCATTCGTATAGTGACAAGCTTTTATATAGGTGGAGCTGTGCTTATATGAAAGTCCAAAAAATTCACACTGAATACTTAAATTTAAAAAGCAATTTTTTAAAACCAAACACTAGTTGGAGGGGGGTTGTGTTTTCTTTGTGATAGGAAAAGAAAAGAAAAGAAGAAATTTTAAATAAAGAAGGAATAGTCAAGGCAACTAATGGGATACCACGTCAGGAAAGTGAACAAAAGACTCTATCAAGTGAGGAGACCCAAAGACAAGCACCCTTTATTGAGAATGATTTGACTTGCTTTAAGTCTCCTAAATTCAAATCTGGAATCTGCCAAGGGTGCTCAAATGTATTCAGCCAGTCAGCTGCAATAAAGACAATGAATGGGCTCCAGAACTCTCTGTTACTTAACTCATTGTGAAAAATTTTAGGGTTTTGTTTCTGTATTAGATTACTTGTCAGCTGAATCAAAAGTTCAGAACTAAGAGTCAGGAATAAATCAGTAGAGAATGAATGCCTTTCTCCTCAAAGACTCCAATAATATAAAATTACTAGAGCGAGCTAAGTTGGAATATACTGAATAACTGAATATATTTATACATTACAGATGGTGTGGAATGCTGCCAGTGATACCTTGGGGATAACTTAAAGTCTGGCTTTCCTAGGGGCAGAGAGATAAAATAGCCAAAATAGAATCCCTTCAAACTTGAATCAAAGAGATGGAATGAAAATGTAAACTCATTTAAAAACTCGAAGGACTTATCTACCCTAATACAAACCAAGGGAATAACTCAATACCTTTGAAAAAACTATATTGTTTCTTATCAAACAATCAGAGTAAAAGGTCTTCGGAAAAATAAATAGGCCCACAATGCCACCATACAGATGAAAAATCCGAGACTGTGTGTTCAAAGGCAAAATGGAAAGGAGAAGAGATGAATCAATTTTTTTTGTATAATTCACATAAACTGTTCTCCATTTTAAAGGGGTTGGAGACTCAGAATTAACCAGATTGGCGATGTTGATTTAACTCACAGAGCAATTTATAATTTTATTTAAACCTAGTCCATCCAGTTCATTATATAGCTCAACAATTCAGGTTCAAAAGGATTAAGCTGCCTGACCAAAGTCATACCGCTAGTTCAGCTATAGAAGAAAAATAAATATCTAAGATGCCTAAATCCTTATCAACTGTTTTTTTTCCAACACACTACCATACTTGACTTGATTTCTGTGTCTATTATACTTTCTCTGGCAGTCACATTTATGAAGACATATCTAAATATAAGCAGAAAACAGAATTTTAGGGAGCTGAATTTAGTTGCAAAAGAAAGTGCCAAATTTGAATTTCCTTAAAATGTATTAAGGCAATATTTTATTATCATTTTCATCAAAATATCTACTGGACATCTACGAAATTCACAGTCTATTTGAACTAAATATTTTACTTTGATTTTGTTCAGGCATAATTTGGAACTAATATTTTCTCAATATCCATCTTACTATCTACATGATAAAAACTTAATTCATTAATTTAGTAGGTTCAGAAATTTTCCAACATAATATGAATGCATATATATGTATGATTATGTATATATCCTCTTTGATGAGATCATGTTTCCTGTCTTTTCTACTTATGACTTCATTGTTACTACAGGGCCTCTTGACATGTTTGGAGTATGATCATTATACATGTTTAATTTCACAAAGATTATGCTCTAGTAAGAAATGTATTTTATTCTTCCTTCCATTGGTATAAAGCTTAAATATTCTTTTCATAAGTCTGACTCCTTGTCATCAGATAATCTATTTTAAATGAATTTTCCTTTTCTTGGTTCCAAAATGCAAATTGAGGCGGGCACTCAGGAAAGATTATTCTTTTGTTTTTAAACTGCTTTTTTCAAATAAGATGCAGACCTATCTTTCCACCCGTAACAGCCTTTAAGAACACCAGTCGCTTCTCCAATAAGTATTGTGACCAAATGCTGACCGTCTAATGAAGGAAAACTACAGTGGGCTTTGAATGAGTCTTCTATAATACCTGTCTGAATTTGCAGTTACATGTTCTCTCAGGATTGTGTTGTGGGTCATAGCACCTCTGCAACTGGGTGAACTGCCTCATTCCCATGCCAGACATCCTGAGACCAATCCTTTTTTATAAGAGGTGAAGGGATTAAGGTTGAGATACATTCTCAATGTCAATGTGAAAAGTCCAGTTGATGGCCTGAGATGACCAGTGTTAATCTCTTGATATTATCTATATTCTATTGTCTTCCATGGCATCACACTCTCCTTTGGGGGGACAGAAATTCCTGATCTCCTAATGAGTTAAGAGAAGAATTAATAAAGCACAGAATTACACAAATAACAACAATCTCAGAGGAACTGCTCACTCCAGAATTTGACTCTATCTGAGTTTCTCCAAATAATCCAGCTCATTAGATCACAGAATATTCTGCATTTGCAATAGTTCATCTTTCTCAGAAGGTTAGTGGAAGGTGGATAGGTGGGTCCAAATTGTATCCAGCATGCCAAATACATCTTATTTTTATGTAAATTTAAGTTATCTTTAGTGTTTTCCTCAGCTTTAGATAACAGAGCCACACAACTGCATTCTTAAGAGTAACTCTAAAATCTATCAATTAAATCTTAAGCACTTCCACATTAGTAATGGTCTGTGAGAACATGGGACCTCTGGAAGTGCTGAGTGCCGTAGGGGTCATATAGCCTTCTCTCTATACTTATGCTTTCCATTGAACACTGATGGTATTATTGGGGGCTTCAATAGAGCAATTAATAAATAATCATTATTTGATTTGACCCAAATCTGAGAGAGTAAATCAAGGGAAGTAGATATTTGTTTACTTCATTCATTCATTCAACAAATAGTCATCTATGTTTGACCTTTTAAAGTTTCTGACCAGATAAGAACATACGAAAAAAACTTTTTTTTATGAGCTTCACTGGCTTCTCTTGTCAAACCCTTAAATCACTGGTTTGTAACATTATAGAGGCATCTCACAGATTCCTTAGAGAAATTGTTAAAAACTATGGACCTTCCAAAAAACAACACAAAACAAAATACCTAAGTCCAGACAAACACACAAACATTTACTTCAAAGGCTTTTAAGTGTCCCTGAAATTTACCAAAAGATACACACATAAAAATCACTGCTCTAAGTCAAAATCCTTCCGATTAATAAATTGCTGATAGTCTGTACCCCGTCAGTATAATACCTTCCCTGTCTTCAGTAATCACTTGAGAACACACACACACACACACACACACACCATTCAATAAATTTGACACTAGTTAAGCTCATCACTCTATTACAGGACAAAATATACATTCTCTATTACTATAACCATTCAGTACAAAAAGTAAGAGAAGAGTAGTTCCGTTATTCATTTGGATTAGATAAACACAAATTTTTGTGTGCTGAAAGAATTGTAGAGGACTTTACAAACTGTTTTGAAGACTAAATTATGATTTCAGTAATGAATACTACAGTTTTCCTCCATAAAGTTAAGAAAGAAAGAAACATCAATATAAGTGTATATTGAGAAAACCAATCAGTCCCCATTTTCTGCCTGAAAAAGTGGATTATATCCTACTTGGAGCACTTGATTTCATTAATCTCCCCCACCTAATTTAGTGGTATTGCTCTTCCACTTCCTTGATTATGGCTCAGGCCTAGACTATGTTCCATTACCTGGATATACAAATAAGAGTCCTGGCTGGCAGATGATTGTTCCTTCAGCAGACCAATATCCCCTTGCTCCAATTCATGGAAACTTGATCCAGTTTGTCTCTGCCAGACCTCAGCATTTCTCATCTCTGAGATTTTGGTTTGGGTACTCTAAACCTAGAGGACCTAGGAGTAACAAGCAGAGACAGATTCTGCATGTGATAGCTCTAACCATGGCAAGTATTCATGTCTTGCAATTCCAAAGAAAGAATCAGCATTTTCCTCTAGCACAGTACGTGATTCTAAATATAAATCAATTTGCTTTGATAACTTCAATATCCACGAAATAAATCAAATCTAATGTATGAAGATAAGCATCTTGATGAACATTAATGTATTAGTGAACCATATATCTGATAGTTAAGGAATTACTGTGTCTTTTAGGAATAGTAATGGTGATTTTTTAAAAAGGTGTCCTTAACATTGACAAACACATACTAAAACTTTTATGAATGAAATGGTGTGATGTCTGGGATTTGTTTAAATAACCTAGAAAGCAAGGGAGTCCTGAAGTATAGATATAGATGAAACCAGATGGGTCAGAAGTTAAAATATGAAAACTATGAAATGTTACTATCACATTATTCTCTCTTTTTACATGTTTGAAATTGTTCATAATAAAAAGGTTTTGCTTTATTTTTTTTTAATAAAAAGGAAATCATAAAGAAGTAGAAACATACCAAATTTCCCTCACCTGGTGCGTGGATGAATAAATGTGGCCTATCCACACAATGGAATACTATTCAGCCATTAAAAAAAAAAATGACATTCCAACACATGCTACAACACGGATGAACCTTGAAAGCATCACACTACCATGAAAGAATCTAGGCACAAAGAACCACATATTGTATGATTCCCTATGTGCAAAATGTCCAGAATAGGCTAAAATCTCTGAAACAAAAATTAGATTAGTAATTGCCTGAGACTGGAGAAGATGTGGGGACTTGGATGTGAGAGCTAAGGAAAGTAGAAGGCTTTGGGGGGAGGGCAATTAATGAAAATATTCTTAAATTGATTGTGGTAGTGGATGCACAACTCTATGGATTTAATAAAAACCATTGAATTATACCCTTCATAAGGAAAACATAAAGGAAACAATTTAGAAAAAAATTAATATCAACTGTGTGTTTGATAGTATTGAAGAAGTAGTATTAATTTTATTAGATGGGATAATGGCATGAAAGATATGTAAGAATTTATTTATTCACTTATTTTTGTAATAGCATACCAAAGTATTTAAGGATGTAACATTATGATGTCTGGGATTTGCTTTGAAAATAACCTCAAGAGGTACCTGGGTGGCTTAGAGACCTGAGCCTCTGCCTTCAGCTCAGGTCATGATCCAGGGTCCTGGGATTGAGCCCCGCATTGGGCTCTCTGCTCTGCAGGGAGCCTGCCTCTCCCTTTCTCTCTGCGGGCCTCTCTGCCTACTTGTGATCTCTGGCTGTCAAATAAACAAAAAAAAAAAAATTTTTTTTTTAAAAAAAGAAAGAACCTCAAAAATTGGGGGAAGCAATGTGGTCAAATCTAAATAGTTGTTATATCAAAGTGATAGGTATATAGAATTCATTATACGTATCTTATTATATATGTTTTAAAAATTGCAGGATAAAGAGCAGAAAACAAAAAGAAATCAATGAGATGTGGAAAAGGATATTTTATATCAGAATGGTTATTCTCATGTGAAGACTGTCATTTTCCACAGAATACTAGTTCTGTTAATAATGATTACTTAAATGTTAATTTGATTACTTGAACGTAAATAATGATTACTTAAAACGGGAACACATGGTCAAATAAACTTGAGATTTCTCTTATTGTTTTATAAGACTTATAAATAAATAAATAAGCTTATTGTTTCTCTTATTGTTTTATAAGACTGTAAGACTTTTTAGCATTTTTACCACATGCAGAAACAAGGTGAATCTCCAAGATTGAAGATATACTATGTTATCCCAAAAGTTATTTTCCATGTACATGCTGTTTATTAGATAATAAAAATAACAAGGCAAGATCATTCTGTAAAACACAGGCCATCATATTTTATACAGTGTCATGTCTTCCTACAAGTAGCCCAATCTCTTCCTGGTACCAATCCTTCCATGTAGAGTCAAGGGACTCATAATAGACTAGTTCAGCTTTTTCAAAAACCTCAGATTCCCATTTGTTAGAAATGTGTCTATGTCCTAGAACCAGCCATAGTCCAGACCAGTGGTGCAAGGTTCGGATCATATATTGGATATTGCCAAGCTTTACCCTCACTGAATTCCTAAAGTTTTATCTTGTTACATATGTTCAGATGGGCTGATGTTTTTTGATGTTGGAGAAGTACCTGGTTTGGGTTGACCAAATCAACAATCCATTCCTCACAACCCCAGTGTGCCAAGTTATTCCAGTCCTTCAGAGTATACTACATCCTATGGCACTGATCATGGAACAAACTCAGGGCTTATAATCCCCTAGAAATTTCATCATCAACTCCCGGCAGAAACTCTTCTATCAGTAAAGGGATGAGAATTTTATTTATTTATTTATTTATTCATTCATTCATTCATTTTTTATTTTTTTATTTTTTCAGCATAATAGTATTCATTATTTTTGCACCACACCCAGTGCTCCATGCAATCTGTGCCCTCTCCAATACCCACCACCTGGATCCCCCAACCTCATACCCCCTGCCCCTTCAAAACCCTCAGATTGTTTTTCAGAGTCCATAGTCTTTCATGGTTCACCTCCCCTTCCAATTTCCCTCAACTCCCTTCTCCTTTCCATCTCCCCTTGTCCTCCATGCTATTTGTTATGCTCCCTAAATAAGTGAAACCATATGATAATTGACTTTCTCTGCTTGACTTATTTCACTCAGCATAATCTCTTCCAGTCCCATCCATGTTGCTACAAAAGTTGGGTATTCATCCTTTCTGATGGAGGCATAATACTCCATAGTGTATATGGACCACATCTTCCTTATCCATTCATTCATTGAAGGGCATCTTGGTTCTTTCCACAGTTTGGCGACCCTGGCCATTGCTGCTATAAACATTGGGGTACAGATGGCCCTTCTTTTCACTACATCTGTATCTTTGGGGTAAATACCCAGAAGTGCAATGGCAGAGTCATAGGGAAGCTCATTTTTAATTTCTTGAGGAATCTCCACACTGTTCTCCAAAGTGGCTGCACCAACTTGCATTCACCAAGAGTGTAAGAGGGTTCCCCTTTCTCCACATCCTCTCCAACACATGTTGTTTCCTGTCTTGCTAATTTTGGGCATTCTAACTGGTGTAAGGTGGTATCTCAATGTGGTTTTAATTTGAATCTCCCTGATGGCTAGTGATAATGAACATTTTTTCATGTGTCTGATAGCCATTTGTATGTCTTCATTGGAGAAGTGTCCATATCTTCTGCTCATTTTTTGATATGATTGTCTGTTTTTTGT
This sequence comes from Mustela nivalis, assembly GCF_964662115.1. NCBI lineage: Eukaryota > Metazoa > Chordata > Mammalia > Carnivora > Mustelidae > Mustela > Mustela nivalis. The sequence continues at coordinate 124,303,208 of NC_139021.1, forward strand.
GTGTTGAGTTTGAGGAATTCTTTATAGATCCTGGATATCAACCTTTTGTCTGTACTGTCATTTGCAAATATCTTCTCCCATTCCGTGGGTTGCCTCTTTGTTTTCTTGACTGTTTCCTTTGCTATGCAGAAGCTTTAGATCTTGATGAAGTCCCAAAAGTTCATTTTTGCTTTTGTTTCCTTTGCTTTGGAGACATATCTTGAAAGAAGTTGCTGTGGCTGATAGCGAAGAGGTTACTGCCTATGTTCTCCTCTAGGATTCTGATGAATTCCTGTCTCACGTTGAGATCTTTTACCCATTTTGAGTTTATCTTTGTGTATGGTGTAAGAGAATGGTCGAGTTTCATTCTTCTGCATATAGCTGTTACAAAGTCAATGTACAGAAATCAGTGACTTTCTTATACACTAACAATGAAAATACAGAAAGGGAAATTAGAGAATCAATTCCATTTACTATAGCACCAAGAACCATAAGATACCTTGGAATAAACCTAACCAAAGAGGTAAAGGAACTGTACTTGAGGAACTATAGAACACTCATGAAAGAAATCAAAGAAAACAATAAAAGATAGAAGACCATTCCTTGTTCTTGGATGGGAAGAATAAACATTGCTAACATGTCTATACTGCCTAGAGCAATCTATACTTTTAATGCCATTCCGATCAAAATTCCACCAGTATTTTTCAAAGAGCTGGAACAAATAATCCTAAAATTTGTATGGAATCAGAAGAGACCCCAAATCACTAAGGAAATATTGAAAAACAAAAATAAAACTGGAGGCATCATGTTACCTGATTTCAAGCTTTACTACAAAGCCATGATCACCAAGACAGCATGGTACTGACATAAAAACAGACACATAGATCAGTGGAACAGAGTAGAGAGCCCAGATATGGACCCTCAACTCTATGGTCAATTAATCTTCGACAAAACAGAAAAAATATACAGTGGAAAAAAGACAGTCTCTTCAATAAATGGTGCTGGGAAAAAAAGGGATGAGAATCTTTAAGTGCTATTCTATGAACTACAATTTTGCTTTCAGCTTCCTCCATCTTTTGGTAACCCTCTTAATAGTCAAACCTTTTTGAAGCAGAATCACAGAATTTGAATTGCAAATTAATGCTGCAGTTAGCACAGATGTAATAAAATACATCTAACAGACACTAAATCTTAGGTACATTAACATTTGTTTCAAGGTGATTCCAAGAATGGATATCAACAATTCACCTTTCCAAATTAAAACATAGCATTAACTAAACTGGCTAATCATAGAAAATAATTGTGGAGGCCCTCTAGACATACTGTTGTGTTACAAAGTTGAAAATATCAGGTCTAAAATCAGAAGGCATTTGAAGTTCAACTTCACTGTAGTTTAGCTATGTAGAATAGTTTTTTAATCTTCAATGATTCTCACAAAAAGAGAATATAGTACCTAATTTTATGACTTTCATGGGGACTAAATGAAATGATATGGGAAATATAAAGTGTTTAATGTAGAATCTGCACATGGTATACGTAAATAAATGTTATATCTTGGTATATCTAAATAAATGTTAGCTGTCATTATTTTTTTTTGAAAGATTCTTACAATTATTTTACTTTTCTCAAAAAAAAAAAAAATAGTATTCTAGGGACACCTGGGTGGCTCAGTTGGTTAAGCGTCTGCCTTCAGCTCAGGTCATGATCCCAGGGTCCTGGGATGGAGCTCCAGGTCAGGTTCCCTGCTCAGTGGGGAGTCTGTTTCTCTCTCTCCATTTGCACCTCCCCCTCCCCCTGTGCTTTGTCTCTCACTTTCTCTCTCTCTCTCTCTCAAATAAATAAATAAAATCTTTTTAAAAATGGTATTCTACTAAACATACTTGGGAAAACATTGATTTATTTTTTTAATTAAATTAATTTATTTTCAGAAAAACAGTATTCATTATTTTTTCACCACACCCAGTGCTCCATGCAATCCATGCCCTCTATAATACCCACCACCTGGTACCCCAACCTCTCACCACCCCCCCGCCACTTCAGACCCCTCAGATTGTTTTTCAGAGTCCATAGTCTCTCATGATTCACCTCCCCTTCCAATTTACCCCAATTCCCTTCTCCTCTCTAACACCCCTTGTCCTCCATGATATTTGTTATGCTCCACAAATAAGTGATTTAAATAGAATCAACTTCTGTTCTCTATATCAAGTACAGTACCCTTATATGAGGGTACTTGAAAGTTCATTACTGAAGATGATGGATGATGAATAATTAAATCAGGGTCTTCTAACCCTATAGATGAAATTTGGTGGACTTTTTGAGCTGGTAGAAAGAAAAAAGCCTCATTTCATTTCACTGAAAATCCATAGTGTATCCTGCTAAACAGGACTGGAATATGTTTCTCTAATAAATAAAGTTTAATATGTTACTGAAAAGAGCATCAAGACCAAATTCCATGCTACCTTGGCATTGGAATTTCTTTGAATCTGATTATTATCTTAAGCCACATTCCAATGAGCCCAAGGTGTCCTGTGGGGAAAATAATTACTCAATTCTAGTAGTTGGCAGTTATCCCACTTTAAAAAAAAAAAATTAAACTTGCCTTTGCATTCCTCATTTCAATACCTGTTAAATCAAAGGTGGATTGTGATTAAAAGGAAGGCATTTTTATGCACTAGAATTTACTGTACACATTTTCTAAATTATATTCTTTTTGGTCTTGTTTAAGAAAAGGTTTGATTCTTTAAGGTTTTTCCTTTCCTCGTGAATTAAATTTTAAAACTTTCTTTTCCTAGTGAGTAAAGTAAAGCCCTACATACGACCCTCAATGACATATGATCTTGCGATGACTTCATTTCTCTTCATTTGCAGACTTTACATTCAAGAAACTACTTAAGTGGAGAAGACTTACTGCTTAAAAACTGACCTCTTTGTTTAAAATGTTCAAAAAATACACAAATTGAAGAAGTACAAGTTTGTTTCTAATTCAGAGGCACCAACATAATGATTTGTTTTTAAAGTTACATTTTTCAAGAAAGGTCACGATATAACATTTTAATTTGCAGTCATTCTCAGGAATTTCTAAACATCTTTCTGGGTTGAATTTAAAATATAGTACATAAGTGAAAGAATTGTTTTTTTTAAAAGCTCAAAATATTTTAGTGGTCAACTGTGTATTCAAGCTGGGAGGGGCATGGAGAAAATGAGATCTCTGGTTTCTCCCTAGATTTGCCACATATTAGTTACATTAGTAACATTGGTCACAGGGTCTCACAAGGGTTCAGTTTCCTTATTTCTAACACAGGGGACTGGACATTTATGACCTCGATAGTTCCTCTCAGTGCTATGACCCTATGTTGGAACCAAATAGATTATGGGAAAATCTACATCACTGTAAACTGAAAGAAATGTGAAGGAAGCTTTTGATAGTAAAATATTGTGAAATACCCAAACTTTACTGAATCAGAATCAGACTGTAATGCAAACAACATCTGGATGTTATTGTTAGGAACCAAGTGCAAAAGGGGAAATCTAAATTATGTTAATGTTACACTGCTTAACATCAGAACCTTGGGAAAAGGAACAATTTAAAGAAGAAAAAAAAAAGACAGAAATGACCCATAATAGTGTGGTTACTATAAACCAGAGTATATTCAAAATAGGAGAAATGAAGATACTCAAGTTGAGGAGATGGACAAAACTCGATCAGTGTAACCTTTTATATCAATGCTGGCCTAATTGACTTCAGAATGTTGTATCTTAAATATAATACAAATCTATATCTTTATGAAAGTCTACATGATAGGCCTTTCCCGGACAAGAATTCTGCCTTTAAAAAATGTTAAATTAGATTTACAGCTGCATTTCTCAGTCAGTTGAACATTTTTATCTACCCTTTCCAGTAAAAACATTTTTGGTGGTTGTGGCTACTAAATGTTCCCAAATTAGCTGGGAACATTCTCGCTGGTAGGGCTTAAATTTTTTGCTAAAATTTTCTTTGCTCTCATTTGGCAATATTGAAAATCTCCCTAGGGCTATTTTTATCCACACATCACTCAAAGTTCTACCACAGCAGAATCTTGTGAAGCATATACCAAGGCAAACTTTCAAGGTTATGTGAAAGCATAGTAATAATAAAAATAATGATGGCTAGCACTCCTATCATTTATTCAGAACCCAAAATATAAGCAAGTCTCAGGGCTAGGAGTTAAACACAAGTCTATTAGCCTCTAGAGTCCACCAGCAGGCAAATGATAACCCTCTGAAGGATCTTCTGTTTAGAGTTGCCCTACCTCCCTTCCTCCACCTATCCTATAGTGCAGAGCAGTGACATTTGCCTTGGGAAAATGTTCAGGTTGGTGGTCCTATGAAGACTATGGCTATGACCATCTGCATACTTTTCTATTTGTTCTATAGCCAATTTGAGCAATTAAATCTCTACAGCCCTGCTTAGGTCACTTGAAAACCAATGATCAAAGACACTGCCTCTAGTCCACTGTACATTGCACATTCCAAAACATCAAGCTCCTCCAAAAGCTGCCATTCTAGGTTTCCATCTGAGATCAGGTCTTGAGTGGCAACCCCATGTCAGGGTTTCCCCCTTGTCAGCATAGCAGAAACATGATGTGGAATATCTTTTTGGCACAGCATCTACGCATGACCACTAAACAATTTCACTGCGGCAATGTGACTTTAGATTCATGACTTTTACAGACTCTTGGGCATGCCCCTAATTGGTTTAATTGGTTCTTTTTAAATAAGTGAAAAGCAAAGCAAACTAATTTAAATCTGAAAAAAAAATCTCCAGTTATTATTTCTAAGTAACCAGACTTTGTCTTTAAGCTCTCATTTAAGATAATATCTCTAATCTCCTTCAGTCATGCCCCTTTTTTAGCCCCTCACTCAAATACGTCATTGATTTTCCTATATAAACTTCCCTAGATCCTGTCTGGTGTTCCTGGGCTGTTTACAAAAACAGATAAAGGAAATGACTCCTTACTTTGTTCTTTTACTCATATGGCATAAATGTATCTAGGAATGGAAGTCACAGTCCCATGGGCAGAGAATAGAAGAAGGGAGAAAAATGATTTATGATGGTCAAAGTGTGGAATGGTGCAGGAAGATAAGAGAATAAAGCAATCTCTTGCATGAGCCTTGTTCCCAAGGATGATTAAAAATAAACGGCTAATCTTTCCTTCTGCTTGAGTGAAAGACTTGTACTGACGTGTGGGTGGAGGAGGCCATTCCTTCTGTAAGCATTCTTGAAATCAAATCAGTCAAAACAAATGTTTATCGAATATTTACTACTTTCAAGAATCTATGAATAATTTCACCTTCTAACTTGACTTAAGTTCAGTTTTAAAACATTTAGCTAACTTTTGCCTCTCTTCTTGTCCCTCCTGGGTCTTGCAACCTAGGATCTTGCTCCTCTCCTATTTTCCCATTTAATTTAAAGATAATATGAAGATATATTAAGCATTTGCTGTTAGTCATCCAAACATTTTTCTCACCCATATGTACATTGGGTATTTTGGCATGTGTTTATCAAGCTACACACTATAGTTCCTGGCACATCCCTTCTTACCAGAAAGCTGATTAAATATGTTTCTGTGCAAGCCTCACAGGACAGGTGATTCATTACCTAAAAGATTTTTCTCAAGAATGACATTGGGGAGGGTATGTGTATTGGCAAGCACTGTGAATTGTGTAAGACTGATCAATCACAATCCTGTACCCCTAAAACAGATAATACATTTTACGTTAATAAAAAATAAATCTAAAAATAAAATAAAATAAACAGATAAATTAATACCACCTACAAAATAAAATAATGTAAGAGTATCTAGTACTTGGAGTAGATGGTTTGGTTTAAATGATTCATCAGTGTTGATTCTAGGTCACTGTCATTTCTCCATTTCATTTTAGCTCTGTTGACAGTAGTCCTTTCATTATATGTTAAGCTTTGTTGCCCTGCTTTTAATTTCTCTTAGTGTAAGAAATGTTACTTTAGAAACCTCTCTTAAAAATAAAGTAATAAAAAAAGAATGACCACAATTCTACAACTTCAAAAATGGTAAACTTCTTCATGGTATGACTGTGATTTGAATTTCACTTCTGTTCTTCAGAAGCACAAGGATATAAATAAACTAGAAACTCAATAGATATGTATTAAATAGACTTTATTCATTCTTCTTCTGGATGTTATTCTTTCTCAGAAACTGACTTCATTTTCTCCTTTTCTTAGCTGGTATATAAAAGTGATTTTAATTCAGCCTCATGACTGGTTTTATCTGAGATTTGCTTAACTAGAGTAGCCCAGCTTCGAGAAAGGATAAATCTCACTATGGTGTGTATATTATATATATACAATATATATTACATAGAATATATATACATTCTATATTACATAGAATATATTACATAGAATGTATATATATAATAAACAAGTAAACAATCAAGAATAAATAAATAGACAATAGCTTTGTGATGGGCTTACTAAAGAAAGCACATTGAAATTGCAGGCAGTGGAGCTATAAGACAGGGAATGAGAAGAATTGCGATGGACAAAAGAAGTCACCCAGAGCGTGTTCACTACCTCCCACTGAGTCTAATATGAGCAAAGACTCATTGGAAGAGTTAAATGGGATAATACGTGTAAAGTGTTTGGAACTGTACCTAGCACATAGTAAGTACTCAATAAAGCTTTTTAAAATTACTGTTGGTTTTGGTGTGCTGTGTGCTTGGCACTATGAGCTGTTAGGGATACAGCTGGGAACCAGGACTCACAGACTCATACTGTAATGAGCAAAATAAACATGGAACAAATATACAAGTTTTTGCTGCTTTCCAAAAGTAGAACATTCCTCTGGAATTTTTTTAAGCTGAAATGGTGTAAATCAAAGAACAATTACCATTAATTTATGTGGAAAAACATGTTGAGCATTCCCAAACCCCAAAATAACCTCTCTTGGGTTTTTCAGATACCACTGGACACATTTTGCTAACAGATACACAAAATAAATCAAGGTAAAGCACAGACATTTATAGATAGTTCAAAGATATGGTGGCTAGATGCTGAGATGTTGAGTGTAGTTCCCAGGCAAGCAGGTTGGTGGGGTCACCCTTGCTTCTTGGATGTTGGCTTCTAGAACAGCTTGCTGCAAAACAAACACTGAATGCTGTTTTCAGTTTTTGCCTTTTTTCATAAAAGTGAAAATCCTCGGGGTGTCTAGGTGATTCAGTCAGTTAAACACCTGACTATTAATTTCGACTCAGGTCATGATCTCAGGGTTGTGAGATGGAGCCCTGCATGGGGCTCTGAGCTGGGCCTGGAACCTGCTTGAGATTCTCTCTCACTCTCCCTCTGGCCCTTCATACCTGCCCCTGACCCTCTGCCCCACTGCTGTCAAATAAATAAATAAACAAACAAATAAATAAAAGTGAAAGTCCTCTTCAGATTTCTTTTAGGTAGTGAAAACAGGCACTAATGTAGATGTTCTCGTAAAAGTGAAATGGTGTAACATGAACTATACAAAAGGTTCAGGTGGAGGGATTCCTGTATACACAAATAAAAATTTTCAAATTCTGATAGGTCATATGATAGGAACAGAATGCTGAGAAGAAAAATAAATGAGCAGATGCGTCTTTTAATAGAGAGGCGAAGAAAGGTCTGAAGAGGAGACATTTATACTGGTTTGGGGACCTCAGCTGAGAAGATGTTTTTCACTCATGATGTCTTTGTGGTCCTTCTCCAAAGAAAAGAAAAATACTGTCTTCTCTACTTTAATTATATCATCAGTGTTACTCGTGAGCTCTATTCCCTTAGTTACATTTCTGTGTGAGACAAGTTTAGTTCTCAGTCATCTTTGTATTTTTTTTCTAACTAGTGATTAAGTGCTATGGTTTTTGGCATCAGACAACTCTGGGTTAAAATCCCACTTATGAGCTGTGTGCCTCTGGCTATCTTATTCATCTGTAAAAATGTGGAAAGTAAAATTGCCTCCTTCAGAGAGATGGAGTGAGAAAAATAAAATACTTTATGTAATGCCATTATCACAGTTCCTGACACAAGCTAAGTGCTCAATAAATAGAGACTATAATAAGAATTCAAAATTTTAGATTATTCATAACATTTTTGTGGGTTTGTTATTGAACAACCAGGGTCCCATCACCCTCTACATTATTCTTGATTTTACTTAGTTCACCTTCATCAATCCAACCTCTTCCAAAAAAAAAAAGAGAGAGAAGAAGAAGAAAGAAAGAAAAACCTCAAAACTCATATAAGTAAACATTCCTCAATTTCCTTAGCTATGAACTTAATTTGTGGACACCTCAAGGAGCTATGTAAATTTCATCTGTTTTGTTTGTTTGTTTGTTTGTTTTAATGTAGACGTCAGTCTCCCCAGTATCACCAAGTGGTTGCTGGTCACTAGAACAATCCATGCCTTGTTCACAGAAATGCTAAAGTTTCCCAAAGCAAAGCCTGTAAAAAGCAGGGGAAAGGGATCATTCTCTCTGCCAACTCCTTTCCAGCTTCTTCAGTTTTGTTAGAATGACAACTAACGTACTCCTTCTTTTACATTTTTTTTTTTAAAAAACATGGATAAGCATTTGCATTTTAAAAAGTGGCAATTATCACTGTGAAGCATTCAGATTCAAAGCCAACATCCACTGTTGCCATATTTCACAGTGTGCCTGAAGGCCTTCACTCCCCTTTTACAGTGCATATAGATTCACCCTCAGACAGTTCCAGAGTGTTCTACATTGACTGTAACAAATTAACTTTTTAATGAATAGTCAAAAATATTGTCCAGTGCTATAATTTCCAAAAATCAAAACAGTACCCTTACGAACAAGAGTTCTTCAGCTCTCTGAACTTATCTAGGCTTTTTCATTCTACTTCCTTATTCAGTCTTTCCAGTTCTGTGGAGAATAGCAGCTGCCATCGTCTGAATTTACAGATGGAGAGAAACTGAATTCTAGAGTGTTTAGAGATTTCCAAAAGCCACTGTCAATAATATTTATTATTTATGAGTCACTCATTAACAGGCTATCTGAAAGAGTTTAGCCTGGAAAGATCTCCTCATTTTGTTGAAATAGGAAGCAAATGTCTTCAATCAATAGTCAATTGGGATATGTGCTCACAAAGCAAACAAACAAACAAACAAACCCCACCAAAACTTATAGCACATACACCAGTGTAGTACTCAGAACTCTTGGTTTTGTCTGGTCTGGACACTCCACTGGATTAAAGTATGGAGATAAAGAAGCCTAGATCACAGGTTTGATTCTCTCCCAGGTGAGGTACATTCTCCAAGTGCAAGATGTCTCCCTTCTAAAAAGTTCCAGCCCTTGAACCCCACTGACTGTTTCATAAATTCATATTTCTCATCACAGGAGCAGCTGGGTGAGACAGTGTGACCCCTTCAAAGCAAACACATCACTTCGGCACGTCTCTAAACAAATGCCCTTTTGCCTCTCGGTCATAGGTAGAAGCAGAAATTTTCAAATACATTAGAAGAGAATGTAAAAATCTTTATTCATTGAAGCTTCCCTTAAAAATAGAAACTTGTAGTTCTTTTCCATCACCATGAATGGGAACCATTTAAAAAGTGCTATAAAACAACAAACCTCAGCCTGCCATCTGTTATTATAAATAAAGTTTTATTAGAACATGGTCATTCCATTGATGTATGGTTCATCTATGACCTTCATGTTACAAAGATAGATACTGTATGGCCTGCACAACCTAAAATATTTACTACCTGGCCTTTTATGGAAAAAATTTGCTGATCCCTACTATATAATGTGGTCCCAAAGTGTGAGGCAGAGCAATGTCCTGGTTTAAAGCACAGACTCCAAAGTCAGTATTCTGTTCAAAGCCTGGTTTTGCTGTTGAATAACTGAAGCCTTAAATAAAGTATTCAACCTTTCTGGGCCTCAGTGTCCTCATCTGTAAAACAGGAAGATTAATAGCATTTCTCTAAGAGAAGTGTGGAAAAGATTAATTGAGATAATACATCTAAAGGGTTTCAAATATTGCCTGGCATAAAACATCTTTATTAGTATCACATTGGCAACAGCTGTATAAACTGAACTCCAACAGAAAAGCTTCAGCTGAGTTGTAAATGGCACTTAAACATGCTTGTAAGAATTTCCAAGATTCATCGCTGTGTTATACAAAGGGGATTCTCAGCTTATTTCCAGTGACAAGCAATAGGCTGACATAAATGACAGCTGAGGAACACAGCCATTTTATATCCTTCCCTCACTCTATCCCCAAACCATTGCTTTTGATTTCAATAGCTTATGTCTACATATGTCATACATTAGTCTGTAGTCAGACATTCAGACTTCAAATTATTTGATTTTCAAACTTGTCATTCTTCATGTATTTTGTCTTCATCTCATCTCCCTTGGCTTTTTTTTTTATGCCTAGTACTCATTCCTTAATATTGATTTTACAACACCTACAAATTCTAGAGGTTATGGAGGATGAGGAGAGAACCTCCACACTTCCACTTAAGTCAATGAGACTCACAGGATAGTGTACAAAAGTCCCCAGAGAGTATTTAAAATGCAGGTTCAGTGCTCACAAAATCTTTTTTTATAGGGCTGGGATGGTTCTAGAAAACTGCCTTAGTAGGAGGCAATACAGCTGATTCTTAAATTGGATCAAACTTTGAAAAGCACTAACCTCCTCCTCCTCTTTCTTCTACTTTATCAAGAGATCAGCTTTTTTGAAGTCAATACATGCATCACCATGTCCCCTTTCTCTCTGAAAGACTGGCTTTTATATATTGGGGACTGGCAAAAGTGGGAGTGGGGCTAATATTTTTATGGGCCTTCATTTGTCCCAAATGGATAGTGTGAATAGACTTATTGAAAAAAAAAACACAGAATTTTATACCTGCATGTAAGAACAGTATAGATTTTTTGAGATGCATAATGATGTAACCATAACCATGTATCAGGGGGTAAAATTAAGCTTATAAGGCTTTTCAGCTATATTTGATACTTTGGAACATGAGGGTCCTTATAGATCAATTTAAACTATCTGGTTGAACTATCTGCTTTAGTAATTACATGATTTTTTTCTGACTTTGCTAGTTTCAATTGGTAACTCCAAGTTTGGGGAAAACCATCTCAAGTTAAAGGTTGGTTTTTAAAATCATTCTGTTAACCACTACCTGCCCCCCTCCCCATGCAATGGAATGAATTATTAGTAGTATGCTGAGGGTATAGAGCTCTGCCAAGATTTACTTCCTGTTTCTACTTGGGTTGGTTTAGTATTATTTTCCAGTGTTCTGAAATTGCATGTCAGAATTTATTTGGAAACATAATAATTTGGAAAAGGATATCTTGCTAATTGGAGCATCTGTCTCTAGCTACAGCTCTTTTCTTCTCTTTGTAACATCCTGATTTATAATGATCATTTCACCTTTGTAGATATTGCTGTATTTAGGAATAATGCTCAACCCTGTTCTGTCTCTGGAATAACATAAAGTCATCCTGGGTTATGCTATTATTCTACTACCTAGGAATTATCTCTGTGTTTCATTCCCTATCGGTTTGGTTTGTTGCCAAAGTGGTGATTTATGTTTGCTTGCTTCTAGACTATATTATTGCAATGCTTTCATATACAGACTAACTGATTAGACTCTGCGCAGAAAGAAAGGAATATAGTTCACTTAATCAAGTGTGTTACACACAATTCCCTGTTTCTTTAGGCTCCCTTATGGTTTCTTTTTCTGAGGAGGGATACAGAAGCCATACCACCAAAGTCAAGACCCTGACAATTTCCATTAATGTCTCTGAAGCCTATAGATCTTGGGTTTCTAGAATTGGTATAGCAAAAGAACTGCTTAAATTTTGATAATTGCAAGTTTTATCCAAATAGATGTATAAACAGAGCTGATTTTGCTTTTGCTCTTAGTTTTCTTTCAGGTGTCATTTAGATTCAAAATGATGTATACAATCCATTTTATTCTTATGGAATTGGACCCTTTGGATTGCCTGGTGTGAAAGAATGATGGGGAGGAAGGAGTTTCTCACATAGTCTAACATTTCTGCCAGTGCAGATAACCTTAGCCAAAGGTAGATGCTTAACAACTGAGCCACCCTGGTGCACCTCCCCACCACCAATGCAGCTAATCTTTATCTGGCATCTGTGGTCAATAACCATTCAGCAACCCTTTGGTCACCGTTAGTGGTGGGGTCTTTAGGATTTTAAACACAGCTGTAGCACTGCTATGTATTTCTAGTTGCTGGTTCCTTTTTCCTTTTCAGTAGGATCCCAAGCGTCCTCTGGGGTAATCATCTTGGAGCCTTGTTTTGTTTTGTTTTGTTTTTCTCTTTTCTACAGCACTTGCTATGGGCCGGTTGTGTCCGCCCAGACTATTGAAACTCTTATCCCCAGTGTGATGATATTTGGAGATGGGGCCTTTGTGAGGTAATTAGGTCACGAGGAGGGAACCCTTTGGATGGAACCCTTGGGCTGGCCCTTATGAGAAGACACAGGAGAGAGCTTGCTTCCTTTTCCTCTTTCTACCAAATGAGGGTACAAGATGGACTTCTATAAACCAGGAAGAGGGACTTCACCAAGAACCCACTGTGCTGGCACTGTGGTCTCTGAAGTCCAGCTTCCAGAGTTGTGAGAAAGAACTGCTTCTTGTTTAAACCACTGAGTTGATGCTACTTTTATGACAGCAGTCCAAACGGACCAAACCAGCTCTCATGAAGTATATTCCATATGGCTACCATGCAGATAAAAAGGCAGCTATCTAATTTGTCTTAAGCCCCTTCACCAACTAAACATATTCAATTTCTTTTGCCATCCCTCACCTCCCTGGTTTTCAAATATTTCACCATTCTGTTCAAGTTTGTAGCAAGTACCTCTCTTAGCCAGTTTCTCTCCTTTACCAGTCCATATGATCCTGATAATACTACTTAACCACTTTCTAACTCATACTACAATAGACATGCATAGGCCACACCTTCCTACTCAAAAACTCGAAATTCCAAGAATTTCACAGAAGAAACCCAATGCAGAGAAAAAGGCTTATTTAACCAAGCACTCTGCACAACTCTATGGGAAAGAAAAAAATAAATTAAATCTTGTGTATATAATACAGCTCCACAATGACTAATGGATCAAGTTTCCCATTTACTTCCTGATAGAATGGGCTTAATATTATTTTTTAAAGTTTGAAAGGATAGAATCCAAATGATAATAATACTAATTCTTCTGGAGTGAAAGTACTACAGATACCTTTTGTTGCTTTTGCTTATTTGATGCTTCTAATTTTTTTCTACAAGAGGCCAGCATTGTTTCTGTAACTCTTTTTAAGACAGCCTGCATTGTTTCCATAACTCTTTTTAGATTCAATATTCTAAAACAATTTGTCAATTAATTATTATGGCACAGATGACTTCCAAATGTTTAAACTCTGGGCATTAAAAAAATGTGGAAATTATATTTTAACATCTTTCAGTATAAAGCAATTATAGTTTTATAATTGAGACAAAATCATGAGAAATTATCCATGACCCTAAAGTAAAGGCGAGGATTCTGAACAAAGAATTCATTGGAAACATTCAAGCAAAAACATTGCTTCTGGGTACATTGTTTTAAATCCATTTCTTTTGGAACCTTAATGTGGAAGATACACATACAATGATGTTAGCCCAGGGTAACACACAACAGAAAATGTATTATTAAACTTGGAATACTTATAAGCATCCTTAGACAAAAATGCCCAAAGTAGCTGCCTGAATTGAGACATCTGGAAAATGGAGGCATTATGTGTTGACCTGGGATAATTTGCTATGATGCTGGTGATTTCCTATTCATTTTCTTCAGTACTTTTCAAAGGACTATTGTATTTAAAAACCAAATTGCTGGCACTACGCAATTTGTTAAAAAAAAAAAAAAATACACCAAGTACACAAATTACTGGAGAAAAATGCTGCCTGTAGTTTCCAACCAAGTTAGATCCACAGAAAATGTCATGTCAAAATCCTGCAGGGTCATTCTGTATACATTTGAGGATGAATTTATTACCTTACTACCCAGACCATCCCAGCATTATAGAGCAAAAGCTGCCTGTGTAATGGAAGCTTATGCAAACATTGATTTCTTGTGGTTAACTCCCAAACGTCTTCAGATTATTCTTGGGCACTCTTGGAGTTTATCTCTTCACCCAGCAGCAGACAAGTAAGTTAATACACGGTGCGTGTGTGTCCATTTCTGTTGACACAATGTACAGGCTATCAGTTGCTATTAATTCCAGGAGAGTAAGGGCAGGGCAGAGGGCAGGCAAAGCGGAATCCCAACAAAACAGAAAAAGAGAATATGCGCTGTTGGACCTCTTTTTGTCGAACAGTTCAGTTGGGCACCACTGATCTTTTAAAGTCTGTGTTTGTACTACCTTCAATTACTTGCTGAAAGCAGCACAGATTGGCTCGTACATGTCATTGTTTGGATAGCACAGAAACATGAATTAAATCTGTCAGTCTTTTGATCTTCATGCCAAGTCAACAGTGTAGTCATTGTAAGTACTTATCCAAAAAAAAAAAAAAAAAACCAACAACAACAACAACAAAAAAAAAACCAAACTCAAAAACAACAACAAAAAAAAACCCACTCCGAAAAAACCCACTTTGTATTTGGCCATGAAGAAGAGAGGAACAGTTTTTGCCCTTTTGCCTATTTTTATCACTCTTCCAATAATACTCCTTTTTAAAATGACTTTTTTTTTTTGTCAGTAGGAATAAAAAAACTTGTCAGATGCAGTTCTTAATTATAGATTTTGAGATCTGTGAAGGCTTGCATTACCTCCTTCCATTCAGGATATAACCACAAGAGTAATATAGAGAGAAAGGTAAATAGTAACCCAAGGAAAATACTGTTTTGCATTGGTCCTGGTACAATGGTGTGCAATTTCTTCCCTTAGTACTTTTCATAAAATTGAATACTCTGGGAATAGACAGCACATAAAACAATCTTTCAGGAGGAAAGGGGAGGAGACACTGAGTTTCATTCAAGCTGAAGTTCAACGTTAAAAAAACATAATCGTCTACTGGAAAAAATGAGGTTGGCACTTTCCATTTTGTTTAATCACCCAAAATAAACATTCTTATCATGTACAGTGCTTCAAGAAAGAACGAAATGCTTTCCAAATCATGCTGTTGAAAGCACAAAATCTGAGGACCAAGATTAAAAGCTTCCTAATTTTTTATTTAGCTTGTGTAATGGTTAATATTAGTAGAAAAAAAGTCCAAAAGTTTTACATTTGAATAGTCACAAGTAATTAGAAGGAGATGGATCGCACTGATGGTTGAACAATCCCTAAATCTCAAAGTCTTTACTATTTCTTAGGCGTCCAATAAGTAGGAGATTGACCCCATCCAGCCATTTGATATGGAAAGGGATGGAGGAAAACTATAAGGAAGACAAGTGAGGTAAAGCAAAGGATCTCAGTAATAACCTATGTGATCAAACTGTGAATAACAGAGCAGCTCCTTCTAAATGAGAATCATTTTGAATTCATAGCTAATCTTTATCCCCACAAAACAATCTGGAGGTAAACCAATCAGTCTCCAGCATGGAGAGTTAAGTCTCTGGACCTTCTGGGTTAACATCTTTAATGACAGCTACATTTATTTTATTTGAGGAGCTTAAAAGAACTCCCCCATCTGACCAACAATTAATATCCAAACCAAAAATGTGCTGAAAAATCATGTTGATCATAATTGGGAGTCACTACAAGTTCCGTCTTCTAGACAGAGAGGAGAACAAAGATGCTACTGAATGTGTTGTCTTGGGTCTTTTTGTCTGGCTGACCTCTCTGTAGATGAAAAATCGGTGACAGCTGTAGCTGTGTGAGGCACAAACATCGCTCTCAGTATTCTGTGTAACACACACACTTCAGCTCTCTTTGCTTTGTTTCCAGAGGCGTTTTATTCTCGAGTTTCAAAGCTGAGAGGCAAGAAAAAGTGCCAATTGGAAGTCAAAAACAAAATAGTGAGGAGATACACTTTAATAGATTCATCTGCATTGCTTTGTTAGCAATCTGTGGTTTAGACTTTCATTTCTCCATCACTCAAATGAAGCATGTTTGAGTCACATAAAGACATAGTCTCTGAATAGCAAATTGTCATAGGAGGGGAAATCATTTTTGTTCCTTCAATCCAGCAAATAAAGTTTGTAAGGAATTGCAGGTTGTGTTTGGACTGGTTCTAGTATCAGCTTCCAATGTTTAATTATCTGCATAAACCCAATATTTTATCCTGCTAAAGTGGAGTAGAAATCTCCAGAGATCCCGTCTTTAAACGGTATTTCTAGTACTTTCTGCTTTCAAATGTGTTCCTCCTCCCTGCCCCCTCTCTGCCTCAGCTCCCTCTTTGTCTTCTCTCTCTCTGGGGTGTGTGTGTGTGTGTGTGTGTGTGTGTGTGTGTGTGTGTGTGGCTTTTCTTCACAAGTTCTGGCCAGATCTTAAGGCAATATGAAACTGAAAAATAGTTTTTTTGTGCTTTTGTCCATCAACAATACCTCTGTTTGAATTTACTTGCTGAATATCACGTGTCTGAATTCTGCCATATAAGGACAAGAAGTATCATAAGTATTCAGTATGACTGAGATGTGGGGCCATGTAAAACTTAAGAGTTAATCATCTATGCATTGTTTTTTAGTGAATGAATACAAATGGATTAACGGTGCATTTTACAAAAAATAAAAAAAAAATGCATATCCAGAGAAAATGGAGAAAATTTGAGTCTGAACATGAAGATGATGCTCACTCTCATGCCCTGATAAAAGGCCAAAAATATACCACACGGCTCCTTCTATGTAAGTAACAAGGAAAACCGGCCTTTAATTAAGACAGCAGCCACCATGTTTGTGGTAATGTTCTTTGAGCTTCATGGTCAGCATCACAGTGGTGATTTAGTAATCAGCCGAGATTCTGGGGAGTTCTGCTGTAACAGCCCCGTACTCAAAGTTTTACGTGAAGTGAGACACTGTAGCTTAGCAGTTATATATTTGGTACATGGAGCCAGACGGACCTGAGTTGAAGTCCCAATTCTGTCATTTACTGGCTGTGTGGCCTTGGGCAAATTACTTTACTCTCTGAGCCTGTGTACTCAACCATTAGAAGTGGAAAATGAAAGAGCTTTACAAGTTTGTACAAGAGAGCTTCTAAATTTGCTGGAAGGATTAAGAGAGAGAATTCCTATAAAGCCCTGGCAGGTAGTATGTACTCAATGGAGGACAATGACTTTATTTTATTATTATTGAATTAAAGGTTCTATCATTTGTCAGTTGGCTCCAGGGGTGTTGGCTCATTGATTCATCCCAGAGTAGAGTTCTGCATACTGAGTGCAACTTCCAGCGGTTCCCAGAGGAGGGACGCAGAGGGAGGCAAGGAGAATAGTGAAGGAAGAAGGAAGTGGAGGTGGGAGAAGAAGTTCTGCTCATCAACCAATGTGTCGTTGACTGTGAACCTCCCCCCTGAAGGGAGAAAATGAACCATCAGCCTTTGAACTCTAAACTGTGAGCTCAAACTATAGGACTGTCTTGGGTATCTTCTCACTTGCTGCTCCAGAGATACTGAGGAAGACTGGTAGGAGTCTAGGTGGTTTCAAAACATAAAGCAGTAATGAGGAACCAGAGATGGACAAAGTCTTAGCTCTGTGAAGATTATGCAGAGTGCAGGGTGGTACAGGTGAGGTAAGGGGCAGCTTCGAGGTCCCTCTTGAAAATTCTAGGCTCTGCTCTTGAATGTCCTGTAAGCAGATCTCCATAGCCTCAAGAGCACACTCTGTGTGCACATACATTCACACTTGCATGTGCAATACACACACACACACACACACACACACTAGCACAAGTGCCTTTCTGATTTCAGAAATGCTTCCCACATAAGCATTTAATGACCTAATAGACAATTTAAGACTTAAAGTTAAGAGCTGGACCCCAAACAAGCATTTAGCACACAGTCACTTTAATATCAGTAGTTAGCCCAGAAATGCTTTCTGATATAATACCTAAGAGCTCACCAAATGGCTTCTCAGGAAAAATTATTATAACAAAATATCAGTAAATGCCTAAATGTTGAGGCAGGAAATAGCACCTAGTTGTTTAAGCCAAAAACAATTTCTCTCTCTCTCTCTCTCTTGCCACATCCAAACTATTGTCCACCCTGTTTTCTTGGCTCTAAATAGATCCCAAATCTGGCCATATTTCACCATCTCTCATTCCCAGCCCTTGTCCAAGCACTGTCACTTCTCACCTGTTGCTTCTCTCACCCCTTGGGAATCCACACTTTACATAGAAGTCAAAGAAATTGTTCTAAATGTCAATCAGAGCACACTGTTCCCTGCTCACTTTCCTCCGATGTCTTCCCGCAGGACAGAGGAGTGGTCTTACTGCCAAGCTTTCCAGATTCACACCTCACTTGTCTTCCCAGCCTTTGGTCCCTTCTCTAGAATCTTGCCCCTCCTTTGGCTCCTTTGCACATTCTGTCCCCTCTGCCAGTAGCGTCGGCCTCCAACATTTCCTATAGCTATCTCCTTGATATTATCCATGCCTGGTTTGAAGTGACACATCTCCACAGAGTTCTTCACTAACCACACAGGGAAAAGGCCACCATCCTTGCGACCACACATTCACATCCTGGCTTCATAGTTCTTACTGCTATTTGACTGTGACTTGGTCCTTTCTTTGTTGATTTGCTTGGTGTCTGTTTCACCCAGTCTAGAGGAAAAGTTCTGTGAGGGCAGATGCTTTCTCTTATTTATCACAGATTCTTCAATTCCTAGGACACTATCTGATGTTGACTGTTGTGGAATAAGCATGTGTTGAATGTTTCCTATGAACAAGTATGATAGTAAGCTCTTTATATGGTATATTTTATTTAATACTCCCCAACATTTTGAAGTTGGGCACAATTAGTTTCCCTATTTTCACAGAGGTGTATGAGATGTAGAGATTAATAACTTGCCTAATGAAATGGCAAGTGAATAACAGAATCGGTCTTTCAAAAATCAAGTCTATTGTGACATAATTTATCGAGAGTAAATTATTCCCATTTTAGGTACAGAGATTAATGAGTTTTGATAAATGTATGCATCTGTGCAAGCAGCACTATGATTAAGATATAGAATATTGCCATCACTCCAAGGGGTTCCCTTATGTCTTTTCTAAGCTGCCCCTAACTAACCCTGGCCCCTGGCGATTTACTTTCTATTGCTATAGATTAGATACAATGTATACTCCCTTGTGGCATCTATATATAAACCCAGTTTAGAAACTATGCTCAACTACTTTGTTTGGCCCTAAAGCCATTTCGGCATTATCATCTTCTTTGATGCATTAACAGGTACCATTCAAAAATTTAGATCAGATTGCTATATATTCCAAAATTTTTATAATAGAAGGCTATTGTGCAAGCATAAATATAGATATGTGTCCATAAATAAGATAACTAAATAGCCATCATTTATTAAGGTAAAAAAAATACTCAAAAACTTGGTTCAAATTCTGGTTTTGCCTTTTATTAGGTTTGTGTCCTTGAATTACTTTTTCACATACCAGGTTTTAGTTTCCTGATCCCCATATAAAAATGCACATAATTATACCCAAATTGCAGAGACTGTACAAAGACTATGAGAGATCTTGTAATTAACACACAGAGCATGTACCTGTACCGAACAGGGTATGGGTAACCATACCACTCATTACTATTTCTATTCCAGAAGCTAGGCTACTCCGCCTTAAATTCTTAGCAGCGTTTGTCTTTTCAAAGGATGTTTGCCTTTGGAGACTCAGGCATCTCTGTGAAAGAGGTAGAGAATGGAATTGTTACATGGGCTGTTCTGATGGAGAAGCCACAGTCAGAGCGATGGGCATAGGCTGCAAAGAATGCTGTTGGCAGGGTGAGGTCAAGAATACAGACTTTCCCAAAGACTTTCAAAGTAATTCCTGTGCATTATTTATTGTCACTATATTTTTGTTAAGCTGGCAGAAGAAAACTGCCCTCATGGTATTTAGTAAGTGGGAGATCTTAAGCAAGAGTGTCTTAAATGCCTCTTTGAATTGTTAGTGTTAAATAATGACAGAGCAAAGATTAAAACTTCAGCCTGCGGATTTCCATTTTCTTATCCCTGAGCATGCCTATTGCACAAACTTTAAAACTGGAGCTTTACGTAAATGAATTACTAATCAAAGAAAATGTAGAGAATAAAGAGACAGAAGGGAAATGGAGAGAACTCTAAAGAAATTTGACGAAATAAAGATAAACATTGAAAACGGTAGAAGTTGTGAATATGGCCCATATGTTCTTCTGAAGCCAGAAATTACCCAGAGAAATAGGTGGGAATATATGGCTGCTAGACAAGCAATGTACCAGAAATATCCATTTAGGGATATAGTAATCAATATGTTATCAAGAACTGTGTCTTCAGAATCATGGAGATAAGCTGTTTGAACGATGACTCAGAAATTTCGAAATTCTTGGTCTGTGGTTGTTTAAAATGAGTTACTGGCTTGAACCAGAACAGAGAAGACAGCCTTACAGTGCAGAAAAAAACTGTACTCCCTCTTAGCTAGCTCCTTGAAAAAGAATGTTGTGATAGTTGGTGAAGAAGTACTTTCTAAAATAAGAATATCTGTTTTGGGTACAGAACAATTCTTAATATTTCAATGTTTAAAAGCAATAGTTTCCAGCAGTGTTGAAAATTAGTAGAGTATAATGTTCCAGAATTCTCGTGCCCCTTTTCTGAAGACACAGAGTGGGGGAGGAGGGCTTTGCTGCTATCAAGTCATGAGCTACATATGGCATATCTCTTGAGTACTTGCTGGCACAGACCTAATTCTACTCTCTCCATTGCCAATCTACTTTCCTTGCCTTTTAAGATATAGCAGGGTGAAGGTTATACCTTCATCTTTTTGATGGAGATATAGAACTTCATTCTCTAATAGAAAGATACTTTCGGAATATTTGTAAAGAGATCTTATTCCCAGGAGGGCTTAATGAATACCACAGGTGCCCAGATGTCAAGAAGACTTTAGGAACAGTACTGCCTAGAGGCAGAATGACATATCTTAGCGGGAGGTGTATTGAATTATGCTGGAATTCAGAACATGCAAAGACACACTATAGTACTTTATATCAGTTCATTCCTATCCCTGGCTCTTAAGTAATAACAAGAGCAAAACAACCCTCCATGTTTCTACATGCAGAGGATGTATGGGTTGCATGCGCATATGGGATTAGGTTTGGAAAGAGAGTGTCTTTACTCCTTACTGAAGTGCCCCTCTTGGTGTTTGAGTCCCATAGTTCAAGTTTAACAGTCGATCTAAGAGAGAATACATAGCTGAGGAAAGATAGATGCTCAGCAAAGCTGGGGAATCGGTAAAAATTATCACCAATGTCTTTTTATGGCACCACAGTTACCTTTCTCCCCCATTGTGTGACTTTGTGATTCCCTTAATGTTCAGTTTTCCCATCCTAACCACTCTACCCTACCATTACCCAAAAGCCATATGCCAGAACTTTCCTGAGCTCTTGTCAAAATATTGACTCGGACCCTTTCCCCTTCCAGGCACAATGACATGTGACTGTACGTGTGTCTGTCATGGCTCCTATAGCGTCTTTTCAGATGTGATTTAGTGCCAATCATGAAAAATGAACAGTGTTAACATACATATCTGAATTTTGTACTTCTCCAAAACAACCGCGGGATCTAAAGATACTGGGCTTACCATCCTGCAGGACAACAATCTCCAGGAGTGGAGAGGGGTGTTGCCCCCTCCCCTCAAACAAGGTAGACACATCGCAGTTTCCCAAACTCCCAGAGGGGGCCTGGCACCTTTTTTACTGTTTACATGGGGTAGAGTGTGTGGTTAGGGACTTCTGGCCACTGTTCGTCTCCGCCCTGGCCCTGTGGGAGCACAGTGGGGAGGAGTTTCCCATCCAGAAGCATAGAAGGAAGCTGAGTGGCCTGGAGGAGGGGACTCCATGGCCAATAGTTCGGTCATTATTGGCTGTTCACCCATAGGCACCACTAAGGTCACACAGATTTGGGGAAATCTTTTATGCTTGCTTTGTTATTTTACCCAGAGCAAAAACTAAATTAAAATAACAAAAGGAAGGAATCAGAGATGAAAACTACCCACCGCCTCATCATCCAAACCAATCAGTGCTGTCTTTGAATGTGTTACCTGGAGAACTTTTTCATAGGTATATTCTGTGATTACCTATTTGAGATAATTGTAGATTGAATGGTATTATTCTATATGTTCCCTTTACTTTATACTAGGAAACTACTTATTGTTTTGCCCTCTTTTTCTAAATCTCCTTCCAGTACCCAAAGTAACTCTACAAACAGGTAACAACATCAATAAATGTAGACCCAGGAGCATTTTGTTAGGAAAAAATGGGATCGTGCTGTGTACATTTCTCTGCAACCTGCTTTTGTCATCTAACAATATACCATAGATACAAGGGAGGTTTATGTGACTTAAAAACCTGTGGCAAAGTCTCAAGGAGTGTCCTAGGAAGCCTTTGTCTCTTCATAGAGGTTCTGTCTCCACCCACATGACTCTGTGAGTTAAATAACATGAAGGAGCTGGATGTATCTCAGGCATGGCTCACTGGGAAAGCCACGTGATTGGGAGTCCGGGCTTTGGCATCAGACAGATCAAAGTTTGAATACTTGCTCTGCCACTTATTGCCTCTGTCACCCTTGGGTGCAATTTCTGCTTTATTTAAGAAGCTAGCTGAGAGCTCATAATAAAGGCACAGCCAAATGAGGTTCCCTCAAACCTGATACAAGTCAACCTTTAATTGACTTACCCGGGATTTAGCTGTAAGAAAATCTGAAAGTAAACTATTTTGACTCTAGCATATATATGAATATAATGTATGATATCTTATCTTATTCTGAATTATATATAGGGAAGGGTATAATAATCTTTTTGGTGTTGAACTATTCTGAGGATCTTAATCATGTTTCATTTTTATGTGTGTATGAGGGAAGTTATTAATTAATTCATTCATTTTGAAGTTTTGATCATGAATGAGACCAAAAAAAAAAATTATCTTTAGGGGCACCTGGGTGGCTCAGTTAGTTAAACCACTGCCTTCCACTCAGGTCATGATCCCAGCATCCTACGATTGAGCCCCGCCCATATCGGGCTTCCTGCCCAGGGGAGAGCCAGCTTCGCCTTCTCTCTCTGCCTGTCACTCCCCCTGTTTGTGCTCTCGCTCTTCCTTTTTCTCTGTCGAATCAATAAATACAATCTTAGTTTTTTTAATCTTTAAATAAAGCTAATTGCAGGGGATTCATGAAGTTTGTAGGAGATGAATTATGAAAAGTTCTCGGCTCCCTTCTGGCACCAGGTGGGCACGCGGTTGTAAAGAGTGTTCCCTTCTCGCTTCTGCCCACTCACTCCATCACAGCCCTCCGGGCCTGGCCCCCGAACGCCTCCCCCAGGAAACCGTTGCTAACCTCTCTCTTTCTGTCTCCTCATCAAAGCCCTGACAATGTTCTGAGTCGTTTTCTGCATCTTCGATCCCCTTCTCTCCACTGCCAGTCTGAAAGCTCCTAGATGCGTGGCAGGAACCGAATCCCTCCATCCGCCAGGGTTTCTTGGAAGGAAGACTTCGTGTAACTTCTACTCACACACTGGAAGACACATAGCACAGGGGAACGTGTGGAAAGAAAGCAGCTCCCCAGTACAGATGTCGCAGGTGCGTCCCAGCTTCTTTGAGGGTATGCTAACCTCTGAGCTCTTGTCCCTCTGTCCCTTCTCCCTGGGATGCTGCTGCCTGTTTTCTCTGCTTACAGTTCACCTATCTTTTTCAGCTCAGGTGTTGGAGTACACGTGTTAAATGCCCCACTGGCACCTTTTTGCTAGGGACTCGGGGGAAGAGATGCCCTAGAGTGGTTCCTAAAACTAGAGACCCAGCCCAAGGCCCTGGCAATGGGGCAGGAGCCTGCCTCCTGCCCTCTCACCTGGGCACCAAAGCAAAAGATGTTGCAACCTTGTTTCCATCTCAGCTGCTGCACCAGCTTCCACTTGGGGCTTTACCCAGTTTCCAGTTGTACAACCTGGCCGCCACTTCTTCTCCTTTTAAGGGCCAAAGCGTATTCTTTATACACCATTTAAAAGAAAATATGGCCTTCAATACTCCACCAAGTATCTTTATAGCGTTGTAGTTACTCAAAATAAAATTAGGTAGCTGTGCAATGATAAAGAGGATTTTAAGATTTAAAAAAATTCATTGCCATAATTTGTCTCCTAAATAATAACAAGAGGATGAGCTATAGCCTCTTTTATCTGAATTTCTGCTGTCTTCGTTTACTCCATGACACAGGGCCCAAGACCTACATTATTGCATTAAGTTTGCAAAGCTATCGAGATGCCCTTGAGTGAGATTCATCATCTTGTCCTAAATTCTCCACACGCTCCACTAAAAGCCTAGTGGCAGACTGAAGGGATTGTCAGAAAGCATAAAAGACAAAATAAAAATTTTATGCTCTTTTAGGCAAGTGAAGATTTGCCCTCTAGCAATTTCTGATATTAACTCATTAATCCTCACAACCTATCCAGAGGATAGATTTCGGGTAGGAGCAGCCCGTGTCATCTCAATCGCCTTGAAACTTGCACCAAACAGAGCACTGGCCACTCCCCAGGGCTCGGTCTGAGCATCTCCTCGGAGCCCAGGAGCCAGCACTGGGACAGACAGGATACAGATGTGTCTCTCCTACTCCCTTCCTCTGTCACCAGGACCGGCGGTGGCATAGGATCTGTGCTTGGTTGAATGCACTGCTGTTACCATCTTGAATTTTTGTTCAGATGAATGTTGATCAAGAAATCCTGCATTTTTGGGACACATGGGTGGTTCAGTGGATTAAGCCTCTGCCTTTGGCTCAGGTCATGATCCAAGGGTCCTGGGATCAAGCCCCATATCAGGCTCTCTGCTCCGAGGGGAGCCTGCTTCTCCCTCTGTCTGCCTGCCTCTCTACCAACGTGTGATCTCTTTCTCACCCTCCCTCTCTCTGTCAAATAAATAAATAAATAAAACCTTAAAAAGAAAGAAAGAAAGAAAGAAAGAAAGAAAGAAAGAAAGAAAGAAAAAGAAAGAAAGAAAGAAATCCTGCATTTTCATTTTGCACTCCCCTCCCCCAAATAATATAGCCAATCCTGCTTCTCACACCTCTTAGAAGAAAAGACACTGGTGGTCAAGCATTTAGGTCAAGATAAGACATGTGTCCTTGATCTTCAGACTGTTGCCAGGGATGCAAGAGTGAAGTCCACATGTCCTGTTGCCTCATTCGTACTGAAGTTTCGCTGTGCTTGTTTAAAACTAAATTGGGCCGTGTGCGGAGAATGGTATCTAATGCCGAAGTCTAGATATTTTCCTCCTAAATTCCATATGCCACATTGACTTCATGTTTTCTTGGTTTGAAATCCTGTTTACTTTACTTTGTAGTGTTTTTAATTGTTGCCATATAATACCATACCTTCTTTGCATGTGGCATCTCAACAATGTGCAATTTCTAATAGTCAGCATGAAATCATAACTTAGGAAAACATTGCTGAGCTAATTACAGGGACTATCAAAATAAATCCAAATCTTTTCTGGGCCACAGTCCATATCTGAATCATAATAAGTGTGAAAATGTTTACAAATCATTACAAATTTTCCACATAGTTTCTCTCAATGTTAGGACCAATCGTGTTTTTTCAGACATTTGAGCTGATGTGTTGGATCGTCTCCAATGAGAACACTGATTTAGGAAAAGAATTTCTTAGAATTTTTAAAAATCAAAACACAAAATTAAGATATCCCCTAAAACATAAACTGTAAGGAACATATATTCACAGAACTATTTGAATATACCCATGAACATAATATATTGTTTATTTTGGAAAACATTGCACTGATGTTGTAAGGGCAAGAAATAGAAGTAGAGTAGATAGACAATTTAACTATTTTGTATATTTTAATAAATTCACAAATGAAGAAAATCCTATTTACAAAAAAAGGGAATTGTTGTTATGAGTATTTATGTAATGTTACTTTTGTGACATTAGAATTGAGCTGCTACCTCAGCATAATTCTAAGTCTGATTTTTTGTCACTTTATATAAAATTCATTATACCTACTATGTGCAAGGCTTTGGAAGAATCCATCAGTGTTCCACGTTTCTTACTCCATTCACATGTTCTTAATCCTACAAGGTTGAACAACTAGAAATACATTTTGAGAAAGAGTGAACTCAAGCTCTTCCAAATCCCTAAAGCTATGTCTGTAAAAAGTCAATTATTATATGTTAAAATTCAAGGACAGGGAGTTTCGCTTTTGTATTCTGATAAAAATGGTCTATGTGTGCTTGGGTCTAAAAATCAGTTTCAGGATGTTCATGAACCCCTCAAAATTGTATGTGAAATTCTGAGTGAAATGCATATTGTCCTGGTGTGAGCATTTGTAGTTGTCACCTGATTCTTACTCCGAGACTCTGACCGACTCCAAGCACTACCAGACTGCCTGATGTACTATCATCTGCTAAGCTGCTCAGTCACTATCATGAGACCCTGGTGCACTCAAAAACCATGAAGTCCAAAATAAGCCATATTCTTTGTTCTGAAAATCCTCTGGGATTCTATAGTTGGATCATTTTGTTGTACTTGGCATCCTCTGGTTCTGTGATTATTCTTCCTGTAAGTGAGGTGTATATTCTCCATGGGGATACAAAGTAATTTTGAGCCATAATTATTTTTGGCTACTGCAGCTTAGCTTAGATACATGTCGTATCCTCTGATATTCATGCAGTGTGATCCATGGTGTTCTGAGAATGTCAGAATTGAGAGCATAATTTTTTTTTTGCTAGAAATAGAAAAGAATTTCCAACTTGATTAGTATTTTGTTAAATAATATGTGTGAAAATAAGAAAGATAAAATGTTGATAACACTGTGGATTGCTAAATGGTGGTGAAAATGATTCAAAGCAATTCATTGCAATCTCATTTCTATCTTCCTTAATAATACTTTTTTCTAAAGAAGAAAATTTGGTTACATAACACAAAATACGACCCTTTAAGTACCACCCTCCAGAGATTCTGCAATGTGCTGTATTTAATTTAATTGATCTAGACCTCCCATCCAACGAGACAAAACTTTCCATATGGCACTGCTTTGGGAGGAGGTTGAGAAAATTTGAATAGAAGTAAGTAATACTTTAAATATCTTCATGATGATATACTTATGTCTATAATGATTACTAATCTGTGAAAAATAAAGAATTTGATAATCTATAAAATAAAGAACTGTGGTTATATCTAACATTTGATCTCAAACTTGGGATACACCACTAGCTTTGGGGAGATACAGCATTTTAGTTTACTTGTTATCCATTGTCTTTCTCTCTTAGTAATCCTACGCTAATTTTCTTTTGAGTGTATTTTCCTCCCAAAACAGTGTGTTTAGTAATGGAAAGAAGACTTATCCCCAACACCAAAGATGGATCCAGACTGGCTTAAATGA
The DNA here is from genome assembly GCF_964662115.1 of Mustela nivalis. Taxonomy (NCBI): domain Eukaryota; kingdom Metazoa; phylum Chordata; class Mammalia; order Carnivora; family Mustelidae; genus Mustela; species Mustela nivalis. Next base: position 124,330,738 of record NC_139021.1, read on the forward strand.
GTCAGCAAATTTACTCTCTGACATAATGACCAGAGCCCATTGAGGGTCAATGAAACACAAGATCTTTGCTGAGAGTTTCTGGAAAAAGTAAGTTTATACCCTCTTCTCTGAGAGCTACCTGCGGAGATCTTCTCTCATTTACTGCTTAATGTGAGTTAAGAAGCATTTAGTTCCTTAAAGTTGAGCCTTTCTTGGAAGCATAGACTTTGCAGGTAGAGAGGATAGTCAGAAAGAAAATGGGATCTTTGACAACATTTAATTTCTTTTTTTTTTAAGATTTTATTTATTTATTTGAGAGAGAGAGAGAATGAGAGAGAACATGAGCAAAGAGAAGGTCAGAGAGAGAAGCAGACTCCCCGTGGAACTGGGAGCCCTATGCGGGACTCGATCCCGGGACTCCGGGATCATGACCTGAGCCGAAGGCAGTCGTCCAACCAACTGGGCCACCCAGGCGTCCCAACATTTAATTTCTTTTAAAAAATTTTTTATTGAGGTATAATTGATATATAATATTATATTAGCTTTAGGTGTGCAACATAATGATTCCATATTTGTATATATTACAAAATTATCACTATAATAAATCTAACTAACATTCATCACCAGAAATAATTGCAAAGTTGTTTTTCTTGTGATGACAACTTTTAAATCTACTATCAAATATATTATGCAGTATTAGTACCTGTAGTCACCATGGTACACATTACATCTTTGTGGCTAATTTACCTTGCCTTTCTCTGTCTGACTTGTTTCATTTAACATAGTGCTCTAAAAGTCCATCCATATTTTTGCAAATGGCAAGGTTTCCTTCTTTATGATTGAATAATATTCCATTGTATATATGTTCCACATTTTCTTTATCTGTTCATTCACAGTTGGACATTTATGTTGTCCCTTATCTTGCTTATTGTAAATAATGCTGTGATGAATATGGGAGTGTATATATTCTTTGAGTTGGTGTTCCCATTTTCTATGGATAAATTTGCAAAGGGGAACTCTTGGATCATACGGTAGTTCTATTTTTAATTTTTTGAGGAACCTCTATATTTAACCTCTATATTATAATTAATTTATGAATCAAACCTTGTTTGAACGCTCACCTACCTTTGACTCACCAGCTGGTCATTAAGTTACCTTTTGGGTTGTTTTTTCTGTATCATGCAGATGAGATTGTAAAGTCTATAAATCTAGAAATACCAGCATGGGACAGTTGAACACATCTGCAATTGTTTTCCCTAAATACTATCTTTAACACTTTTTAAATAATATGGAGTAAAAAATATTTTGGGACATAGTAATGAAGCCTCAGAACCGTTTCCTAGATTCAAGTGATGTATAAGCATTTACTGAAAAATAATGAGAGTAATATTTATTGACTACATATTATGTTCACAATAATAAACAAAAGCTATTTTCTTTATGACAAAACTGAAGCTTCATTTAAGTAACTTGTCAAAAGTCACCAAGTAGGTGGCAGAGACAGAACTTGTATCCATGTCTGTCAAACAGCAAAGCTTACACTCTGAATGCCCACCATGTATCCAAACCTCAAAAGACTAAACGCAATTATTGTTTAAAGTCATTGGCATCCTCATGGAGATACATGCTTCACTCACAAGAACAACACTCAAAAAGTCAAATGGTACAAAGCACAACAAAATGATGGATCTATAGAATCTTAGAGAGTTTTCAGAACCCCATGCCCTCAAGTAAGTGACAGAGGGGTACCGGGAAGAGCTGTGACCTGCTTGAAGGAAGCGGAGTAATGTAGGAATGTCATGAGTAAACCCATCCTCTGAGTTTCAGGCTCCTCATCTTGCAAATGACCCAGTGAACTGAGTAATTTTAAATTCCCTTCTAGCTCATACAATCACGTAAGCCTTGTCAGAGGAAGATTTCAGAGCAACCTCATATGAAGTTTCAGTTTTAGTCTTTAAATATGGAGCTAAATTCATCTTTTGGGTGATATTAGATATTTCTTTTATAACCTCATTAGAAGGATTCTGAATCATGGCTAGACAATTTCAATCCCCAGATAAGTTAGTCCATGGGATAACACAACCAGGAAAAATAAGATTCTGTTCAAAGAAACATGGCTGATGCTCTTCCATGCATAGAACACTGTTTAGTCTAGCTTGGATTTTTCTGATCAATTGTTGGCTGATTCTGTTATATTACATTACATAGATCTTTAAAATATGTTACTTATAATACTGGCAGTTTTCCTGCCAATAACTTTATGATTTTGAATGTCCAGTAGGAAAATCAGGAAGAAGACGAGTATTTGTTGTTGAGTCTTGTGATCCTCATCTTAACACACTGTTTTCCAAATTGGCTCAAGAGCTCCAAGTCAAATTCAGATGTTAAAGGAAAACTCTACTTTGATTGCTTTCCAAAGATCAGGGTTGAATAAATGTGTCATAGAATTCCTTTGACAATGATGTTTTAGATGAAAAGCTAGTATCAAGTCACTGAATTAAGGCCTGATTTCATGTTTTCTATAATAACACTCTATCATCATCAGACATCTACCAGTTTGCATACAAAGCAGAAAACCTGTCTGCACCTTCTAGCCCCAGAGCTATAGCTCACCCCATCACTTCTTAAAATCACTATTGCATGTGTATTGCACAGAAGCTCTTTAGAAGGACACAGTCTTTCGGAAGGGAAAAAAATCAGAAATATTTTGCAACATTACATGGAATGACCCAGTCTGACAAACTGGCATATGGTGTATCAATATAATATTGTCACAGAGCAATAAATAAGTACAAGAAGTCTGCAGATGACTAGAAGCCACATGAACAATTTCAGGTCTCCTGGGTCCTACCTAGCGCACAGAAGAAGTCGTTTATTAAACGGACCTCCAACCATGAAAAATCTTTTTTTTTTTTCAGCCATGTAAAATCTTATATAGCTTTGAGGAGTAAGTTACATCCTGAGGAAGTAAGGTTAATTGAACTCCTTTATAAAAGGGGGTCCTATCCATATCAATGAGCTTTGTGGAATGTGAAAATGACCCAGGGCCTGTGAGATTGCTAACATTTCATAAATTGTGTATAATTTATCCCCAAATTTGTACCACAGTGTACCACATAACACAGAGATTTATTAAGGTGGTTAATAGTAAAAATTAGGTTGACACGAATAGCATTCAAATCTTTATTAAAATAACATCCAAGAGGCCCACAACACTCAGCCCTCTTTATTAACACATTAAATGGCATGTGCATGTAGCAAATAATAGATCACCTACAAGCCTGAAGGAGTTAATGCAATAGCCTCAGTCACACTAAGGTAAGATGAGAACTGAGAATCTGATTCTTTAGCATTCATTCATTTATGAGAGGGCCAGTTGTCATTATTTCTTGAAGAGCCAGGTATAGTATCCTTATGTCCTCTCACTTTCCAGGAACGTATTTGTCAAATAAAGTGAACGTTGAATAATATTTTTGCATTGACTTGCACTATTCTCCCATAAAAATGTTCTTTCCCAGGCATATTGTTCCTTGCTGTCTACAAAACACATTTTACTTTCCTTTTTCCATCATTAACCATATTACTTAGCATTCCACAACCTGAAACTATCTCTCCTCAACCGTGCTACATTCCACCAAGACTTTTGACCCTGCTCAAAACACTGCTACCAATACCCCTACACACACACACATACACACACTCTCTCACACCCAACCAATATCCTCTCTTTCATTCTGTGATTTCTGTTTATGTGATCATCTCCACAACGAGTTCATAGGCAGCTAGGAGATAGAAAGCATCTATCTGGGCTTCTTCCTCTCTGGGCATTTCCCATTGTATATGAGAATTCCTATAGTCACAATGGAGATACCAGAAGGCAGCCATGTAAAATCTTATATAGCATCTTCTTTTTTTGATTGATACTCAATTTGTAACTGACCCGGAAGATGCTAGACACCCTACTATAGCGTTGTCTTCATTCCATTATGCCAATCATTGTTTTTCAAATTATGTGACATCAAGAAGATGGCGGTTTTAAGAAGTCTGGCTATGAAGGAATGAAAAAACCCGAGTCAATTGCATAAAGAGAAGGTGGGATCGAGAAAGGGATTGTTTTTATGGACAGGGCTTGGAGAGAGACTGAGAGTGTCCGTAAGTTGCAAGAAAGAAAGTGGTGGAGCAAGACAGCCTGAAGTTATGGCTGATGATGCAACATCTCAGAAATGGTGAGCAAAGATGGCATCAGTTGGAAGTGTTTCACATACTTTAAAAAAAGAAAAAAGTAGGGTGCATCTGATTGTTGATTTCAGTTCAGGTCATGATCTTAAGTTTGTGGGATCGAGTCCCACATTGGGCTCCATGCATAGCCTACTTGAGATTCTCTCTCTCACTCTCCCTCTGATCCTCTCCCCCTGCCCTGGCTCACTCTTCTCCATGCATGCTCTCTCTCTCTCTCTCTCTCTCTCTAAAAAATAAACAACAACAACAACAACAAACAAATAAATACATAAAATAAGATTAAAAATACACATTGGTCTGTGATGGGAAATAAAGGAAGGCATATCCAAGTTTTCGAACATGACAGTTCAGGTGGATGTCCATTTGAATCTCAATATATGATGTGAAGATGGTCAACAGGCAGCCTCACTGCTGGATATTAGCACGCACCAAGTGTTCATCACCTACCACACACTGTACCAAAGCTCTCGCATACATTATCCCATTCAGTTACCACCCTGGCGATTTAGCATGCTAACACCTGAAATTATTAAATGTATTAAAACTTCCACCAGGAAAGTTTATCAAAAGGGTAATTCGTTTTTTAACTGAGTGGTAGCAGAACATCTTGATGCCATTTACAGGAATCGAAGGAATGTATTTATATAGTGACTGCCTTGGAATAACTCCCTCCACGGAAGTTCCCACGAGGCAGTTACAGTGCTGTTCTGGAGTTGTAATAAAGCAAATGATTCAGTAAGTTGAATCCTTCCATTGTGTGATTAACAAAGACACAGAACATTACACATATCACCAAACTGCAGCGTGCTCAGAGTGATACAGCTTTAGTTTGAGAGCCTTGAGGACTGGATATATACTGGATGGAAACTGTTGTCCAGAGGGAAACCAGCCTTATCTGTAAAAATGTTTAGAGCAAAGTCCAGAAACAGGGTTTTCTTATTGTTTTGCTTTGTTTACCTTTTTTTTAAATTACACAGATAAACCAGGCATCATTTTAAGGTATTTAAAAAAAAATCAAGGTACACATTTTTCAAAAAATCCTTTTATATTTTTCAACAATATTATGTAAGAATATCACTGAGAAATACCGCAAAAATATGAACTGTCTGGATAGCATTCATGTATGAGTCTCAATCATCATAAGTATTTATGTTCTGAAATCATGAGTTAATTTTTTTTCCTAGTCATTGGGATGAGTTAATATGTGAAAATACAGAAAAGTGGGAAATGTTACTACTACTAATAATAATAAGGCTAGGGAAGCTACAGAATATTTCAGAGAAGTAGAAACAAATTAAATTAAATTTTAAAAGGTAGCCTAAAGCCAAGAAAGCAGGCTCAAGAAGCCCAGCATCTCATCAAGATTGCTTCACTTATGACATCAATGTCCATGCAAACTGCCCTGTATTCCCCTAGATTCTCCCAGAGAGCCTAGAGTTGCAAAGAACTAACCTTCAACTCAAGAGGACAGTCTCACCGCACCACCAAGATACCACTTTTTTAATCAGTGCACAAGGATTCTTGAAACATGATCAAAACAGACCGACTGAGTCATTAAAACACAAAGAATGAAATATGAATTCTTGACAATACCTATGGCATTCCAAAATCCAAAAGAAAAAAAGATTACATTGTGATGGGACTGACAAAAAAGAATATATATATACATTTATTAGTTGCTTTAACTCATACAGTAGAAAGATTATATTACAGCCAGATTTTATTATTCTACTCAACACGCATAGATTTTCGAGGTACTATATCTACCTCATATCAATAAATAACATTAAATGAAATAGGACTGATTCATGGCTGGCATAAATTTTTTTCTGTATTACTACATTCCACGGACATTGCCGCTGTAGTGTTTGCTCTCTAATACCAGCACACACACACACACACCGCAATCATAACCATAAACTAAATGACTACATACTCAGAATAGAAGGCTGTTAGAAAATCCTCACACTAATTGATAATGACATCATGCTGGTGTGCACATTACAATGTAAATGAGGCTTCCAGACTCATTTATGGCGCTTTTATTCAAAGTTTAGTACTTAGTACTTTTTTTTCATGGTTTAGAAGGTTCTTCTTAAGGCTGTGGGATTACTTATTTCTTCTGATTTTGCCCCTTGGAATTGGACCAAGAGCACCAATTTTTAACTGTATTTTAAAACAGATGCTTACCAGCAATGAAACAGAATTGAAACGTCTAATGGAAGCCACATTACTGAAAGAAAACAAGCAAAGAGAGAAACTGATTAACAGATTTATCCAGGCAGCCATTTGGCTTTATTAAAATTTTGAATTATTCTCTTCATCAAAATATAATAGCAGTTTCCATGCTTCTGTCTGAGTGCCTGTGAAGAGAAAGTATCCAAAAGAATAATCTTTACTACTGATACATTTTGAAAGGTGGCTTAAAATACATCTCAAGCACATCTGTATGCTTAAGTGACTTCTCAGGGTCATAGGAAAGATCAAGGAATAATGCAGAACTCTAACCTTTCCCTGAAGTGTTTGTAAAGCATAGCCGGATTTAGCAAAACCTGGAAAGAAAACAGTGCTGATATAAGGCCCAGCTTTCTTTTGGTTCTCATTTGTGATGATTCACAGCAAGACCACATGGTTTCCCTATGTCTCAACTCCTTTTTCTAAGAATTCATGTTTCTAGAAGCCTGAATTATCCTCAACACTAAGAAATAGAAAGGACTATGGGAGGATTGCAGAGTTGGAGTCCTGATGGAGATATAGAAAATATTTTTTTCTTCTTCCTTAAGTTATGGGAAGCATATCAATCACATCTTTTGGTAGTAAATTCTTAAGTGCAACTAGGCTTGTGTTGAATCCACTTATAAGAACATTCCTTGATATTTACAATAATTGCACTTGACATATATAAATCATAGCACGTAACTCCTTGCCTAGATATTTTTTTACCAATTACATTCTTCATAATGAAGGTGGGAAAAAAACTTCTGGTGTTCTCATTTTCAGAGCGCTGAGTAAGTTTTTAAAAAATTGATATAAGGTCTACCAAAGTGAAGGGGGATCAAACCATTCATTACCAAAAATAAATGACCGAGATGCAAAGTTGGGATCAGAAATGATGGAAGCATTAAGAGAAGGAGAGCGTGATGATCTCACCAAGTGATATCACTGCAGTCATTCTTCAGTGCAGTAGTCATTTGGCAGAGGGATGGTCTGACAGTAGCTCTGCATTTTGCTTAGCTGAGAGCTTCCCTTGTAGCATAATACATCATGGAATTGAAAGCATTCAGCTTTGTTTTGTAATTCACAATTCAGCCCAGGTGGGCCACTATTACACAATAACTGTGCAGCTGTTAGCATCATTGCCTAAATTGCCCTTCCTTTTTAAAATTTACAGTATAATCTGCTCAACCAATAGATACTAATGTCCAAAAACTCAGCTCTTATTTACCATTTACTCCCTATAAAGGTCCAGAATAACTAACAAATCATTCTCAAAGGAATTCCAATTATGCTGCTTGTTCCCTTAAAGAGTATAAAGGAGTAAAATGTCAGCATTGTGTGTAAGAAATAAAGTGCACATAACACCTGCTAACAATACATACTGTATAAAGCACTTAGCCTGTAATGCGTTTCTGGAAATCATTTTGGAAATTTACAAACATAATTTTTGGCCTATCTTCCCACCATTGTAAAGACTCTACCATATGCTACAATTTTTATCTGAATTGCCTGATTCTCCATTCACGATGTTAACATGGAGGGAGTGTTTTACATATATATAGGTTACATCAAATACATAGATTTTTGTCAGTTAATGCTCATAAAAATTAATAGATTCTGCCAAAACTTTCTGATCCCAATGAAGTTCATTTTTTTAACTGATTGCGTTTGTCTTTATCCAAAAGCTATTGAGCACATCCAAAGAGCTTTGTTCAGTCTGACAAAATGATAAGTAGAGCATGTGTTTACTCATTTGTTTCCAAGGCTTTAAAAATTTTTTTTTGATGTTCTAAGTGCCTTCAGAAAGGATAATAAATTAAATCAATTAGTGGGCTGAGGACTGAAGGGTCAAGCCTAGGTATCGTTCCTAACTTGTCAGTGGATGTTACCGAAATTAACAGACTAAGAGTCTATATTTTACTGGTGATACTAACTACAGGCTAAAGAAGCTTTTAGTAAGTTTTGGCAATTTTTGTGGGATTTATAGGAAGGGGAAGAATTTTTTTTTTCATCAATTTCTGCAACATCATGTTTAAAATTAGCTCATATGCAAACAAACTCACTCAGACTCTCGCCCCATACAAACATCTGGCTTTATTGTTCGCCCTGTCCATGTGGGCTTAGTATCTATTTTCTGGAGTAATGTCTCCCTCTGACATGGGTATTTCCACTCCAAAGTATTACACTAACAAGCATATGAATGAATATACCTGGCTCAGTTTATGACTATAATCTCTGTGAGCAATTTCTCAGTTTGTGTCATTAAAAAGTTATCTGATCCTCATTCTGTTGTTTTCTGTTCTCCAAAATAGCTTCTATTCATTAATTATTTATTTCATATATATATGAAATGTGTTCACTGCCCAAGGACTTCTGGGTTTGTGCATAAAATTTAAACTAAGTTCAGCAGCTAAAATCCCTTTTAAACTATAATGAAATTACCAAGTTAATGGAGCAGTGTAATCAAACCAGAGTTAATAAATATGGTGTGGCCTTAATAGATGCCATAAGAACAAATGTCAATAGATATTGACAATTTGCCATGTGAAAACATGACATTTATTATGTTTATACTCATGTTGTCACACATTTATTATTTTTATGGTCCAGTTATACTGAGTGAACTGGAATCACAGTATTGGGCTTTATGGGAGAAAAGAAAAAAAGGAAACAATTTTCCACTATCCAAAAGTAAATTATCCAGGATTTTAAAAAAATAGTACACAATTAAGTTCGCACAATTAAGACTAAGGGGTTAGTCTATCAAAATGCACACACTCCTGCTAACACACACAGTGTGAAAAGTTGTCTTTAAAGCTTGGTACAAACTCAAGAATCTGGACAAAGGTTTTTAGTTGTAAACATACTGGATGGTGGTTGATGCACCTCTTTGTGTCTTTTACTCTTCAGTGAGGGAAACATTTTAACTTGCGGGGGTCCTTTTTTCTCATGTAAGCACATAATCCTTTGGAGCAAACCTGGGTCTTCACTTCTCCTAGAAAACCCTGGTAAACATCTGCTTGCACAGCATGTTCTGTATTTCAGTTTCTGCATTCAAGAATGGAAGAGTGCCTAAAACTGATTACGGAATATAGAGATCCTTTGACTTAAATGTGCTTTACCAAATTTTGCCTCATCCCTAACCTAGAGAAAGAAAGGCATGGCGAAGAGTACACATCACCTTTTGGATCTCATTGTTCATAGGTTCCTTTTTTATATATTCAAAGAAGCAATGACTAACTGCCAGAAAACAGAGATGTGGTTTTTTTTTTTTACTTTGATAAAAAAAAAAGTAAGAAATCATATTATTGATGTACTATTTTTGTTAACAACATTGAAATGCTTTTAGTTGTCCTTTATAAAAAAATTTAGTGACTAAGTCAATGTTTTGGAAACAGGATTTGGGCTGTGGAAACAAGTTATTTTTCAAGGGAAGATATGAGAAATTCTTTATGAAGAATCATAATTAATAGGATCATTAGCTCCAGGGAGTTTGAACACAATGGTTTGTGGGTAATTAAACTTTTAAAAAATTGTTTTAAAAGGACTTCAGTTGATAGCTGTTGGAGTGGAATAACTAGATACATGTAGGTTCATTTTACTATTCTCTCTACTTTTGTGTAAGTTTGAAATTTTCCATTAAAAAATGGAAAATGATATTGCTTACTTACTATTAGAAAATTTACAAAGTACAAATAAGCAAAAAAAAAGAAATCACCAAAAGAAACTGAATATTTTAATGAGCATTTCTCCCCTTCTTGTACTAAATGTATGTGTATAGATTACACATGATTATTACACTGTATTTCTTTGTACTATACTTTTAATTTATCATGAATTATTTCTGAAAAATGAAACTTCATAACTATATAAAATCTCATGTCTTATATTTAATTAGATTAATTTTATCTTTTCCTCCTTATTAGACATTATATTTTTTCTCCTCTCCACCCCCAGATTATAAACAATGTTACATCAAAAAGTACAGATGGGATTTGTAGACATTTATGTTTATGTCCTTAGAATACAGTTATAGAAATGTAATTCACAAGCCAAGGAGTGTGCAAACATTTATATTTTTATGTATATTGTCATATGAACTTCCAAAACTATACTAACTCACATGTCCATAAGAAGTACTGTATTTCCCCCCTTATCCATGAAGGATACGTCCCAAGACCTCCGGTCGATGCCTGAGACCAAGGATAGTATCAAACCCCATATATACTTCATTTTCCTGGTACATGCATACCTATAATAAAGTTTAATTTATAAATTAGGATCAGCAAGAGGTTAACAATAATTATAATAAAATAGAACAATTATAACAAGATACCGTAATAAAAGTTATTTTACGTGTTTTCTCTCTCTCTCTCAAAATAACCATGTACTGTACCCACCCTTTTGCGACAATGTGAGATGATAAAATGTCTGTGTGATAAGATGAAATAAAGTGAAGGGCGCGGTCATTATGAGTGACATAACATCAAGCTACTGATGACCTTTTGATGATATGTCAGAAGGAAGATCACTTGCTTCCAGACCAGGGTTGTTGGAGGATAAATGAAACCACGGGAAATGAAACCATACGTAAAAGAGGACCACTGTGCCTGATCATGTGCACTGATCCACACATCCGTGAATCTTGATAAGCAAGACATGCTATGCTTTCTGTAATTGGTAGTTCTTTCATCCTTAGTGAAGCTGAACAGCTTTCAGGTGTTTCTTTTCATTAATATTTCTTCTTTTAAGATGTGCCTATAAACACCCTTGTCTAGTTTTCTCCTAGAGGTGGTGGGTACATTTTTCTCTCTCTTACTATTTCACCTCCATTTAAATAATTCCACTAGTTCAAAACAAAATAAGTTTTGGGTTTATATTATATGTCTTGATTTTTCCACATTAAAATATGGTTTCTGTATAAAGGAAACCATTTTCAGCTTATTAATCAACCACTGGAGAGAATTCACTCTAGTGACCAAAGCAATAATTATGGAAATGACATTATTAATGCCTACATCTCATGTAGAACTAGCAATAAGTAGTGTACCTTCCACCTGGATAAGAACTTTAGGTTTAAGTCTGTAAGTGCGTTGAGGGGTGACGAGGTGAAATTATAGGGGTCTGTTGACATAACAGTGGCAGTCTTAAATTCAAGTGAATTATCTTGCCCCCAACATCCCAACAATAATGTCCCTTCAAGTTCCATTACCTAACGTCAATGATTGAGTAATGAAATTATGAAGGCTTTTACACTATGCTATTTCCTTAATGGTATAATTATATAGATTAAAATAGATGAGAAAAAAACTGTTTTGATCATTGAACTATTTTATATTCACAAAAGGAGCAATATTTCCTAGTTTCATGTGGGCAAGTATGGGCACAATCTATGCTATTTCCTAATTCCTTAGGTAGTTGTCATTTTAGAATCATTTCCATGTTTACATCAATGGATTTCAACTAATGTATGCCCGACCCCTTGATATTTTTAAAATTATGCTTCAAAACATAAATAGATGAAAGTGTTATATTGTTTCTATAAATATACTGCCTATCGTGTATTTTAACATATGATTATTATAACTATAAACATTTATTTGCTGATTATAACATATCCTTGTTTATAACTATAAAAATTAGCATAATATTCCAGCCATGTCAGTCTCACTATTAAATTTATTCCAATATTCTAACTTGGTTACATAGTGTTAAAACAAAAACAAAACCTTGATCTACATAAGTAATTTTAAATGATAAGTTTTAAAAGCAAGCAAACAAAACCCAAGCTTTCCCATAGTCTCAAGATTCTCAAGATATTCTTCAATTAAGTAATTCAAAACTTAAGATAAAATCAAGGTTTAGTCACTAATTATATCTCAGCTTTACTCAAATATAAGTCAGGCAAAAAGCATCTAAACCTAACAAACAGTACTAAATTACCTTTTATATCACATTATATAAACATGTTATGGGTTCCCTTGTTAATGAATTGTCAACAATTCCATAATGATGAGAACACATACCCAGCAGACATTTCTGATCTTACCCTGTGCTACCCATGAGGTATTTCATAGTTTTATGTTGAACAGACACGCCAAGACCTGATTTTTAAAAAAATCATACAAAATTTAAACATGTGTAACCAATAAAACATTTATACAGCATTCAAATGTACGCACAGAGGTCGAAAAAAGTATGCATGCAGGCATTCAAAATGTTCCGTTTTCGGAGGTCAAGAATCCTCCAGTATGTTAACATGTGGATTATAGTATTGTAAATACACGTTTTAAAGATATGGCTAATAATAGATGTTTTGAAAAACTAAAGTCACATCAAATTTCGGTGCAACCTCCAAACACAGTTTGTGAACCACTGCCTTGAGACACAACAGTTTCATGTCACTTGGACTTTTAATCAGATAGTCCTGAGTTTAAATTCTATCACTTTTACTAAATAGCTGTGTAATTCAGAGTAAATAATTAACTTCTTCAAGCTTCAGTGACCACACCCGTGGTGAGATTTAAATAAGATAATGTGCAGAAAGCAGTTAGCTGGAACACTAGTTATGATAACGGTGATGAAAACCTTTGCTCAGGCATCATCTTTTCTGTGCCACCTATTCTGACCATCCTACTTAAAAATGCAGTGTGCCCCAATTCTTCCAAACCCACCCTTCGGAACCCCTTCACTCTGCTCTATTTTTTCCCCATAGCACTTACCACTTTCTAACAAACCATTAACCATCAACCAGTAGGATATGACTTCCAGTTCAAGAAACATCACCTAACTTTGAAGATCTTAACTTCTCAGACTCACACAGGCAAAAAAACCTTCCAAAATATTAATTAGTGGGTTCTTATACTTGAAATAAAATCTAGGTTTATTAGCTCACTAGAGTGGAATTTGAGAGGAAAGAGGGCTTTTGTTCACCGAAAGCTCATAATAGTGCCTGCCCCTAGTCTGTAGTCAATAAACATTTGTTGAACAAATGGATGATGAATGGTAAGAAAATGCTTCAGGCTATATCATCAGCAGTTTTAAACTGCCTTAAATTGTGGAGAAGATTCCTTTTACTCCATTTTCAGTTCTTACAACCCAGTATAATCATATAATTAAGCAGTATTACTGTAGGTGGTTAGTTAGAAGCAGGACTTTAGCACTGTGTTTGTCTTCCCATGAATGGATACAACCCAAGCCAGTTTCATGGGCACCTCCATCTAGATTTTAGTAGGGAAGACAGAGAAGTATCCCTCAGCAAAGAGGACAGTTAAAGTTTATAGTGGTTTACCACTTCAGAAAGAGTCTAACATCTGATGTTGGAGAGGTGTAGATAGAATTTTTCCAGCAGCGTATGGAACAATAGGACATTTTCTGTCCAGTCCAGAGAGAACAGTAATTCTGCCAGTGGATTCCAGAGGACACAACAACAATAAGAAACTAGAAGCATGTGCTTCCCTGTTGTCTTAGGGTGTTCTTGGAATCTGGACTTAAGACTACTGCTCTACCACTCATGAAATCCGGGGAATAGTCAAGCTCGTCTTGAGTATGGTCCAGCTTCCGTGAGAAGGCTGTCACATAGATGATAGCTAGGCATCCAGGGGTCGGGTGCCTAGACAAGAACAGCCCACTAGCCCTTGCAAAATCTACATTTCAAACATATATCTAATACTTGAGTTGCTGAACTTTAACAAACCTGCATCAGTCAACTTAGTATCTATGCCCACGGTGTTAACTACTTCGAGAGAGAGTTTAAAGTTAGAAGGAAAAAAATGGTCTCATTTGCTTAGAGGATCTAGGTCCCAAAGAGGGGATTGTCCTAGCACTCCTACCAAGGGAAGGTAATTCCAGAGAAAGTAGAACTTATCAGAAGACTCTGGCCAAATCTCTTTTGGAGCTTACTCCTAAAGACAGGAGTGCAGTTCTGCATTGTGGTGGTTTCAAATAAGGTGTTTTTTTTTTGTTGTTGTTCTGTTTTGTTTTGTTTTTTAATTCGACTTCATTTTCTCTCTCCAAAGTCTGAAGATGACTTTTGTTCTACCATCCACCTTCTCTTCTCTTATTTTCCAATCTTATATTCTCCCTTTTCTAGGCAAATATTCTCAGTTTAGATGACTTAGCATAAAGAAATATTTAATGGGGCGTCTAGGTGGCTCAGTTGGTTAAGCGACTGCCTTCAGCTCAGGTCATGATCCTGGAGTCCCAGAATCGAGTCCCGCATCAGGCTCCCAGATCCATGGGGAGTCTGCGTCTCCCTCTGACCTTCTCCTCGCTCATGTTGTCTCTCACTGTCTCTCTCTCAAACAAATAAATAAAATCTTTTTTTTTTAAGAAATATTTAATGATTTTCTAAGAAGAACAATTGATGTTACATGAAAAAAAGTCATTTTTCCTAAAGTTACTTGCCAATCTAAAGTCTCACTTGACAGGATTTACTGTACTACCCTGTACTCAAGCTATGTCTACCAGGATACTTGTGGCCATGAGGTGGCAACATAATGGGCATGTGGAATTATTATCACAGTTAATAAGATGGAAGTTAACTAATAGTTACAAATAGCTGTGACATTAAGTTGTAATCTTAGAGAACTAGCCTTCCAGCACATATAGACAATCAGCTCTTTCAAAAAAAGTTGACTTCTATTATAAAATAAAATAGAAAATGACAGAAAATTCTGTGCTACCTTAGTGTACTCCTCTGAAAGCTGCATAATGATATTATGAATTCCTGTAATGTAAATGCTTAACCCAGCATAAAGGCACACAAAAACGCGTTCCATCTTAAAAGACACACTTGAACCTTTTGATGGAACAGAAAAATAATGTTTAAAATTATACCATTTATCGTAGAGAATTAAGCATCACCATAGCTACAAGTATATTTTCTGTTGATGTGTTTACATTTTCATCATCCTGCTCTACCTATTAATTGTATGCTTACTAGAGCACCACAATAGATGCTATGGAGGAGAAGAAATCACAACATCTTATGACTCCAGCAAATGGAATTAAGCTGTCTCTAGGTGAGCTCTAAGAAGACACCAGAAGAAACCTTCTGTGTCCAAAATATAAACTCCACAATTTTGGCAATCTTTTACTAAAACCTCATGTATTTGAGTTACAAAAGAATTTTCCATCTTTAAGGAGTCTCCTCGTAAAATACAAATATACCTTAGTAGGTGCTAAGTCCTATCACCTCACACTTTAGTTATGACTATATACTTGGTAAGTAACCTGCCAAGAGTAAGACACTAAATGCATTAGCAATTATTGTGAAGGCACTGGGGAAGTGGGGCAGGGGTGAGAGAGTAGAATGTGGAGGGTTAGGTGGAAAGTTTCCAGTGACAAACCTCATCAATCCACCCAGGCTCTTAAGTGCACAGCACAGCTGAGGTAGTGGGACACGGTGGAGCAGAATGAGTGGGCCACTCCATCACAGGGACTAGTTCATACTTGGGCCTGCCTGCTATATACTTCATCACAGACATTAGGTCAGTTGGCTCTCTGAGCTTCCGTGTCCTCATCTGTAAAACAGAATAATACCATTGTATTAGGGTTCTCCAGAGAAACAGGAATGATGGGATATGTATACATACAGAGAAACAGAGAGATTAATTATAAGGAATCAGCTCAAGTGACTATGGAGGCAAGATGTCCACGATCTTCCATCTGCCAGCTGAAGGCCTAGGAAAGCCATGGTGGAGTCCAAGTCCAAAGACCTAACCACCAGGGAAACCAATGATGTAACTCCTACTCTGAGTCCAACGGCAAAAGAAGACTGTTTCAGCTCAACAGCCTAGCAGAGAAAGCAAATTCTTTTTTTCTTTCACCTTTTTTGTTCTGGTCAGGCCCTCCTGGGATTGGATGATGCCCCCAACATTAGGGATGGCAATATACTTCTGCTTCAGTCTACTGCTTGAAACACTAATCTTATTCAGAAACAACCTCACAGTCACACTCAGAAATAATGTTCAGCCAAATATCTGGGTACCCTATGGCCTCATCAACCTGTCACATAAAATTAGCCTGGGGTGCCTCATTCAGTTAAGTGCCCAATTCTTGGTTTCAGATCAAGTCATAATCTCAGGGTTGTGAGAAGAATCTCTCTCCTGCTCACTCTGCTCCTCCCCACCCCCACCCCAACTCATGTTCACTCTCTCTCCCTCTCTCTCAAATAAATATATAAATAAATAAAAACAAATATAAAAATTAGCCATAAACATATACCAGTATATATATATATATATATATATATATATATATATATATATATATATATGATGTGTGTGTGTATATATATATATATATATAGATGCCCCAATAATATACCTTGGGGCATCTGGGTGGCTCAGTGGGTTGAGCCTCTGCTTTCAGCTCAGGTCATAACCTCAGGGTTCTGGGATCTAGTTCCACATTGGGCTCTCTGCTTGGCAGGGAGCCTGCTTCCTCCTCTCTCTCTCTCTGCTTGCCTCTCTGCCTACTTGTGTTCTTTCTCTGTCAAATAAATAAAATCTTTAAAAAAAAAAAACCCACAAAACTCTATACCTTGTCATCTTGGCAACTGCATACATTTCCTTAAACCATACTTAATCTCCAAATAAAGAAAATAACATGGTCATAATTCTGTTTAACATGATAGAACTATCCTATGTACGACTGAAAATGCACCAACCCTTTCTCCAAAAAAGAAGGTAAAGTCCTGGAGTGATGTTTAGTCTTCTTCTTTATTTCCTATGACTTGAATACTGTGATGTAAATTAGTAATACTTAAATACTACGAAATGAAGTCAACACATCTTATGTTACATAAGAGAGAAAGGGAGGAAAGAAAAATCACACATACACAAACATATAACAAAATAAGGAGAAAATACTCATGACAATTACGTCTTTGTTTCTCTTACTGATCCTTGGTCATAGCTAGCATTTATAACTACCTTCTTCCACTAACTCATTTTGTATTCCTTTTGCCTTCAGCAAGTAACTTAGCTGGGTCATGGTTCTTTACTTTGTGGGATGACCTGAACCTTTTTCACTCCTGAAGAGCCTGGACCATTAGTAGTCTTGCCTGAATAGGGTTGTAGTTTTCCATTGACATTAATCTCAGGCCATGGTAATATTAAGAGAGGATTTAGGGGTCTCCTGTATACCTGACATACTCTTTTTTTTTTACCATCATTATGAAGTACAAGCCCAATTTCCCCTTGGTGTTAAGGATTAGTCACCCTAGCCAACACCTTAACTTTCAGGCACATGAGAAGCCCAAAGTGGTCAGGTGGCAGTTTTAATTTCTATTTCAATGGGATCATTGTTACATCTCCTGGTAGAACATTCCTTCCTTTGGAACTAATTCCTCTAGGCCAGCAGAGCAGAAGGTCATAGGAACAGGAAGAAAAATTTTTGCTGGTGGCTTACTAGGGTAGTGATAGTGAATGTTGTCACTACCACTTCCACTCTTTCATTCCTGGACCCATGAATCCTAGCTATGGAAGAAGTAACACCACATACTGGATGCTCATTTGGAGCCTCTACAGCCTTTTGGAGAAACTTGCCTTAGCCCTGCCAGATACTGACACCTCGCTGGTAACTTCAAACCGAGTGACTGAGCCTTCAAGAGGCCATGCCACACTGTTCCATCACATGCTCCACTTCAGGATGAGGAGAAACATTGTTAAAGACTAATGAGCATGGGGGCGCCTGGGTGGCTCAGTGGGTTAAAGCCTTTACCTTTGGCTCAGGTCATGATCCCAGGATCCTGGGATTGAGCCCCACATTGGGCTCTCTGCTCAGCAGGAAGCCTGCTTCCTCCTCTCTCTGACTGCCTCTCTGCCTACTTGTAATCTCTGTCTGTCAAATAGATAAATAAAATCTTTAAAAAAAAAAAAAAAAGACCAATGAGCACGGGCCCATTGCCTTGCTTCTTTTGCTGTGAAATAATTTCCTTGATCAAAAGCAATGCTATGTGGAATACTGTAAAGGTGGATTCAGGTGATTAAATAATATAATGTATGTTATTTTACTTTCTTAGAATCATAAGCAAGCATATATACCAGAAGTGTTTAATAACAGTAATATTGTCTATTTGCCAAAGTGAACATTTTAGACAATGAATGCTTTGGGAAATTATGTTGTAATAGCATTTTTATAGATGAAGTTTCCTTAGAGATTATCTAGAGGCTTTCAAACTTTTTCAAGCTCACAATCCATCCTTCTAACAAAATTTATAAGAAAACTATTATGTAAAACAGGTAAAATTAGACTTGCTATATTTAAAAGTAGGATGGGGTGGGAGGCAGTGCAGAGAAGAAAGCAATGCTCGCCCGCCCAGCCCAGTCAGGCACTTCCCAGAATCCCCCAGGATAAGCGTTCTCAAAAACACATTGAAAGAGTAATAGATTCCCTGCCATTAATGAAGTGGCACCCAGTCACTTTTAGGCAGTTTTAAAAGGAGAGAAAATCAATGTAACTATTTTGATCCTACATATTTCACAAACGTAAAATATGGGATCGATTTTGATTTTTACAAAAATTCTTTATGAATAACTCAAATCGTGTGTTTAAAGATTCTGCTTGCACTTTAAGAATTTAGGTCAGGCTGCTTTGGCTAACGTTCTGGAAACAGGGTGCAGTTTTTGTCAGCTGAAGCATTTCACTTAATATATATGCCATTGCCTAGGTTTAACTTGTTTTTTGACATTAAATTACCACTCAGCAAATATGGATGGATGATTCAAAAGTAGTTCACTGAAGCATAAAAGGAATGATGAAACTATTGACATAAATAATACAATAAAGAATAATTTGTAAATGAAAATAAGTAGAACTTGTGTGCAAATACGATTATAAATCTAAATGTGTTGGGACGAGTGAAGCTGGGAACCACATGCGTTCTCACAAGCCACTCCCCTTGCTGTTGTGGCGCTCCTGGTTTCCAGATGAATCCCAGACCACATGGCATGGGAGGTTTTATTGGGAAAGGTCAAACCTTCAGGGCCAGGATCAGCATGAAAGAAGGCACTGCTGCTCCCCCACACTTCCCATCATTCATGGAAAGAGCTGGGCTGAGGCCCAGATGATCTGCTATTTTGTGTTTTTATAAGACAAATTTTAAAGAATTGTCAACAGGGGAACTATATAGACTGCTTGGCATCCAAAGGTTAGAATTTGGGGAGCCAGGAGTTTATATGAGCTGTCTGAGACAGACAGCTGCTTAGGACATAGATGACACAAGTCCCATGGGTATTTACAATACTCCCCTGCCTGACATCAATTCTGAGAGTAGTGGAACTTGGGTGCGGCTCTTCTAGGTAGAGAATGGGTGAGGGTGGGATGCAGTCCTACCTGAATTATTGTTTAAGATTTCTTATAGACAATATTGCTCATTGCAAAACAACTAAATGGTAGACAATAATGGTGTTGAGCAAGCCAGGCTTAGTCTTTCGTGCTAAATATTCTAGAGTTAATTTTTGCTGATACCAGTCAAGGTGCCAGCGGGAAACAGATGGCAAAAGGTGGGAATGAGAAAAATTTAGTAAAGGAGCTATTTATAAACATGTGGGCAGACATGAGGGAAAGCAGCAAGGGATGGGGAACCATCCTGGGGTTAGCAGCAGGAGGGAGGCATCACCACTTCTAGGCCTGGAAGGGGAAAAGGGACACAGTTACCAAAACCAAGAGACAGCTGTAGCTCTGGAGAAGCTAAGGGATGGGCTGTGGCCTTGAAAGCCTTTGGTGTAGGAACCTGGTATTTCCAACCTACTATCCTGCAGGCGGGAAACAAGGGAGAAGAAATGACCCTCACCTCACTCTTCCCCGCCTCCAAATCCCTGCTGGTGTTTCCATTGGCCAAAATGAACCACAAGTCAGAGCTCAAGGAGTGTAGTAAATCTAACTGTTGGAGTCCGTAAAGGTCAACCATCCCAGTCACAAGGATGAGTGGAGAAGGAAAAGAGTGGACATGAAGGGAAACAGAATGTCCACACACCAGCGAAGACAGAGCCTAGTGGCAGCTCTCGGTGACGGACAGCTTGGGGAGAGCAAAGGAAACAAGCGCATGGAGTGGTTTAAAGGGAGATGAGGAGTAAGATCCCACTTTTTCAACAAATTGATCAGGAAGAAAAAGTATAAGTTATAAAGCTATCTTAAAGAGGTCTCTGGATTGGGAAAAGAGAGTATTTTCTGAATAAGGAAAGAAACTTGCTCCATTTGACGAACAAAAAGGATCCACTGTGAAAGGAATCACT
Organism: Mustela nivalis; assembly: GCF_964662115.1. Taxonomy (NCBI): domain Eukaryota; kingdom Metazoa; phylum Chordata; class Mammalia; order Carnivora; family Mustelidae; genus Mustela; species Mustela nivalis. The sequence goes on from NC_139021.1 coordinate 124,351,416, forward strand.
GGAGAAAGAATAATAGATAAACTCACAATAGAGAGTATAGAGTTTGGAAGACAAGTTGCACATAATGAACAACGTCAAAATTGTACCAACTTTTTGTTGAAAATCATTACCAGTTCCCATAGCTGTCAGTCTTAGAAGCACTTAAAACTACTGCAATATGCCGTCTCCTAAACATATTTTACTAAGCTTTAAAATGTTCTCACATATGACTTGAACAGGTCAAGGTACTTGATTGAAATAAGAAGGCCACTGCTGCTCCCCCACACTTCCCATCATTCATGGAAAGAGCAGGACCTGGGCTGAGGCCCAGATGATCTGCTATTTTGTGTTTTTATAAGACAAATTTTAAAGAATTGTCAACAGGGGAACTATATAGACTGCTTGGCATCCAAAGGTTAGAATTTGGAGAGCCAGGAGTTTATGTGAGCAGTAGGTAAAGGTTAAGAAAATGGAATAGATTTCAAAATTGATTATCTATTGGACTACTTTCTTGGCTAAAATTAAATACAGAACAGAGAATGAGGGCAATTACTCACAAATTAACTCTTTTTATATTTTTTTTCTTTCCACATCTAACAATTTTAATGTATTTCGAGGCAGATACGTGTGGTCTGAATTCCATCTGCAGAATGTCAGGGTGTCTCAGAACTGCTTCAAGGCCAAATTGGATTTTTTCCAGCTTGATCACTTAAGATCATCAGGAGTGTTAAAAGATTGAAGACCTCAGGAATCACCTTGTTTGAACTACTAGTATAACATTAATCACACTAGTGACATTATTTCATTTGTTTTTAAAGAACTTCATTCATATTTAAAAGGAGCTATTAACACAGGTACCATGAAATGTTTCCTTACCCTAAGAAGTCAGCTGACATCTTGCTATTGGAGCTCATTGCCATATATTGCCACACTAGGCCATCAACATCCATCATAGCATTGTCTAGACATTTCCTAAATGTTTCTCAGGTATTTAAAAATAAGGTTTATTTTAAACATCCAATACTTGAATTAGCAAAATTGTGAAAATGCCTCTCTTCCAGAAAATCTGATTCTATTTATAAAAAGCACAGGTTTACAGGTATATGGATGAGAATACTTTCATGAGAACAGGGACCAATCCGAATGGTCAAAATAACAGTATTGAGCTATCCCATATTTCACTGTGATGTGGTAAAAGTCAAAGGTCTTTTCAAACAATAATTGTAAACTACAAGACCCATATGTTTCCCTTTCTCTTCCATCCTACAACAATAAGATAAAAAATTGAATTTTACAGGCTTTGGTTTGAAGCCTTTATCTTCAAAAGAGACCTGAGAAGGAAGACTTAACTGACCTTTCCATGTAAGAAAGCACATCACCTACTGAGATTTGTCTTCCTTGTTGGCACCTCCCTACAAAAGAAGTGGGAGGCTAAAATCAGCTTCAACTTGTGCAAATTAAAAGTAACCTTCAGGCTAATGGGCTTTCAACGCCACTCCTTACTGGGCAAAAAATTTTGTGTCCCATAAAATTAAATTACCTCCTCGAAAATGACTTCTCCAATAAATTACACCATTAAATACAGTAAAACTGGAATTCCTACAAAACAATTCTCCCCTTTCTGAGGAAACACTCCCATCACTGTGAAAATTGATTCCATCTTTAATGGAGTATCCATCTAGTCCAAAAAGGGGCACAGAAAACCTAAAAACTATCAAAGAAATAGCAGTACAATTAAAGGCCAGAGAAATAAATCAGACCTTTGAGGTGACTAGAATGGCAGTTTGGAGAGATCAATGCTTTAGCACTTTATCAAATGCTAGATTTAAAGAACGTGGAGAATTGTCACCTAGCAGAAGGTGACTTGTTATTTTCAGTTTCTTTGAAGTAGCTATCAGAAGGAAACAATCAAATAATTAAGCATTGTAATGAGTTTGTGAGGTGGTAGCTCTTATATTAACTCTGGCAGTCACTATAAATAGACTATATTTTCACTAATTGAGGAAGTTCTAATGTAGTTCTCTTTGAATGGGGTTGGAAGTCATAAACACATTGTTGAATGACTACTCTGTGTTAGGAGCTAAACCAGTTTCTTTAAGAATGAAGATATCAAGGAAAGGACCCTACAATTCACGTGAAAGATTGACCAAACATACACAAAATGGGAGAATTCATGAACAAAAGTTGACAGTATGAATTGTATGCATAATTGAACTGTGAGGCAATTGGGCACAATTATTATGAGGCTATGTAAAGCTACAGTACTCAATTTGACCTGAAAGGCCAAATAGGAGTATATAGAGGGGGCAAATATAAGAGGTCCATGATGAAATATTGTCCTGGCTACTGTGTCCTGGGTGGATTAAGGTGACAAGAAGCATAACACAACTTAATGCAGATCCTAATAACATCTAACACTTACAGGTGCCAGACATTTTTCTAAACATTTTCATATATTAACATGGTAAATCCTCACATGTAAAAGCCTCCTGTATTAGCATGTTAAATCCTCAATGCTTTGAGGAAGTCCCTGTTACCATCTCCTTTTACAGATGCGGAAACCAAAGCACTTAAGTAATGTCTGATCTTTACAGTAAACTTTCTGCATAGCAACCCCCATGCAGTTAAATACAAAGTGAACTTTCAAAGCGGGTGTTGTCATCAGAGAAGAATACTAATAGAGCCACTAGATATATTATTTGTAAATGCTTTATTATGGAAAATCTCAAACATATCTAAAATATAGAGTAGTATAATGACCCCGCCCCCTCCATGTACTCAATCTTGATTCACCTACCATAACTCCACTCAATGATCCAAACCCCTCCCCTCACTATTTTGGAGTAAATGTAAACATTGTATCACTTCATCATCCCTAAATCTGTCCGTATGCATCTCTAAGAGGAGCCTCCTTTTTTTTTTTTTTTTTTTAAGATTTTATTTGTTTATTTGACAGAGAGAGCCAGCGAGAGAGAGAGAGAGAGAGAGAGAGAGAGAGAGAGAAAACACACAGGCAGGGGGAGTGAGGGAGAAGCGGGCTTTCTTCCGGAGCAGCTAGCCCCATTGGGAGCTTCATCCCATGATCTTGGGCTCATGACCTGAGTCAAAGGCAGACACTTAAGGACTGAGCCACCCAGGCGCCCCAACCTTTTTTTCTTAATATCGCCTTAAAAGTACAATAACTCCTTAATATCCAAAATCAATGATCAAGTTCCAAAAATATATCTCACTTTTTAAAAAAAAATTATTTATTTATTTATTTATTTGACAAAGATCACAAGTAGGCGGAGAGGCAGGCAGAAAGGAGGAAGCAGGCTCCCTGCCCAGCAGAGAGCCTGATGCGGGGCTGGATCCCACGACCCTGAGATCTTGACCTGAGCCAAGAGGGAGGTTTTAACCTCTGACAACCCAGGTGCCCAGGTGCCGCATATATCTCACTTTAATATTTATTGAGAACTTGCTATGCTAGCATTAGACACCTCTCCACATACTAACTCATTTAAGTTGCCTTTTTTTTCCCCTTCTTGCTTTCATTCTTACTAAAAGGAACAAGTCTGTCTCTAGCAGAGTTTTCAAAGCGCTCCTGAGGGGGTCTTTCCCCGCCCAGCAGCCCTGCAGCGGCCCGGGCCCCGCCCCTGCCCTCCCCCTGAGCGGCCCAAGTTCCGACCCGGAAGTCTCTTCGCGGAGGGATTCGTTCCCCAGGCTCGCGCCTGCGGCCCCGCCTCGGTTGCCTAGGCGACGAAGGGCCGCAACTCCGGGGCGAGATCCTGAGGATGTCTGTGGGGACCACTCCCGGGGGGACGACCCCCGCGGCGACGACCCCGGCGGGAACCACACCCGAGTCGGAGGTACGCCGCCCCTTCCCGGCACCCGCGACCCTCGATCTCACGCCTCAGGCCCACGCGGCCCGCAGCTGGGGCCCGTCCCCAGGGAGGCGCCTGGCTCCGGGATTGGGAGCGCGGCGACGAGTGGCGGCGGGGCAGGGAGCGGACCCGAGCGGACCGGAGCGGACCGGGGCGGACCGGAGCGGTGCCAGGGTCCGGGAAGCGCCCTGCGCTCCCGGAGCCTTACCGCCGGCCGCGCCCCCGCCCCGGAGCGCCGCGAGAGGTGCCTCTCCCGGATTCTCTGCCCTTGAACGGGATCTTGGGATCTAAAATGGACAGGTCCCGTTTGGAAAGTGCTGCTAATTCTTTCGCAGTGATCATAGTTCTCTTGCTCAAAGGTGTCATGGAATAATAACTCTTCATTGTTAGTAGATTGATTAATATTTGCAAGGTCAGGGCTTGGTGTCTCCCTGATTATTTTACCACTTCTCTAAATACGGAGATACATGATAGGACAAAGGAGGAGCCCTGGAAAATCGACCTTTTGGTTTTGGCTTCGTTGCTCATCATCCACTTGTCTCTTTACGAAGGTTAACTTTCTCCAGTGGTTTCCTGTATGTGGAAAAAAGAAAAAGAAAAAAGGATTTATCTTTAGGCCCCTCCCAACACTAGCTCTCAATAACAAATGGGTTTTAGATTACTTTAATTGCGCATAAACTTGGTATCCTGAGATTTTAATGAAGAACATATCTGCCATTCCACATACTGCTAAAATGTTTAAATCTTCACACGGAGTCCATCATGTTCTAGAAAGTTTTTTCTTGAGTTTTTTTTTTTTAAGACTGAAGGTGAATAATAATGTAATTTACATGGCTATACCCAACTCCCTTCTTAGTCTAAATAAGATTTTTTTGTGCAGAAGCTAAGTATTAGCTGCTATTTTCTAAATGTAGAAACACACAGCCAATAATCTGGTGTCTTGCCGCAGAGATACATACAAGTCGTTCCCAATCCAGATTCTTCCCAATACTGCAGACCGCTAAATTAGCACACTGACTGTCCTAGGAGTCTGTTGAAATTAGCATACATTAAAAATACATTTTAATGTGATAAACTGGTTACTAAGCTAGTTACTCCCTTGTGATCTCTAATGTAAGTAATACAATTTCGAAAGTGGCAGAGCAAATTTCCCAATTAAGTCGTGTTATTTAAAAATACACAAAAACTTACCTAAGAAAATGCGCAATTGTCAGTGTACACTTGTTCGTATGTACTTGTCCATGTAGATATAGATATGTCCTTTCTGATAATTTGGAGCTGATGAATCTGCACTTCAAAAAAAATAAATAAAGGAAGAAAAGAAAAAGAAATACCCCCCCTTTTTTTTTAAGATGCAAAGAAGTGCTATGTTCCAAGAGAAAAGAAAATCACTTTTGTTTTTTAGATGGGTCAGATGAGTTGAGTTAATTATAGACCTCAGGTGATTGTCTGCCATCTTAGCACTGTTGGTGGCATATTTGTTAACTTCTTGGAGGAGCAGGTATTCCCTGTGACAGGCAATTCAGAAAATATTCAGTCTTTTAGTTGGTAACAAACTGAAGAAATCAAGAGGGAATTTGGACTCATTGAGCTGTACTCACTTAGCCTATACTGAGATGAACAGGCTGATACACTGCATGGTAGAGCCCAGTTTCCATTCCAATGATAGCAGGGTTCCTCTAGGCCACAGAGAAGCCAGTGGATCTGTAGAGCCTGCATTCTTTAGAGTGATGAGGTCTGCTGGCTGCCCATTTGTGTCCACAATATGTTTTAGGGGTTAGATGGAAAATATGGCAGAGACCCCTCTTTCAGTTAAATACTGAAAGGTTCTTCTTAGTCAGATTCTTTCCAGTATTGATCTCCCAAGACCTGAGCAGGACCCTGGGGGAGGATAACAAAATTATTACTTAAAATACTGTTGAGAAAACAGTACTAATATTCCTTAAAATGTTAATATACAGTAGTAGTATTTATAAAACATTTAGAACTTCTGAGAGTAGTGGCTGTGGGTGTGGCGAATTTGACAAATATTTGGGCTTGTCCTTTTTATTAGTGGTCTTTGGGTTTCCTTTCTTATTTTCAAAGTCCTGTTTCTCCTGTCTTCATCCTCCCTTTCAGACAATGCAAGTAATCTTTACTCTTTTCCTAATATATAAAGTATTGTTTTACTAAGGTTTAGTCTTTAACATGGCTAAAATTAATTTTTGATAGATATATTTGATATATTTGAAATGAGTACCTAATTTTATTTTCTTCTAGACATGAACCATCAGTTATGCCAGCTTCATTTACTGAATAACCATCCTCTCTCTTCCCCTTGAGAATGGACTACCACTATCACATTATGTGTATATACATGTGAATGAACACAAGGATGGACAGAATAGTGGAACTGAATAGACACGCCAAACATTTATTTATTTATTCACACACACACACACACACACACACACACACACACCCCACACACATATGTATACATGTATATGTATTTTTGAATTTCTGAAAATTTATATATGTTATTGTAGATATATTTTTGAATATCTTTTTCTTTTCCACTGACCAGTTTTCCCATTCTTATGTCAATGCCATACTATTTTATATTTAGCTTTAATGTCTAATTTGGAAAGGTTCCTCTCACTATTTTTCTTTTTAAAAATATATCTATTCTTCCATAAGAATTTTTAAAAATTAGTTTATAAAGTTCTAGAATGATATAGTTGAGATTTAAAATTGCCATCATGTTACATTTATAATGTAGGAAGGATTTAATTTTTTTGAAGTTTTCCAATAAATCTCCTTTATTAAGCTTTTTATTAAATTTTTGATAAAGTTTATAATTTCTATAGGTCCTGTATCTTTCTTACTATATTTATAACCAAGTATAGTTTAATCACATTTCTGCCATTTCCATTTCTAATTAGTTTCTAATATAGAGAAAAGCAATTGGCCTTTATATATTCGTGTTATGTTACCATCTTATCAAATTTCTTATTAACTGAAACCATGTTAGTACAATGTCAGGTGTCTTAGGTATATAACCATGTAACCTTCAAATAAAAATTTCTTTATTACTTCATTTTTAATGTTTAACCCACATGTTTTCTTATTATATTAGTTAGAATTTCTACAGAGTGTTAAATTGCAATAATGTTACTAGCCAGAATCTGGTTTCATGAGAATGACTTCAGTTTTTTACCATTCAGTCTGATGTTTTGACAAATAATCTTTTTTGTATTTCAGCTATTTTTTTCTATTCATGTTTTACTAAGAGTTTTGCTCCTGAATTCTAGCAAATTCCCACTTAATATTTCATTATTATATCATTTTTTATCATTTAATTTGACACAAAAAGTATCTTGTTAATGATGATCCATCCTTGAATTTCTGAAATTAATCTTACTTGGTCATAATGATAGCTTATTTTTCCTAGTACACTGTTGGATTCAACTTTCTAAGACAATATTTTAATTAAAATTTTTACATCTGAATTCATGAATGATTTTGATTTATAATTTCCAATTTGTGCTTGTTTAGGTTTTTGTGTGTAGACTCTGCCAGCTTCTTAAAAATGAATTGTCTACAGTCTGTAATTATTAGTCCACAGAATTTATGTGTTCTTCATTGTTAGGTAGAACTTCAAGTGTACAACTATCTGGGCGTGGTGACTTTTTTAAAAAAGCAGACTTACAGTTTAGTTTATGTGGTCAATTCCATTCTCTTTCTTACCCCTGTTCAAATTTGAGGACTTACACATTGTCTTATAATTTTCAAATGTAAGTCTATAGAATGTGTCATATGTTTATTTTTTCATTTAATCATGTTTGCCAAATATTTTTACCTATTTTATTCATCACTTTAAAGAACGAGTTCTTGTTTCACTTATCCTTCTTTAATCTGTTTTTTTTTTTTTTTTTTTTTAATAGCTTTCTTTTTCTTAAATTGGCTCCTTAGCATGGCCTGGACTGTAATGAGGGAAGTAGAGCAGTCTTCTTGGGCATAAAATTTAAGAGATGCCAGAAATTCAGTAGTCAAGATACGTAACTGCAGTGATATAATTGGGATTATAATGCAGTCGAGGGCATTTTTTTTAAATTAAAAGTTAATACAAAAAACTCATAATGGATCAAAATTTTAAATAAAGGCTGAATCAGTAGTACTGATCTTCCTTTTGCATGGCTTCTTAGTTCATTTATTTTCATGCTCAAAGAGAGACTTTCTAAGTATAGAAATTGTAGGCTAGTCTATATTCTTTATGACTGTGAAACCCCTCTTAGTCATCTTTGATGAACTATGTTATCTTTTTTTTTTTTAAGATTTTATTTATTTATTTGAGAGAGATCACAAGCAGGCAGAGAGGCAGGCAGAGAGAGAGGAAGAAGCAGGCTCCCTGCTGAGTAGAGAGCCAGATGCTGGGCTCGATCCCAGGACTCCGAGTTCATGACCTGAGCCGAAGGCAGCGGCCTAACCCGCTGAGCCATCCAGGCACCCCTATGTTATCTTTTTTTTAATGAACATTTATTAAGAATCTTTTGGGATACTACCAGTGATGGATAGAAAGATATCTCAAAAGCTTAAATTCTAGAAGGAAGACATACAATGTGGAGAGTTTAGGTGAATAAGAGAAGAAATTCAGAGAAAAGATTATCTGGCATATAATATTAGGCTTACAATTTTATTGCTTCTAGAATAATTGCTAAAATTACCAGGTGGCGGAATAAAATGAGTTACAGTGAAGTTTAGCTTACATATTTTTCTAGTCAGAGATGGAATTTTACAGAGAAAACCAAATTACATATCACATTTTTATTAGCCTATTCATGAATTTTGTATTGTATCTTTAATTTTCATAAGTCAGAATATATGTGTTGAAAGAATAAAGACTTTTACCACCTTATATCCTTTCAAGTGCAAGACAGTATGTAAACAAACAAGAAAGAGCACTAGTTTAAAATAGGTTCAGGAATTCAATTTAAGACAAAAGAAAACAAAAACCAGAGGCAAACCCTCCTACAAGATGATTATCTTAAACTATCAAGTTTTAGTAAAAAACGAAGCACTAATATTAAGCATTTTACCTAGAATTATTATTGTACAAAAGGTTTAAGATTATTGTATTCCCTTTCATACAGTCTTGTGTGACCTATTTTTCTCTATCCAGAAAATTTTTACATCAAATAAAATTGATCTGAATGTCTGTACAGTGTACCCTCCATGCATATTTTTATTAATAATGACAGTAATCTTGTGTTTTAAAACATTTCAAAATGATTTTTTTACCATGAATTCAACTTAGATTCAAATGACTTGCTGTAAGTCACAAAATTAATCAGTAGTCGAACCCTCTGAGCCCTCCAAATTCAAGTCCCCTATTCATCATTTACTATCATCTAATAATGTCATCAGATGATAGAGATGGATTCAGACAGTCGATTAACAACCTATGTTGACATAACTAGGATCTGCAAAATTGTAAAAAGAAGTAAAAGATTGAATGACTGTCCCTGAGGAATTTACAGTCTAATGGAGTTGGCAGTATAGAATAATTATGCTTTACAGCTAATAATAAAAAACATAACCAACAAACATTTAACAAATATGTAGTCATATGTTATTGACTAAAATACCATCCTGTCTAAAAACTGAGTTCATACAATTCTATTTATAAGATCTAAGAGCCCACTAGGTGCAAGGTATTCTATTAGGTACTAAAATATTTTTTTTCTTATTGAGTTTATAAACTAATTGAATGATATAGTTTAGGTTATAAACTAATTGATTAACCAGTTTACTTTGCTAGCCCTAGGTTACAAAAAGATAGCTAATAAAGTAGCACATTTAATGTCTAAATTAGATTTTTAAAAATAAAAATACAATAACATAATATTAAATACAAACATTAAGTTGTTTGCCATTACCAGTAAGTTTTAGTTTGGGGATTTTAGTACTCTTGGAAGGAAATAAGGAAAATGTAGGATGTGCTCTTGTTAGCTATAGCAAAGCATTTTGTTGTTCTTCTTATTCACTAGAACCCATTCACATAGAAGGATAAATAAATATTTATTGAATTGAAAACATTTGCCCCCACCCTCCCCCAAATCTCACAGTTTTTTATTTTTATGGAGCGACTGCTTTTTACCTCTGCTTCTCAGTCTCCTCTTCCATCCCCCATTCACAGCTCTTCTCCCCATGCTCTGGCTCTGGGCAGTTTTATCCATTGTCATACTTGGAGTGACTCTTAAGCCAATATTTTTAAACTGGACTTTTCTGAGTCTAGCATTTCTAATTACCTCCTAAACATTTCTTCCTCGATATGCGTATTCCACCTTAAATTCAACCACTGAAATCAAACTTGTCATGTCACTCTCTTAAAACAGGCATCATCTTCCAGTGCTTTTTATTGGTGTAACAAGAGTGCCACATATGGCTTTTACAGTCTGTACTCTGAACAAAAGGACTCAGCTTCTGGAGGGCCTGAGAATTTCCACCTTTCTCTTTTCTCAATCATCTATTTCAGATACACATACTATTTATTTGTACCACTTTTAGTCCCCCAGATAATGTTGCATTCACCCCTTTTCATACACACTGCTAGGAGCCCAGTGCAATCCCGTGCCTCATTCCTGACCAGTTTCAAAGACATTTTCATTGAACTTTCCTCTGTGTCCTTTCTCTGCTTCTTTCCTTCCTTCATTCCCCTACAAATTGCCCTTCCTTAAAGAACAGATTTATCTTATCATTTCACTGCTAAAAAGCGTCATGGATTCCTTACTGTCTGTATTACTAAGAACAAACTCTTCAGCTTGTCATTCTTTGACCAGCCAAGGATCTAAAATATTTGTGATCTCTTGTGCAATATGTTGCATTTTGTAATCACTCAGTAAATATTTATTCAAGTATTAAATTTGAGATCTCCCACAACATGTTCCCAATGCCCACTTCCCACTTATGTCCAACTAGACCCTGATTTGTACCCAAGGCACCATTGTGTGAATTACTTGATATTTACAGAACCAGTCTACATGTGTTCTGTTGCTGATTCATTCCATCATTCTTGTCTAGTCTTACCAAGTGCATTTCTGGACCTCCTTTCTATAGGCTTTCATTGTCCTGTGTCTGTCCTTGTCCTTTTATTATGACTCACTTATTTTATCTTCTCGTTTTAAAGTCACCCTTGGTTTGTTCCTTCCACTAGATGTTAAGTTATTGAGGCTAACAAGTTTTTTACTTGTCTTTGCCTCCTCTTGAGCCCCACGCTCAATGAGGAACATGTAAGTATTTTTTAAAGTTTGTAATTCATTCTTGTTCGATCAGTTCCTGGATGCCTAAGAGGACACATACAACAAGACCACAGTCCTCCATTAAAAGCTTCAGATACCCAAGCAAAGATGAGGCTCATGCTCCTTTTCCTTTCTGAGTCTTTAGATGCTTTTACTGTATCTGCTCTCATCTCCTTGGCTTGCATTTGATTTCCATCCTGCATGAAGCAAGCACCCACTTGGCTGGTCCTGTGGGACCCACTCTGGGTCCTTGGACTTGGGTTGCCTGCATCATCTTGATAATCATGAAGTGACCCTCAGAGGAACAATGGTACCCCAAAATTAAGTCTGCACAGCACAATTTGACTTTTGGGGATTGCTAAGTTCCTCCTCTGTGAAACAGAGTTGGCGTAATGCTGCTGTAATTTCTGTCTCTGTGCACCTCTGTGTAACTGGTCTATTTTCTGGGGAAAAGGAAAACTGGGAGAACTGATATGGGACCTATTCTCATTCCCTATTCTCACTCCCTGTTCATTTCCTGTGCTCTGGATTGCTTTAGTTGGCTCTGAAACTTTACTCTCTCTTTAATTGTAAGACTCTCTGGTTCAGTTCTTGGACAGTTTTTCTTAAGGCTCTTAGCTGGCATAAGAGACTGAATCACTCAGCTCCAAAGAAAAGGGACACTTGTTCCTTCCCATCAGAAAGTGTTTTAAGGTGACTAAGAACCCAGGGAAGTGTCAGAAGTTATTTCTTATGTAGCAGTCCCTATCGAGGAAATCTTCTGCATGATAATTATTTGTGGCTTGCCGGGAACACACACATAAGACTGATCATCCAAGTCCTCCAAGCCCCCAGTGATTTAAGACTGTCACTGGGAGTAACCAAGATGCATTTGGGGATGATCAGCCTATTGGTGATTCTCTGGGAAGCTCTTCCCATAAGCAGCACGTTTGATCCACCACATGTTTTCCTAGAATAGAACACAGACTCTTAAGTCTTTCTTTCTTTCTCATTACTGGGTGGATGTCTCCTCATTGTAATGGTATGATGTTGGTATTGCATTGAGGATTGGTGACCAATCCTGTTGAGGACCAAAACTCTTAGAATAAAGAAGTGGTCCTGCTATACCCCCAGTTGCACTGGGTTTTCAGCTTCTAGGGGTAAGATATATGGCATGCTGGTCACTGCCAGGTAGACGTTGCGTCCTTGAATGAGACATAGTGGATATTTCAGTGAGACATGTGGCAGACTGGTCACTGCTGGGTGGATGTCTGCTTCTTGGATTTCCTAGAGACATGTAATCTACCAAAACTAAAGCAATGAAAAAAAGAGAAAAAGAAAATTTGAGAAAACCAGTTACTAGCAATGAAATTTACTCAGTAACCAAAAAATGTTCAAAAGTCAAAAACCAGATTGCTTCACAGGCAAATTCTACCAAACATTTAAAGAAATGTTAATACCTATTTTTCTCAGACTCTACCAGAGAAATACAAGAGGAAGGAAAACTCCCATATTCCTTCTATGAAGACAGTATCACCTCAATACTCAAACCAGATAAAGACACCACAAAAAAAGGAACTATAGACCAATATCTCTCATGAATAAAGATGCAAAAATCCTTAATATCCTTAAATCCTGTATATATAATATTATATAATATATAATAATATGTGGGATATGTAATATAATATTATATAATATAATAATTTAACAGAGTATAATTAATAATTATAATTATTAACAATAATTAATATAATATATAATAAATTATATATAATATAATATATAACAAACTATATATAATATATACACATTATTCAGCCATAAAAAAGAATAAAATCTTGCCATTCATGAAAACATGGGTAGAGCTAGAGAATGTAATGCTAAGTGAAATAAAGTAGAGAAAGACAAATACCATGTGATTTCACTTGTATGTGTAATTTAGGCAACAAAACAAATGATCAAAGGTTAAAAAAGAGACAAACTAAAGGACAGACTCTTAACTACAGAGAATAAACTGATGGTTACTGAAGGGGAGAAGGGGGAAGTGGGATTAAAGAGTACATTATCATGATAAAAAAAATAAATACCAAAACGTGTTTGTTAATTGAAAGCCATCACCCAGTTTTAAATATGCATAAAAGACAGTTTAACTAGACATTCAACTTTTGAGAGGTACCATTACTTGAAAATGAAGAGAAAAATCATTATCTAGAAGACTATTGTGTTTCACTTTTATTTCTGATAGCAACTAGAAACTAAGCACATTTTGATATTATTGGGTTAATAATATTATTGAAATAACTCATTTCTGTTGTTTTGTTTTTGTTTTGATAGAGAGATGCTGAATTCCAGGAACATGAAAAGATTCTGTCTCCAGATTTTCTTTCAGCTGCTCAAATCACTGAAATGCTGGCAGAGGACATAGATGGAGTTCAACAGTAAGTATTTCAATATTACAACCAAATATAAAACAGTTCTAATTCTGCATCTATAAATCTATATCATGCAAATATAGATAGATATATAGATATAGATATATCTCCATATATATATAATCTTCAGAGTCTGAAACACCAAAATTCTCAAACAACTGACTTTTTACACTGCTCAGCTGTCGTCTTTATGTGAGAAATGCATTTCAGACCAACATGCAAATGTTAACAGAGAAGAGGGATTTATTGTTAAAAGCAATCTTTAACATATGCTCTCTTCTACTTCTTTTCTCTTTCATTCGTAAAACTGTCAATTATGCACAGTAACCTTTAGGTCTTCTGTCTCATCGTGACAAGAACAAGTTGTTTTTTCTGTAATATTAAGAATTAATATATTTTAATACTTTGGAAATTATGAGTATTAGCCATCCACCTGTGATTTTTATTGGATATAAAGCTATACTAAATACTCTAATTTCATGGTTTTTTTCCTAAAAATGTGAATATAACTGAATTTATGGGAATAATTCTAATACATGTACATCTCATTCTCTATAGCAAATCATTTACATAGAACTCTAGTCAGATATATCTAACACACAAGTTCCTAAAATGTGTTTTGAGTAATCAGTCATCTTAAAAGTTATCTTGCTCTAATAATATGAAGACTGATTGACTATAATATGTAGAGAGCCCACTTTACACATGATGTGATGTTCTGGACTGTAATGTCTCTTCTACAGGCCAGTCATCTGGATATTAGGAAGGTATTGTGGACCATAATGGACAAATAGAAAATGACTCTGTCAGTGGCTATCATTTGCAAATCTTTCAAATATTGTGGAATAGAGGTGATTTACTACTAAGAAGGAAATATGACAGATGTACTGGCTGGAAGAGAAATCTGAGAAGGGAAGACATATTAAGAGCAGGCAAATGACACTGACAGGCCTTTTCCCAGGATGGTCTTCAGTTTCAGGGCCTGCAACTCTTGCTAGAAATCCTAGTATCTGTGACTTGGCCATATTGCTTACCATCTATATCTTTATAAGTATTAAGTCAATTAAAAATTTCACAGATTTTTAAACAAGTATATCATGGTAATTTTAAGATTTTTATAGAAATGAATGGCCATTGGAAATTCTGAATTTTAGTATCAGAATTGATTAGCAAAATTCTTTTATTAGTATCACTGATTATTTATGCTTTAATAAGTATTTTCCATTTCTAGATATTCCAAATATTGATCATTAAAGTGCAAAAAATAGGTATTTCATACTAGGCAAAATAATATGATGACAGATATTTTTTAGAATTTACAATTTATTTGTATTAAATATCAAAGATGTTATATTAAATGTAATTAATATTAAATAAAAGATAATGCAAACAAAATATTTATACTTGTTTCATTCTTACCACATCTTAAGTTGTACTATGTACCATACCTTGTGTGATGATCTTTTTTTCCCACTTAATGGCTCTCTTTATTGCCAAATATTTAAATTCTAAAAGTATTTTTAATCTTTAAGTGGTGATGTCTAGGATAAAAGAAATAACACAGAGAGTGATACAGAAATTAACTGTATAAAAACAACCAGGTTCAACATGGGTTGACCTTTTAGACTGTTTCATTAATAGACTTCACATGAAGTAATCTCGGATTTTTGATATCAATTTTGGATAAATGACAATGTTATGTCAGGAGGTATTTCTTTGCAGAGTAATTTTTTGAGGTTCTTTATAAGATTTTTACAATAGTAATCCTAAAATATTTGCAATCAATCCTTCACTTCCCATTTAAAATAGCATTATTCTAGATGGCGATTATATACTTTTCAAAATGACAGAAATATAATTTAGGTACCCTGTCACCAAGTAACAGAAGTATGCCAAAATCATGCAGTCTATAAAGCTATAAACCTATTTAAATAAATTATAGGAAATCACACTTCCCTACATTTTAAAATTAAAAACTGTTTCATGAAAGCAGCCAACCAAATGAAACATTATCGTATCATTAAGACATATTTCTAGATTACACTTCAAGTAAAGTTAAACCTCTGAGTACATTTCTCATGATCTCCTAACTATAATCAAACATTCATGCTTTTAATGTAACCCTGATTTTTTACAGATACACCCAAATCCTTTTTGAAAAAATGTTAAGGACTAAATTGAAAATAACTAAACACAGAAATAACCCTGAGAGATCTTTTAATAACCTTCCATAACTGGGCTTCCATGAGCTGTTCAGCTCTTGCCTTAAGGCTTATTTCTGAATATCATCATATTTAAAAAAATAAGATGGGCTCCGATTTCAAGAGCATATAGGAATAATGTAATACCTTTCCTGGGCTTCTTGATGAGATGAAGTATATAGTTACATCACCTATCACTATAGTAAGACTTCCTAAATCCCAGTTAAGCATCTTTCTCTTTCCCCATAGTCTCTAATGCCACAGCTATAGCCTTCTCTCCTCTCCCATGTCCCGTCTTCCCTTATCCCCAGACGAAAAACTTAAAGATTTGCCAGTAAAATGCTTGGGACCTTTGCATTCAAATTGCAGCAGCATCTTGCTCCAGATGCTTCCCTGCATAACCTCCTTTGGGGTGAAATCTGTGAGCTGAGATTAGAAATGGTGAATAGTCAGCCCTGCAATTCAAGTTGAAGGTTAAGATTCAAATGGTACTAGGGAAGGTGGTGGAGGGGGTATGGGGGAGAGCAAAGATAGAGGTGGTCAAAGAAGTTTCACTAAAATACTCTTAGACAAATAGTTGGCTTCATTTACATATAATCAGACACTGAAAAAATGAAAATTAAAAGCAAAGAGCACATCAACTATTTAAGTCAAATATCTAATTTTTTTTAAGGAACAGCATGGAGATGACAGATGAAATGTACAGTAAGAAGGAAGACTAACTGTTGGGAAAAAATGTTCAGAGATATTTGACTCCGGAGTTGACTCAAGTCCTCCATAGTATCATAAAGAAATTTATAATTTTAGAATTGATTTTTCTTATGACTACAAGGTGGCTGCCAGTAGCAATCAAACATACTTATTTACTCTTGTATTTTTGTCCCACAGAATAAAATAAGCCTCATCCTTAGGAATTAGAACAGTTTAGGAGAGTGCCCACCACAGACCAGTAGTTACTATAGAGAATGCCATATATTGAATACCATTATATTGCATTATGGGAAGAGGGGGAGATTATCTTAATTGGTTTAGAGGAATCAGAACTCACTTTTGTGGTTGAGGTCTACCTTGACACCACTGTAGATAATAAGATTTATGTTAGAGGTTAAATACAACATCAGCTTAATTTTTTCCCAAACTTGTTTCATCCTGCTGTAATTATTCTGATTATAGAACCTATTTCAATATTATGAATAATAAGGACTTCCTTTTTTGAAATGGCAGTATAAAGTTGTCATACGCCCATATACAGTCCTTCAGAAAACACATATAAGCAACAAGGAAATACCAATAACTTCTTTATCCAAACAAGGAGAATGCTGTATGTCCAAACCACAAAATAGAGGATGACTGCCAGAAGCATTATAGTTCAAGCAGAAATGAAAGAGAAAGAATGAGAAAGATACACATAGTTGAAGATCTTAGAGTGAGTTAAAAAACATAATTATTCTCCTAGGTGAGAAGAAAACCCGGAAGTGCTATTTCAAGAACACTTGTTTGCAATAGCAGGACAAGGATATACAGGCTTAGAACAGATAATTCCCATATTTACAAGAAATAGATTGTTTATGTGATGGTAATGAGAACCCATCCTACTTTTTTTTTTCCTTTTCCCCACTAATTGAAAAATGAGTAAAAAACTAGAATAAATGATTCTGTACAGAAAATAGCTTGTCACATGGCCAAGTCTGAGTAAAAAAAAAAAAAGGAATATGCATACAAAACCATTTTAAGAAAAAAAAAAAAACTGGCAAGAAAGAAAATACAACCAAATGAATATAGCCATGAGCAGAAAAAAAAAATAGTTAAACATATATCATGAATTTACGAGACCAGTGCTCTAACCCCTGAGCTATGGAGCCTTTATCATGAATTAAAAAGACAACTTATGAAGCAACCACAGCAAGAGTATAAAATAGAGATATAAAAACTCAAGGAAGAGATAACGAAATAAAAGGTAATAAAGCATGTAAAAAGGTAGAGTAGAAAAGAGAGAGCTCTGTGAACAGCCCAAGGGGCAATTAACACTGCTGAAAACCCTAAGGGACCTAGAAGACAGTATTGAGAAAAGTATAAAAAATGAAAAGGAAATTATTTCAAAAAAATATTTGAAGGTTAATAGAAAATTATAGCATAGACAAAATGAGTTGTTGTACTTCGAAGACAGAAGAAGGAAGAAGAGGAGGAAGGTGAGAAGGAGAATTACAAGAAGAGACCAAATGGAAGAAGAAGACCAACAGGAGTGTGGACTCTTGCTCTCTTTATCTCTTCTTCCTCTTCCCTCTCTCTGTTTTCCTTTTGAATGTCATTGTGGACTTAGAATTTTGATATAACTATGAATATTTTTGGATTTAGGGCATTATAGAATTTTCATTCAAGAAAAATCTTCGTGTTTTCAAAACTTAGAAAAGGAGCTATGCATTAATCTGGTTTTAATGTCTGGATTTCCTTTTTGTTACAGAAAATTGAAAAAGTTTTTGAATTTCAAAAACCTTAACACCTGTCTAAAGGAAGCCATTCTGCTAGATTATTATGTATCTGGATTTTTGTGGGCTAGAGGAATGGAATTTTCTGTTATTCAATATTCAAAATTTATGACTTTACTAGATATGTTACTTCATAATCTTAGAAGTAAGTACATTATTTTTTCTTTTTTTTTTTTAAAGAAAATTTAGGCCACTATCTACATTAATGTTCTTAAGCAAAAGTTCCTAATTTTCTTGCAATTCCTTTAGTGAAAATTATAAGGTTTTTTCTGGGTAGAGCAAAGATATATATAGTTGTGAAATTCCTTAAGTTGTGAAATTTCAAACAGTATTTAATAGGCTAAAGTTCTCTTAATTAACTTGCCAAAGATCTGTTAACTTCATTTAAAAATCTTATCAATGCTGTATGTCCCCAAAATATCATGTAGTTCACATTTATTTAGGTATTTTTTCATTGTTTGAACTGTTTTCATTTCATCTTACCTACAAGTATTACTGGGATATCTCATAAATGACTAATGAGAGGAGGTACGTAAGTCAATATCTAAACCCCATTAAATAGACATTACTCACATAACTTAGATTTTGTGACTTTTTTTCTTATATAACTTTGGAATGAGTTACTATAGGAAATTTGGAAATTCTTCCTTAGAGCACTTTTCAGTTGATAATTTTTTTTTTTTTTTCAGAATAAATACAATTGCTTCTTGGAAAAAAGGAAAGAAATCTATTACTGATGTATTGCCAACTCTGTGTGCTAGGCATTAGTTTGGTTCTAATCTTTAACATGCATTATTGAACCTCAGAGCAACTCCTGCATGGGAGGTATTATAACCACTACCTCAGTAGGTTAAGCATCTGCCTTTAGCTCAAGTCATGATCCCAGTCTCCTAGGATCAGGCCCTGTGTCAGGCTGCCTGCTCAGTGGGGAGTCTGCTTGTCCCTAAGCTCGTCTGCTCATGCTCTCTTTCTGTCTCTCAGATAAATAAATAAAATCTTTAAAAAGCAAAAAGATAAATAATTGTACCAATAGAAGAAAAAAAATAATTAAACTTGATAATGAAACTAATTTGTATAATATTAACTGATCAGACAGACTGGTTGTTTTTTTCCCTAATGAGGAAATGGACAAATATTTATAGAATCTTTGAGTACTACATGTCTCTAAACAGTAATCTTTCAACACCATTGCCAAAATTACTTGGCAAACAAGGAATCATGTAACTCTCAACTTGCATGGAAGATAATAATAAATAGATGCCAACTATAAGATGAAATAGATATTGAGATTATATGTTAAAGACTGAAACTGGTATTACAAAAATGCTTAAATGAACAACTGTGAACATCCTTGAAATAAATTTTTTAAAGAATCATGAAAAAAAAAGGAAGGTATAAAGAAGAGATCAATGGAAATTTTGGAACAAAATTATACAATAGCCGAAATTAAAATCTCATTAGATAGAAATAATAGCAAAATGGAAAAGAGACAAAGGAAAAAAATTAGTGAACTTGAACATAGTGTGATAGTAATTATCCAATCTGAACAATACAGAGAAACCTGCCAGAATCCCAAGCTGATTTCTAAATTTATATGGAATGGCTAAGGAATTCGAATGGCTAAAACAATTTCAAAAATAAGGCTAAAGCTCCAAAAAAGCATATACCCAATTTTAAGGCTTACTGTAAAGTTACAATAATAAAGTCAATATTGAATTAGTGAAGGGATAAAAGCATAGCTCAATGAAACAGAAGACAGAATTCAGAAATACACTGATGCAAAAGTGGTCATCTGATTTTTTTTTATAAATATGTAAAAGGAATTCAACAGAACAGTGTAATCTTTTCAACATATGTTGGAACGATTTCTCTCTATATTGAAAAAAATATATAGCTCAGCCTAAGCATTTTATTTGATACAATTAGCTCTAAATGGATCATAGGCATAAAGTTAGAATGTAAAGCTATAAATTTTTTAGAAGAAAATTGGGAGAAAATCTTCATGATCTGGGGTTTTACAAGAATTTCTTAGACATGACCCCCAGACCATGATGCATATAGGAAAAAAATGATAAATTAAGACTTCATAAAATTATAATAGTTTTGTTTTATGAAAAGTCACTGTTAAAAGAATGGACAAGCTGGGCACCTGGGTGGCTCAGTGGGTTAAAGCCGCTGCCTTTGGCTCGGGTCATGGTCTCAGGGTTCTGGGATCGAGTCCCACATCGGGCTCTCTGCTCAGTGGGGAGCCTGCTCCCCCGCCCTCTCTCTGCCTGCCTCTCCATCTACTTGTGATCTCTCTCTGTCAAGTAAATAAATAAAATCTTTAAAAAAAAAAAAAAAAAAAGAATGGACAAGCTACAGATAGGGAAAAAATATCTGTAAATCACATATTGACAAAAGACTTGTTTCTGTAACATATAAAGAGCTCTCAAAACAATAAGAAAACAAATAATTCTATTAAAAATGGGCAAACCTGGTGATTCACAGACCTGTACCCCTGGGGATAAAAATATATGTTTATAAAAAATAAAAAGTTAAAAAAAAAATGGGCAAAGCTGTCAAAAGGCATAACTCATGTCAACTAAGAGGAAAACGTTAGACAAACCCAAACTGAGGAACATTGTACAAACTATCTCACTCTGGTACCTCCCAATCTGGCAAGGTTATCAAAAATAGGAAAAGAGTGAGAAATGTTCACTCCAGGGTAACCTCAGGAGACAAGACTACTAAATATAATGTGATATCATAGATGGGAATGCTTGAAATTTCTTATTATTTTTCTAGAATGTTAAGTAAAAATTGAAGAAATCTAATAATAATTTTAAAAATATATATGTAGTAAAAGAAAGGGATTTAATGAAAGCAAAATATATATACACTCTGACAAAAAACTATTTAAGAATAAACTTTAAAAAGAAATGTACAAGTCCTATGTAAAAAACTCCAGAACTTTTAAAGGTCACAAGGAAGTTTTCTACATTTGGAAAAACCTTTCAACATTCTTGGAAACACTCCACATCACAGAGAAGCTAAATCTCTCTAAATTAATATATAATATTAGTATTCCAATAAAAATACCAACAGTTTTTTGTTGATGTTTTTGCCTGGACTGACTTACTAGGCAAGATGATTCTAAAAATATATGGAAAGTAAGCAAATACAAATTGTCTTTAAAAACTGTAATAAACCATAACATATCTTGTTATTAGCAGTAGAATTAGTAATAGTAGTGTTATAAAATCTCAAATATTTGAACACGGTGGTTAATGACCAAACAGACCAAAAGAACACAATGGAAAGTGTAGAAATATAACCAAGCATTGGAATTCAGTATTTGATTGAATGACATCTCAAATCTATAATGAAAATATATTCTATTCAATAAATAATATTGTGTCCTTCTAGAAAAAAATAAAATTGAATCCAACCCTCTTTCTAACCATAAACCAAAATATATTTCAAGTGGGTCACATTTTTACTTAAATATAAAATAATCGGAACAATAAAAATGTTGTAGGAAAATATGAATTAATTTCTTACAACCTTGGGTGGGGAAAACCTTTATAAATATGCCTCAAAATTCCAAAGACATAAAGACAAAGATAATTAAAGTTGATATATAAAAGTAAAAGTCTACAGAGAAAAGAATACCAAAAGAAAAATTAAAAGAAGAATAAGTAACTGGGGAAATTGTTGCATCGCAGACACCAGCAAACTATTAAGTTCTATAATATAAAAAGAGCATGCAGAAGCAAGAAGAAAAAGACCAATAATGCAATAGAAGAACAAGCCAAGGATATGACTAAATAAATACAAGAGTGTTTTGGTTTTTTTTTAAAGATTGGATTTATTTGAGAGAGAGGGAGAGAGCATACACACACATGCACACACACACACACACACAGACACACACACACACACACACACACACGTAAGTCGGGGGAGAGGCACAGGGAGATGGAGAAAGAATCAGAAGCAGACTCCCCACTGAGTGCAGAGCCTGACACTGGGCTGGATTGTGAGATCATAACCTGACCTGAAACTAAGAGTCTGAAGCTTAACTGACTGAGCCACCCAGGTACCCCAAAACAAGTGATTCTTAAACAAATGAAAAATTTAATATTAAAGGTAATAAGGACAATCCTAATTAAAACTACACAGAAATGTCATTTGTCATATATCAGATTGACAAAATTGTAAAATTTTGGTAGCATTTTGAGCTGTCAAAGCTATGAGAAAAATGTACTATCTTATATTACTAAAGGGAGTATATATATAACCCCCCCCCATAAGTTTAGATTAGCAGCTATCTATCAAATTTACAAATATACTGTCCCCTTTGACCCAGCAATTCTACATTTGGGAATTTATCCTATATATACACTTACACACGTGTATGTAAGGTCATCAGTTGCAGTAATGTTTGTAAAAGCAAAACCTTAGAAATATCACCTGGAGACATTAGCATGACTCATGTTTAACATAATGTAGATACAGATATATAGTTGTACATCAAGTTTACACATATATGCTTCTTAGCTCTGTCCATGGAGAGGGCCTAGAAGCAATGACATCCAGTATTAATAAGCATACCCAGGATCTAGGTCTTGCTTTATAATTTAATTCTCCAATAAAAGAAACCAGGGCTCCTTAGAGAAATGGCTGATTGTAGACCTGGAGCAGGGAACATAGAAGATGAGCCTGGGGCATATTGTAGTGACTAAGAGTAAATGCTCAAAAAATCAAAATGCTGGTGGTATGTCAATGGAATAGAGAAGACAACTGAAAAGATTCTAGTGTCCCAAGTTGGAACAATTTGAACAAAATAACATAGTATATTGAATTATAGTCCAAAGTATAAAATTAACATCCACAAATCCATACTGATACAAATTAATGATTTGTATAAATAATCAACTGGATAACATACAAATTCCTAATACAGAATTCCTAATAATTTATGTAGATAATTCACCTTCCAGAAGTTAAAGCACAATTCTTCACCCTTTCAGTATGAGATATACATTGACTTCCTTCCAAAGAGGACAGCATGGAAAGTGGAAAAAACTGGAACTCCACAGCAGAGAAGCCAAATAAATACTGTTCAACCAGGTGACTAAGGCTGACATCGTTAATGAAGAGCCATGTCAAATATCATGTGCCCTTGATATAATGTGATAAGAATGGCACAATGGTCTTTATCCCCCAAATCCTTAACCCCTGCCTAATCATGAGAAAAATGTAGACAAACCCAAATTGAAGGACTTACTACAATATTTCCAACTCATACCTCTCAAAACTGTCAAAGCTATCAAAACCCAGTCAAGTCTGAGAAACCGTAGGGTCTAAGGAGGCATAATGACTGAATGTAATTTGGTATCCTGGGTATTAATGAGCATAATTTCTTAAGACAGAAAAAAAGACTTCAATAAAAACTAAAAAATAAAGAAATCCAAAGAAAGTATGAACTCAGACAATAATAAATTATCAATATTTGTTCATTAGTTGTGTCAAATATACCACAGCAATGTTAGCAATATGGGAAACTGTCTGGGGTATATGGGAACTCTCTGTGATATTACTGAAACTTTTCTCTCAAGCTGAAACTACTCTGAAATTAAAAGCTTATCAATAGGGATTAACTCATCCCTAACATGGAATACTATGCAGCTATAAAAATAAAAGAATGAGGATGTTTTCTAGGTATGGTATGGGGAATTGTGTATTGTTATTGAGTAAGACAAGGTGTAGAATTGTGTGCTTTTGTGTATGAAAGACAAGCATGAGAATTTATGTGTTATATATACAAAGAATACTAAGAAAATATGGAAAAAAACTAATAAAAGCTTTCCATAGGTATCTAAAATATACAAAGAACACCTACAACTCAATAGAACAAAAATAAATAACCCAACTTAAAAATAGGCAAAAGACTTGAATAGATATTTCTCCATGGAAGATATTCAAAAGGCTAACAGGTTTATGAAAATATCAGTAGTCATTACAGAAATGCAGATTCAAACCACAGTGAAATACCACCCCATGACTGTTAGAATGGCCATCATCAGAAAACAAGAGATGACAAATGCTGGCATGAATGTGAACAAAAAGGAAGCCTTGTGCATTGTTGGTGGGATTGTAAACTGGTACAAACCACTATGGAAAACAGTATTCAGTTTCCTCAAAAAAATTAAAAATAGAACAACCGTTTGACCTGGCAATCCCACTTCTGGGAATATATCCAAAGGGAACAACAACACTAACTCAAAAGTATATCTGCATCCTCATTTTGGCATTATTTAGGATAGTCAAGATGTGGGAACAACCTAAGTGTCTATTGATGAATGAGTAAATAAAGAAGTTGTGGTAAATATATAATAATGGAATGATATTCATCCATAAAAACTAAAAAATTCCTACCATTTGTGACAACATGGATGGAACTTGAAGCCATTATGCAAAATGAAATGTCAGACCAAGAAAGATAAATACTGTATAATCATACATGTAGAATTTAAAACAAAAACAAAACAAAACAAGAAAGAAAGAAAGAAAGAAAGAAAACACTGAACCTATAGAAAAGGAGATCAGACTTGTGTTTACCAGAGGTGGAAGGTGGTCAAGTTACAGACTTCCAGTTACAAAATAAGTACTAGGGATGTAATGAACATGGTGACTACTGTTAGCACCACTGTGTGGTATAAAAGAAAGTTATTGAGAGTAAATCCTAAGAGTTCTCATCATAAAGAAATTTTTTCCCCTCTATCTTCTTTCCTTTCTTTTCTTTTTATTGTATCTATATGAGATGTATATTAGCTAAAGCCATTGCAGCCACCATCTCGTGGTAAATCATGCTGTGTGCCTTAAACTTACACAGTGACATATGTCAATTATTTCTCAAAAACACTGGAGAAAAATTTTTTGTAGGGAAGAGTGTGGGAACTGAGCATGTGTGCAACAAAGGTTAAGGAAGCCTTTTTACAATGTATTTCACATATGGTTTTTGAACCATGTGAATGTATCACCTATGCAAAAATTAAATTGTAAAAAAGAATATATGATGTGAGCAGTCCTATGGTTTGCAAACTTTAAACTGAGTGTTCACAAACTAGAAACAGAATAAAGAAAAGTAAAACATTTTCATGAATCTCACATTCCAAATTTGACAAGATATTTCCATTTTAAATTTTTTCCATAACTTACAACTGACCCAAAATATTTCTTCTAGGTGAAATTTTATATTGTTGATATCAGTTCAAAAATGAATTTTAAAAACTTGAGCAGGATCCATCCACTTACTCATAAACTAGGAGAGAGTGAAAGTGCACATATAAAACTCAAGCAGGAAAAAAAAGTCAGGGATCTAGTTTTTCCTTTGGGAAGGAAAAAAAAAAATCCTCTCAAACTTTTAAACCTAACAAGGTTATAACTATCATGAGGAAAGAATATAATTTTAGCCAAGCATGCCAGAGAAAGAGGAAAAGTCTGTTTATACTTAAACTAAAATGTGGTAGAGTCCTGAGCCCACAGTGAACATTCCCATCCAGCAACATTTTAATAGAAAAAGCTACAGAGAACATAGTTGGGGCTATTAGTTGTAGCACATGGTTGCCCATTAATAAAACTCCAGTGAGGAACTGCATTTTCTACTGATTCAGTTTCTGATCTGTTCCTTGTCTCATGCTAGTGCTACAAGGCATACTGCAGACAACCCACCTCGAATCAGAGTGAATCAAGCTAAAAGATTATGCAACCTGGGATATATACAGTTCTCTCACTAATGCACATTCTGGGGAGCCTGTGTGGCATAGTCGTTTGAGCAACCGACTCTTGGTTTCCACTTAGGTCCTGATCTCATTATCCTGAGATCGAACCCCAAGTCCGGCTCCGCGCTCAGCATGAAGTCTGCTTGAAGATTCTCTTTCTGTTTCCCTCTGCCCCTCCTGCTCTTGTTCTCTCTCTCAATCCATCTCTCTCAAATAAATAGATAAATAAATCTTTAAACAAACAAACTAACTAACAAAAAACCAGTATACATTTTTGGGTTTAGTTTTTCCAGAGCCTGACCAAGAACGAAGCTGTCAAGTATTAGATTATTTGACCTCTGTCCAAATCCATAGGCTTAGATTTATTCCATTGTATATAACATGAATATTAGCAAATAACCATAGGATACTTTTTAGTTCTATGAAATTGAATTGCTTCCCCCTAAATAAGAATGATAATAATAGGTAACATTTGGGTAGGATTAACTTGCGCCAGTTACCGTGCATTTGCTTTCCAAATTCCATCTCATTTAATTCACACACAACCTTGAAATAGTTCTATTATTCTCTCCATTTAAAAATTTTTTTAAAAAGTAAATGAGATTTAGAAAGATTAAATAACTCCTTGAAGCCACAAGCATCAGCCGCTATGAGTGAGAAACTCACCCTTCCTACTACTATATTAAATGTTGCCAACTTTATGCTAATTCTAGAAAACACTATACATACGTAATATACTAGTGTACATAGCATTTCAGTTTCTCAACTATTTGGCATGCATGTGTTATTTGAACCTCACAACAGCACCATAATTTTGAAAATTGGTCTTATTCTACACTTACAGATATAGAAAATGAAACTCAGCTCACCTAGCTAGTAAGTTAGGGGTAGTTACCATCTTAAATCTTCCAACGAATTATGACTAGCATGCTCTTTCATTACTGTAAATTTTTGAAGATAAATTTTATTTCTTACAGAACATACTATTTAAAAGGTTTAATCTTTCACATTTTAATCACATCACTAAATGTGGTTTTTAAAAGAGCAAATATTTCAGTTAGATAAGTGAAATGATAACTTTCCTAATTCTTAAAGCCATTATCTATAGAAAGACATTAGACATAGAAAAACAGTTTTAAAGTGTCAATTATATTTCAACATAAGGAAATAGTCATATAAATGTATTTTTGTGCTTGATAAGTATAATTACATCTGGAATTATAATCAATTATCTAAGAATTTCTTTTTTCTCTGCATCTCTAATTAATACCATTTTAGTAATAAAATGATTCAGATTTTTAATCCATTCATTTTTGAATTGCTTTTATCCAGTAGATATTTCATTTCTGAGGCTATCCCAAGAAAGTTTCAAAAGAAGGGGATCATAGGGAAAAAAGTGTACAATAATAATTGAGCTCCCCTTAGAATGATAGAGGAAAGCTCAGTTATCCAGCAATAATTTGTGTATCTGACATCTATAAAGGATGATCTGGAGGGAGGCTATGAGAGAGGGACAAATTGCCATTCATTAAACCAGTTTTTAATTGCTAACATAGTTTGTTTCATTCTAATTCCTACAAATAGGAATCTAGATGAAACAAATTGCAAGTTAGTGATTATAGTATCTTCCTAAAATTTTTAATTGCTTTACTATCATTTTATCAGTAATCTGGGGTCATAACACATCCCAAAGTGAAAGGGTAGCTGTGTAACCAGAAGTGGCTATGTCCAACAATCAGCTTATGTTCTCATAAATCCTGTGCATTACCCTCTCTTGCTGCCCTGAAAAATTCACTCAGTTAGCGAGAAGTCCTAACTGCACTGGTTTCCTGAGAGACATGGAGAGTTGGTTGGGACTGACCTGGAGGGAGGAGCTTACATGGAACAGCTCAGGGTTCCCTGGAGCCTTCCTCCAAGCCCCCAGCAGACACCTCCCCCAGGAAGCTGTCCAAACTCGCCTTTGCTAGAGACTTTCAGTTCTCCACCTCCAGACTCTTCAGTTTTACGTCTATACTCGTCACTTGTCAGTGTGTGTGTGTGTGTGTGTGTGTGTGATGTAATAGTATTTTGCCTGCCACAAGTAAAAATGAGCATAACTAAACAGGAAAAGAAGATGGAAGTTCCTATTTGTATCATAGACACTATAAATGTTAAGTCTAAAGTTTTTGACATTTATCTACTTTTTTTTTCAACTGGACACATGCCATACAAGATACTTTTGCTTTTTTGTTTGTTTTTAGTTGCAAGAGAAGAGACCACAATCACTGACTTGTTTATTTTTGGTAATGGTGGCAAAGTGGTGTCAGCGTCACTCGGCACTGTCATCTGGCTCTCACCACTTCCACCAGGCATACATTTGAGAAACAGCTTACATAAGTTATAAGTCTGTAGCTTGGAAAAGAAAAAAAATATCTTGATGTTTTACATAAAAATACATATTTCTGGCATCTATTGAAAATCTTCAGTCCCAAATTCCCACATGTTAACAATCAGTCAAAGCCAAGTGTTGGTTGACTCTGTTCATTTACATTTTCAGTTCTGATCAGCTCTCCTGTCTACAGTAACCGAACCTACTATGTAGGTCTTCCTCACCAGCTAATCCAAACAACTTTTGTTTCATTTCCATATATACACTCTTATTCTAAGACCATTAAAAAGCATATTTTCTATTTTAAAGTAATTTTGGGGTAGATTTAAAATTATCTTTGCATCTTAAAAATGGAAACAAAGTCTTTAGACAATTGTGTTGCATTATATTGTTGGGTGTATCAGCTATTCTTTTATAAAAAATGTAATTATTAACCTATCATTAAAAAAACATTGCTATTACCATTGTCCACACAAATATTGAAAAAGTAAATATTTGCACACTAATGACATCTTGGATTATTTTTTTCCCAAAACATCTATCAAAATAATGCTTAAGACTTCCCTGGATCTTATTTTAGCACTGCATATGTCTTTGGAAGACAGCATAAAATGGCTTGGAGAAGTTATGGCTGAAACAGGACCATCACATTCACAGAAAAATGAGGAATCGAATGTCTTTAATATAAAACAAGCCAATGCTGTCATCGATTACTTAAAAATCAGGTATGGATTTGCTTTCAGTAGCATGTATTTTTTCATTTCATTATTTTTTACAAAATGTCTATTAAATAAAAATGAATTCAGTTTTTAGATATTTACAGAATTTATGCTATAATTAACCCAGCCAATAATGAGATAATATTAAAATAATGAGAGAAAGTTAAAATCCAACAAGTAAATTTCAGGACATTGAGATTTTGGCTAGCTTTCCATTCTTAAAAAAAGGTTTGTATTTGATAAGAATAATTTCATCTGAAATTATAATAGATTATCCAAAAATTTCTTTTTTTCTCTGAATTTCTAATTAATATCACTTTATTAACAAAATTATTCTTTTAGATTAATCAGACTTAATTACAGTAGACTATATTTTAGTAGTTGGCCTTGGCATCAAAATTTCACATTTTAGAATAACATTCATTTCCATTTAAACATTTATTTTAGATGTTTTGTATTAGAAATTAAAGAGATTTATGTACAAGTTTCCTTAGGTTTATTATGTGCCCTAAAATATTTTGTAGTATTGACCAATTAAATTCATCAAGTTTTTCTTTATGCTTAGAAAATGATGGTGAATGGAGGGAAAGTGTTTTTATTACAGTGATTCTTCATTGGTGAAATAAGAAATCCTTTTATATAATGTCACAAGGTCTCTATTACAGTCATGCACCTCTCCCAAGTGACATTTTTAGAGTTTACAAATATTTAAATAAGAGTTGGTAAAATCTTTCTTTTGCCTAACTAAAATCTTCTACAAAATATCTCTTTTCCTCCATTACTATATACTG
This sequence comes from Mustela nivalis, assembly GCF_964662115.1. Taxonomy (NCBI): domain Eukaryota; kingdom Metazoa; phylum Chordata; class Mammalia; order Carnivora; family Mustelidae; genus Mustela; species Mustela nivalis. Next base: position 124,381,286 of record NC_139021.1, read on the forward strand.
CAGTGTTTTCCAATTTTAAATTTTAAAAATTCCAAAATAAAGCATGCTGCATGATGTCCTAGACATGCTCATCATTTGCTTGGCAAAGATCCTAGCTGTTGTCTGGAAGCTTTTAAAATATTAACATGTTTTATTTGATAATGCTTATATACTGGTTTCTGGCATGAATTAATAATAGTATATGATATAATGTCTTTTTTATATAATAACACCTGATATAACATGATTTCTTAGCATAAAACATATACCTCCTAATGTATGTCTCTCACTAAAAGCTACAGTACTCTTCATATCAATTAGAGTAAAGCAAGGTCCTTGTGTGGGAGGAAGGAAGGAAGTGGAAATTCAGAACTGGAGAATCTGTTTTCTGAGGTCTTTCTGCCCAACAGAATCAGTGGGTGAGGGGAATTCTCTGCACATTTATATAGCATCCTTCTTTCTCTTCTTTATCTATTTGAGACCACCAGATCTCTCTTTGAAGAACACACTATTACATCTGAGCTCTAAATCCCAGATGTTTATAATGGACACTGGGACTAATAGTTAACCACAACAACTAAACCCATGCAGATGTCCTAATGATATTTTCTAGATGGTGAAAGATGGCACCTCTTTTCTCTTTCGTCTTGTCTCTCTGGACACACACTCACCAGTGAATTTCTTGACATTTCATTTCAGAAAATGGTTAAGTTAGGAAAGGATTCCGGTGTTAGTCACCATTAAATGCTTACCAGGATAACTTTACTTACCAAAAATTTTTAGCCTCATTTCTAAAAGCAACAACAAAAAAGTAGTATTTGAGAGATAGTCATGTAAAGTAAATCAGAACTATTTTTGATGCCATTAAATCTTCATATTGTGATTTAAAGAAATTATACATTTAAATGCATCTGTTACAAAAAAAATAAAATATCAGTTAGTATGATATCTAGAATCGATACTGAAGTTGTGTAAAGACAAATGTCATTTTCTACAATTTCTATTTAGAATGACTCATAGGTCCACAAATACAAATTTAATGGCAGTTAAACCATATAATATTTTTCATTTTAATGACTACAAAGAAGTTTTGTAAATATGAAGCTAACTCAATTATTGAAAGTATAAGCATGTTTCAATTTAATCTGATATTAAATTTACTCAACCAGTGAAACTCTCATCAACTTAGAGAGAGTAGTTTTTAGAACATGACCTATAGAACCTGAAACTTAACTGTCAATAAAATTGAAATTTTATTTGATACTGTTAATAGAATCTAAATTGTATACTCCATCATGTGCCTGTGATTTGGAAAAAACTAATACCAAAATTCCTCTCTAATGTTATTGTAGGTACTGACCAATCAACTCAGGTAATATATATTGATATGTTTTATGTAATACATACAAATATAAACGCTACTGCAGCTTGTCAATATAAGACATCATTTAGATATATGTGATCCAAGTACACTTCTGTCATTGTGTATTCTACCCATTCATTGGGAATCAGGTAAAGGTAATGTGCACAGGCATTTCTCAATATAAGAAAATCAACACTGCCTCTCTGTGCACAACAGGGTATCCTACTTCCTGGCACGGAGCCCAGATGTCTTGACCCATTTTATTTCTTCCTTTGATTTAGAACTAAGACAAGATGTTTAACAAAATAGTCAAGGGGTTTGAGTCAGCTGGAAGTCTTCCTTCTAAAGAAAGAGGAAATGTATTCCCATAGCAGAGGTGTCACTTTGTTCCCATAGGAAGTCATTGAATAGTTCCTTGATAAAGTTAGAGAACCTCAACCAATATGGGGACCAGAGTGAGGCAATGGAGGCAACTTATCCTAGCCCTGAAAAGTGCCTCTTCAGTAGGTGTCCTACTCCCCCCATCTGTCTTACACTAGTCCTGGCCTTGCCCCAACTTGTATCTTTGACTACTGCATCCAAGTCATGAATTTTATTTTCATTGCAAGAAGTGAATTTTCCTTTTGGCATGAGACAATCTAATTCTTATATGCAATGAGGAGAATAAGTCTGACAGATTATAAAATTGCAGGAAGGAAGATTTATGAATTAACTTATTTGTGTAACATGAGATGCAAGGAAAATTTACACTAATTCACTGAAAGGAAGTCAAGTTATTTCCAAATACTCTACAGGCTTCAGTTTTTTTACTCAAAATCAGTTATGGCCAGTCTAATATTTTTAACCTTAAAGCTCTCTCTAGGTAAGCAATGTAAGGGAAGGAGAATTTGAATTTATTTTGCTTCATTGAATCATCAAACTTCACTAATCTTGATGTATTTTCTAGCCAACAAATCAAGCTAATGTCAAAAGCTAAGTTAGTTTTCTGAGTGTTGATGACTAATTTGAATATGTGAGGTTTTTTTTCCCCAAAAAATTTAAAAACCCATGACTGAAGTCTGCATGCACATCACTTTTTAATGGATTGTGTTAGTAGTGAAATCAACTGCTGATAAAACTCAGACCCAGCTGCCTGAGGATTTCTTCATTGATTTCAAATGAATTGAAACTTTGATCCATTACAGCATTCAGGAGAAGCCATTATTATACATGCTCTGTAGCTACATTTTGCAAATGTTAATTTCTCAGTTATATTAAAATCAATTTTCTTAAATAGCAAAAGGCACCAGAGTGAAAGAGAAACCACTAAGACAATTTTTTTGTTCTTGGGCATTTTGCTGTATTATGAGTCTATTAATTTTCCCAACCAGCAGGAAGAGAATTAGAAAAATCCAAATATTATCACAAACAGGATATTAGAAATCAGCCCTTCAGTAAATTTTTAACTCTCAATAATACTTCACTGAAATCTTTAAACTTACTAGAAAAACTTGTTTTAAGACTCCTATCCTTTAGCTCTTCACAGTTCTTATATACTGACCGCCTAATCTTTGGATAGAAACTGAAGAATTATCTTTCTTAAATTAATTCCTCTTTTTGACCTGTGATCAAATATTCTATAAGAAAACCAGATACCTTCTAAATGGATTTCAGTTCGTGTTGCATCATTTTCAGGTGTTATCAGAGATTAATTTAATCTTGAAACAGTTTGAGAACATGAGACGTAATTGATATGGAAGTAGATTATAGAATTCAATGCCTTCATTCCAGAGGAAATTGACTCCAGTTTGAAGCAAAACATGAAAAATAATGTGAAATTTAATGTTATTTAGGGGCAGTGCATTATTTGATTGTCAACCAAGAAAAGTCAAAATGTAGTCTAATTGCTCCCTTATCCCAAACCTCTCCACACATCACAGATTAATTTTCTGATCTTATATTATGTACTGTGTTATACTGTCAATGTCTCAAAAGAGTAAATCATTAGTTTCTCACCATTTCTGGATAATTCATTTGGAATAAAAGATGTAGCTAACTCCATATTAGTGTTTAATGTCTTTCGTTTGATCATTATGAACAACTTTCCTTTAATAAATACTCTCACATATTTGTTTTCTTTCCCAATATAAGCTTATCAGTGTTGCACATTTATTTTTGTATTTCAGCTTATTTCAACACTACAAGCTATATGAGTTTCTATTCTACTCTACCAGGGAAGAAATTGTGATAGGAACTGAGGTAAGTAATTTATCTAGATGGAACCAATTAAGCTGAATCACTTAATGCATGCTGATCAGCATCTGGATCTTTAACTGCTTAAAGCAACTTCTTGTCAAGATTACTCAAGTGTTAATATAACCAACTAGTAGTTTGCAAAAAGAATAATTACATAAAGTGAGCTTTGGATTAAGAAAATAAGCTGTCTTTGGGCATTAAAAGCATTGTTAATCACATATACTTTATGTATTTATGGATTATTTGACAAAGCAAAATTGAATAGGTTATGTATGTCTTCATACAAAGAAAATGTAAGGAAGTGAGATAAATTAATTGCTAAATCTCTTCTAATTTCACATTTTTTTCAATCTACTCATTTTTTTAAGGTCTAATTCAAATCCCACTTCCTCAGTGAAGCAAATCTTCCTTAATTGCATCACATCTCAAAGGAAGGGTATAGACAATGTCTTTAATCACATTCTATTATTTTATTCTAGTTTATCTCTTTCTGCTGAATTCTGGGTACTTTTACTACACCAATAAGCACATAATGATACACTATGATGCACACTTTTTTTTTTTTAAGATTTTATTTATTTATTTGACAGAGAGAAATCACAAGTAGATGGAGAGGCAAGCAGAGAGAGAGAGAGGGAAGCGGGCTCCCCGCTGAGCAGAGAGCCCGATGCGGGACTTGATCCCAAGACCCTGAGATCATGACCTGAGCCGAAGGCAGCGGCTTAACCCACTGAGCCACCCAGGCGCCCCTGATGCACACTTTTTAAAATTATTTTTTGTGGATTAAATTAGTCAACACAATTCAACTGTAATTTCCTTGAAGGCAAGGATGAGGCACTGTTTTTCTATCAAAGCGTCAAGTATAATGCACCATAGTGGCCCCTCAGTTGATACTATGTAAGTGATTCAGTGACATTGAATACAATGACATTTCTATAAAAAATTATCTACCTAAAGATACCTTGGAACAGCTTTATATATTAATTACAAACTCATAATTGCTATAAATAAATCGCGGGTAAGAAAACATCTTAAGGAGGCTAAAGATGCCATAAAAAGTGCTTCTTTTTTTGTCAACTACTGGAGAAGGTAATGTTGCCCAGAAGTACCAGACAAAGGAGAGGCCCTGGTCACAAGTAAAGAGTGAATATGGTATGTTTACATGATCTTTTTAATTTTCTGGATATTAAGCACCAGGTGGAATGTGCGAACTTTTTTCCTGCCAGAGTGTTATTTTTCTGAAGTTTATAAAGTGCTTATATCATTAACACCTAAGTCACTGTTATTCATCCTCCATGTGGGTCCGTTTTCTTTGTGTTCTCCTCACACTATATCTTTTTTTTTTAAGGATTTTATTTATTTATTTGACAGACAGAGATTACAAGTAAACAGAGAGGCAGGCAGAGAGAGGAAGGGAAGCAGGCTCCCTGCTGAGTAGAGAGCCCAATGCGGGGGCTCGATCCCAGGGTCCTGGGATCATGACCTGAGCCAAGACAGAGGCTTTAATCCACTGAGCCATCCAGGTGCCCCTCTTCATACTGTATCTTAAATTATGTGTCACTTGACAGAGTTTTACTGAAAATATTTCCATTGGAGAATTACATCATTAGTGCAGCAGAATTGCAGTAATGATCAGTTTGGAATAATACCCTATCTCATCTATTCAGCAAAACTTCGGAAAAATGAAAATGGTTTTAACAGCAGCATAAGCAGATATTTAAAATCATCAAGAAAAAATTTCATAAAGAACTCCCTTTTCCTTTGTTAGTTACACAATCACGCCTTTCTTCTTTGTTGTAAGGATATATTTAGGTGACATTTATGCTTATGGAAAGATAAAATGGAGAAAGTAGACTGGGATTGGTGCCTTTATTTTCCTTTGTCTTTTGTATTTTCTCCAAGCTGACCAGAACTATAAAAAAAATCTTTAGTGAATGGATATTGGGTCTTCAAGTATTAGACCACTCATGGTACTTTAAAGGATTAACCAAAGCAGATATTATACTATAATATTTGATGTCATTGTAGAGTGTCTGATAACTCTTGGTGCAAATATGTTTTTTAATTAACGACCTTTCATAGAGGAGACAGAGGTCTGCCCTGCTAGATTATTCACGCTGACTTCAGTGCTCTGGGACCAAATAAGGTCGACACAACAACTGCATAAATGTTTCAAGTTTGACTCTCAGGCTAGTGTTAAAATTAAAGAACACTAGCAAAATTTAGTTTCTTTCTTAATTATTGATAGATGGTTATAATAAAACATGCAAATCCCCTCTAAAAATAATTACTAAATATTAATTTCCATCATGAAAAGAACATGAGTAAACTATATTCATACTTTTTTTGGGTTTTAGTTTAAAAAAATCATCTTTTTTTTTTTTTTTTTTTAAATTTTTAATTAAAAATATTTTTTTTTTTTTTTTTGTTTTGGAATTTAGTGATCATTTCTGGCTGTGTCTACTCACCTTTTCCAAGAAGTTTCACGTTATGTTTAGATCATTGAAGCATATTTCCAGTAAAATCATAATCTTGACTTGAGATGCTTCATAGTCTAGAAACATTTCTAATAGATACAGTTCTGTACCGTTCATGTTTTGTAGTTCATTTGGTGGTTCACAGATCATATATGTTGGAAGGCAGTAAACAATCTGATTGAGCTAGGATAATTACAGAATGGAAGTAGCAAATTCCCATAGTTGTGGCCTCCTGAGAGGATGCAGTATATGAGATTCTCTCACTATTTAAAGGGATGAGTCACTGATTTCTACTCCTGAAACTAATTTTCACTGTTTGTTCACTAAAATTTAAATATAAATAAACAAACAAAAAGGATGGAAACTAACTAAATAAATAAAAAGACGAGGACTCCCTTTTAGTCCTGTAAGCCAGGAGCTCTCCAAGTCTAGTTTTGACAATGCAATTAACCCAGATACTCTGACACAAGAATTGTAAGGGAATCAGAATCTCCTTTGGGGATATGTATTTCCTTTAACCTAAGGCCCCACCCAGCAAGAAACCTGGAAACTATTATGTTCTCTGCCTTTGTTACCTAAAAACTACATGAAACATTTAAAAATTGCACACAAAGAACAGTATCAAATATTAACAATGGTGATGATCAAAATCTCATAGCAGATATCCAAAGTCATGGTTCTAGTCAGGTATCTGCCACCCAGCATCTATTAATATGAGATGATACAAATATAAAATTATTTATTTATTCATTCAACATATGTTACTATTACACTGTAGGTTTTGTTAACTTCCAGGAATACACAATGATAAGCAACAGTTCTTGTCCTCAAGGAGTTGGCTGTCTAATGAGAGGAGAAAGGTGATTAAATAATTATAGTATGGAACCCAAAATGTTATGTTACTATGGGAACAAATAGAAGACAAAGAGGAACATCTAACGTTTATAGGTTTATAGAAGTTTCTAAGAACAAGTAAAATCCTAAGAGAAAATCTAAAGGTTGTGAATGATTTAGGCAGTATACTTTCAGCACCAAGAAAGAAATCCCACTCAAAATAGTTCATGCAATTAAAAAAAAAAAAAAAAAAGAAACGGATATATTACTTGATCACAAAGTGGTAAATAGAAAATGAGCTGGACTAAGGTTAACCAACTCTAAGTAGCCAAACGATGTGAACATGTGAATGTGTGTATGCATGCATATATGTCAATTCTCATCTCTCTTGGACCTTTTTCATCACTTTTCTCTGATTTTTTTTGTTTTGGTCTCATTGCCCTCTACTGCACACAGTCTTTCCTCCAACTGGTGGGAGATATGTCAGAGGCAGCTCCAGGTTAGCAACTCCAGGAGAAAGGAACATTCCTTCTCACATTGTTGACATTATTGGCTATGCTTGTGCCATGTGTCCACTCTCAATTAACCACCGTGGCCAGAGGAGTGGAGTCATGCTCTTGGAAGACCCAAACAGCCATACTGAATGAGTGTCAGAGGATGAATAGCTCCCCCCAAAAAACAGAAAGAGCCTTTGCAAAAGGGAAGAGTGACTTAATCAAAAGAGTGAACTAAGCAGACATGTATGACTCTTCCATCCAAAATTCCATAAGGCCAAAAAATCAAAAAATCCATAATGTAATGGGTAAAAGATTTTATAACATGTAAAACTATGTTTAGATGAAACCACAGCTAATACATGCAAAGAAGATGCTACGGAGTTAATGACATTTCCGTAAGCATCCCTCATTGAAATGAAAATGGGAGAAAGCTTTAGAAGGAAAAAAGCATGTAGGGGACTGCTTTCAGAGCAACTGCACTGTTCATCTCCTTTACCCTCTGCTGCTTGTGATAGGGACTCTATAGTATTTGCTCCCAAACTAAAGAAACTAGTTTGGACGTTGACACCAAAACTTCAGTTCTGAAGTTTCCAGGAGAAATCATGAATATACCTTCAGTATAAGGTACTGGTACATATAATTGCCACAATTATTTTCCTTCTCCTGTAGTCTCTGGCAGCAAACTTTGGCAAACAAACATCTCCAAGCAAGTGAACCAAGACCATCTAATGTAAAGATAAGCTGGCAGCCCAAAATCACCAAGAAGTTGAGGAAAATAAAATCATAGATAGACATTAAACTCTATTAATAAATCAAGAATAGCTAAGGAACAGAGTTGACAGAGCAAATGGTAGAAGACTTTAAGTCTGATTAAGATTCTCAAGAAAGTTTGAAAGTTTATTGTATTCTTGAAAAAGGAACTAATAGAAATCTCAGAAATTTAAAATAAGATTTGAAAACTTTTAATAAAGTATCAGGTATAATGTTGAAATATAGAAAAAAAATACTTAGAACTGTGAATTACCAATATTTACTTGAGGGCATGTAGAAAATCTTAACGGAATGATAATTACATAAGACATTGAAAAATCCAAATATAAAAATGGCTCCAGCATTAGAAGATTTTATAGACTAGTTTCACCAACATTTCTAAAGTAGATAATTCCCTTTTATATAAAAATTATGATAGAGGATAGAAGGCGTTAGGGAGCTTTCAACTCATTCTTTGAAGTTAGTATAAATCTGAGAATGCTTTCAACTTATTCTATGGTTGACAATAAATTATAATCAAGAATAAAAAAGAATGACACAAAGTTATGGTCAGTCTCAGGTATGATAATAGATAGAACAATCTTAAGTAAAATATTAGGTTGGTGGGATTATGGATATTGGGGAGGGTATGTGCTATGGTGCGTGCTGTGAAGTGTGTAAACCTGGCGATTCACAGACCTGTACCCCTGGGGCTAAAAATACATTATATGTTTATAAAAAAATAAAAAATAAATATAAATAAATAAAAATAAATATTAGGAAGTGAAATATAGTAGAAGATTGGATGTTCAGATAGGATTTATTCCATATGTGCAAGTGTGGTTTAACAGTGGGATATCTATTAATGCAATTCAGTACCTTATCAGCTTAAGAGGAGAAAAATCAAGTGACCATCTCAATAGATATGGTAAAGTATTTGATAAAATTAGACACCCATTTTTCACTTTAAAAAAACTTCAGTTATTCAGTAATATATAATTTTTAACTGAGAATATACCAACACAAGAAACTCTCTAAAACCATCTTAATGACAACATTAAAATACCATAAGGAAAAAGACAAATCTGATTATTATTACCAACATTGCTTTTTATTTCCTAGCCAATGTAATAAAACAAAAAAGAAGTCAAAGTAGAAGAAAAAGAAAAATATTAAAACAAGACACAAAGCTTTTATTATTTGCGGATGGTATGTTATGAATCCATCATTAAGAAAATAATATTTTCTTATACATTAGTAACAGCTAATAGAAATAAAAAAGGATCACAATGATAATAATGAAAACCATAACAAAAACATGCAAGGATAATACAAAAAAATAAGTAGTTTTAGTAAAGTTAATTGGTTTTGATTCTGAGTAAATAGAAAGTAAAACATGTTCCCAGTTGAGAACACTCAATTGATGAAGACATCATGTCATTCCAAATTGGCCTGTAAACTCAGTGTAATCAAAAAGTGCCATTGTGGTACTTTACCAAGAAATTTTTTTAAAAATTTTTTATTGTGGAACATTTCAATCAAATACAAAATAAAGGAATAGGATATTAACCCTCATATATCCATTACCTAGCTCCAACAGTTATGATCTTGTGGCCATAATGGCTAAGTATTTTTTTTAAGATTTTATTTATTTATTTGATAGAGAGATCACAAGTCGGTAGAGAGGCAGGCAGAGAGAGAGAGAGGGGGAAGCAGGCTCCCTGCTGAGCAGAAAGCCCCATGTGGGGCTTGATCCCAGGACCCGGGATCATGACCTGAGCCAAGGGCAGAGGCTTAATCCACTGAGCCACCCAGGTGCCCCATGGTTAAATATTTTAATATGTGATTCTAAAATATAATGAATTTAAAGTAGTTCTTTAAAATCATCACATATGTAGTTAATGTTCAAAATTATCTTATAACTTGTCTGTATTTGTGTTTTATGTATCCATTTGTTTGTTTGTATGTTTCTTTGAAGCACCCAAATAAAATACCCATATTGCAATTAGATTCTTATGTCATTTTAGCTTTTTTTTTGTACCCCTGGGGATAAAAATATATGTTTATAAAAAATAAAAATTTAAAAAAAAAGAAAAAAAGATTCTTATGTCATTTTAAATTTATAGGTTCACTATTTGTATTTTTTATTTCCTTATAATTTGTTGAAAAGTCCACATCTTCTATCCTATAGAATTTTCCAGAGCCTAGTTTACCAATTGTGTTCTTGTGCTATTCTTAACATTTCTCTATCTTCCATATTTCTAGTAAATGGATAGTTAAATGTTGGAAGACTGACTAAATTAAAGTTCAAATGCTTAGAAAGAAGAATTTACAGGTGGCTATGTTCAATTTTATTAAGAGGCAAATAAGGTTTAGTTTTCTTTTTGGTGATGTTAGCAACCACTGATCATTATTACTAAATCTATTATTTCATTAAGGGTTAAAATTGGTGACATTCTACTTCATCATTCTTTTTCTATTTATGAGCTGGATACTTCCATGAATAGAAACTTCCTCTCTTTAATTGTTTGATTAAATTGAGGTACAGTTCATATAGAAAAGACAGGATAAGTGCTAAGTTCTTCTCCTTTCTTCAATAGTTTTTAAAATAGTAAGTTGGATTTTTAGTATCCTCCAAAATTGACTGGTAGACTGCATGATTCTCCCCAAGCACCTCAAGATGCTTGGATACTAATTCCTGAAACCTCTGTATATGTAGCCTTACATGGCAAAAGGAGCTTTGCATCTGTGACTAAATTAAAGGATTTGAGATGGGGAAATTATCCTGGATTATCTAAGTGAGCTCAATGTAATCATAAGATTTCTTATAAAAGAAAAAGGGAGAAAGGAGAGTCAGAGTCAGAGACAGGGAGAGAAATTTAAAGATGATATTACTAGCCTTAAAAATGGAGGAAGAAACCAGGAGCAAAGGAATTAAGGTGGCCTCTAGGGGAATGGATGAGGCAAGGAAACAGATTCTCCTCTAGAGCCTCTAGGATGAATGCAACCCTGTCAACATGTTAAGTTGAGAACTTCTGACATCCATAACTGTAAGATAGATCTGTGCTGTTTCAAGCCACTCAGTTTGTGGTAATTTGCTATAGCAGGAATAGGAAACTAATATAGACTTTGATATAATAGCATGCATTTATTGCATTTTGATCTATTTTAATTACTATTTTTATTAATGCTCAAGTTGTCTCATCTTTGATCAATGATCACATTGATCTGTTTGCCAATCCCTGTCTGAATACCATATTTTTTTAACTACCATCACTTTATAGACTGTGCTGGTATCTGATATGGCAATGCCTTTTCCTCTTCCTTCTCCTCCCTTCATCTTCCTCCCCTATCCACTTCCTCCTCCTCCTTCATCATCATCATCATCGTCATCATCAGTATTTGATTGATTATATAGTTCATTATACGATAGTTTATATTTCCACCAATATGAAATTTGGAATTAAACACATGTGTGTATTTCTAGTATGTAACATATACAAGTATTTAGAAAAGTGACATTTAAAACCAGTCAGGAAACTAGAGATACAGTAAAACACATCAATGAAACTAGAAGCTGGTTTTTTGAAAGAATCAGTAAGATTGATAAACCATTGGCCAAACTAATCCAAAAGAAAAGAGAGAGGACTCAAATTAATAAAATTATTAATGAAAAGGAAGAGATCATGACTAACACCACAGAAATAGAAACAATCATTGGAAATTATTATCAGCAGTTATATGCCAATAAGTTAAGCAACCTAGATGAAATGGATTGAGGCAGTGATCAAAAGCCTCCCAAAAAGCAAGAGCCCAGGACCTGATGGATTCCCTGGAGAATTCTATCAAACATTCAAATAAGAAATAATACCTATACTCCCGAAGCTGTATCAAAAAATAGAAATAGAAGGAAAACTTCGTTAGTTCCCATGACCTCCTCTGAACCAGTTCAGAGGAACGATACTTAAAATGCCATCCTGATCAAAATTCCACTGGTATTTTTCAAAGAGATGAAACAAACAATCCTAAAACTTGTATGGAACCAGAAGAGACCCCGAATTGCTAAGGAAATGTTGAAAGAGAAAAAAAAAAAAAACTGGGGGCATCATGTTGTCTGACTTCAAGCTTTACTACAAAGCAGTGATCACCAAGACAGCATGGTACTGGCACAAAAAAAGACACATAGACCAGTGGAACAGAGTAGAGAACCCAGATATGGACTCTCAACTCTACAGTCAAATAATCTTCAACAAAGCAGGAAAAAATATACAGTGGGAAAAAAAGACAGTCTCTTCAATAAATAGTGCTGGGAAAATTGGACAGCTGTATGTAGAAGAATGAAACTCGACCATTCTCTTACAACTACACACAAAGGTAAACTCGAAACATAAGGTAGGAATCTATCAAAATTCTAGAGGAGAACGTGGGCAGTAACCTCTTCAACATTGGCCACAGCAACTTCTTTCAAGATATGTCTCCAAAGACAAAGGAAACAAAAGTGAAAATGAACTTTTGGGACTTCATCAAGATCAAAAGCTTCTGCACAGCAAAGGAAACAGTCAATAAAACAAAGAGGCAACCCATGGAATGGGAGAAGATATTCGCAAATGACAGTACAAAGATCTGATATCCAAGATCTATAAAGAACACAAACTCAATACACACAAAACAGATAATGTTGTCAAAAAATGGGCAGAAGACATTAACAGACACTTCTCCAATGAAGACATGCAAATGGCTAACAGGCACATGAAAAAATGTTCATCATCATCAGCAATCAGAGAGATTCAAATCAAAACCACATTGCACCAGTTAGAATAGCCAAAATTAACAAGACTGTAAAAAACAAGTGTTGGAGGGGATGTGGAGAAAGGGGAACCCTCTTACACTGTTGGTGGGAATGCAAGTTGGTGCAACCACTTTGGAAAACAGTTTGGAGATTTCTTAAGAAATTAAAGATAGAGCTACCCTGTGACCCTGCAATGGCACTACTGGGTATTTACCCAAAAGATACAGATGTAAGGGAAAAAAGGGCCACATGTACCCCAGTGTTCATAGCAGCAATGGCCACAGTTGCCAAACTGTAAAAAGAACCAAGATGCCCTTCAACGGACAAATGGATAAGGAAGATGTGGTCCATAGACACTATGGAGTATTATGCCTCCAGCAGAAAGTATGAATACCCAACTTTTATATCAACATGGACGGGACTAGAAGAGATTATGCTGATTGAAATAAGTCAAGGAGAGAGAGTCAAGTATCATATGGTTTCACTTAGTCGTGGAGCACAAGGAATAACACAGAGGACATAGGGAGATGGAGAGAAGTGAGATGGGGGAAATCAGAGCGGGAGACAAACCATGAGAGACTGTGGACTCTGAGAAACAAACTGAGGGTTTTGGAGAGGAGGGGGTGGTGAGATGGGGTGGGTATTATGAAGGACATGTATTGCATGGAGCACTGGGTGCAGTACATAATGAATTTTGGAACACTGAAAAGAAATAAAATGGAAAAAAATAAATAAAACAAAAACCAGTCAAGATAATGGGCTGTGTGTTTAATTTTAAAAGTTAGATTTCTACCTCACCCCAAACTTGGAAATGAGTCTAACCTATTAAGAGATTTATTTTCTATAATAGCAGACATAATGACAAATTATAATTTGGCCCCATGCTTTCTCTGATAACAACTAGAAAGACTGAACAGGGTTTTTTTTGTTTTGTTTTGTTTGTTTTGTTTTTTTAAGACGATGAATTGTATGGTGATTAACATACCTCAATAAAAAAATACTGTAAGAAGTAAACATTAAAAAAAATCTTAAGTGTTTGAAAGTATATGTGCTAGACAAGTTCAAAAAAATTGGGGGCCAAACATACACATGAAAATTGCTCAACATAAGCTGGCATCAGTGAAATACAAATCAAAGCCACAGTAAGATACCACTTCACACCAGTCAGAATGGCTAAAATTAACCAGTCAGGAAATGACAGGTGGTGGCAGGAATGCAGAGAAAGGGGAGCCCTTCTACACTGTTGCTGGGAATGCAAGCTGGTGCAGCTACTCTGGAAAGTAGTATGGAGGTTCCTCAAAAAGTTAAAATCAGAGCTACCCTATGACCCAGCAATTGCACTACTGGGTATTTATCCAAAAGATACAAATGTAGTGATCCGAAGGGGCATGTGCACCCCAAATCAAACGTTTATAGCAGCAATGCTCACAATAGCATTTACACACACACACACACACACACACACACACACACACACACACACACAGTGGAATACTGTGCAGCCATCAAAAAACCCCAAATCTTGCCATTTGCAACATCGTGGATAGAACTAGAGGGTATTATGCTAAGTGAAATAAGTCAATCAGAGAAAGACAATTATATGATTTCTCTGATATGAGGAATTTGAGAGGAAGGGTGGGGAGCCATGGGAGAAAGGGAGGGAAAAATGAAACAATATGGGACTGGGGAGAGAGACAAACGGTAAGATACTCTTAATCTCAGGAAACAAACTGAGGGTTGCTGGAGGGAAAGGAGGTGGGAGGAATGGGGTGGCTGGGTGATGGACATTGGGGAGGGTATGTGCTATGGTGAGTGCTGTGAATTGTGAAAGACTGATGAATTGCAGATCTGTACCCCTGAATCAAATAATACATTATATGTTAATTTAAAAAATGGGAGGGCAAAGTAGTAGTGAGCCTGGCATTTGGAAATGTTTTGGTGGACAAATGGTACTAGGAGAACAAAAACTGGAGGGGAAGGGAAACATAGTAAATCCAACAAGTTGTTGGGACTCCAAAAGACCACACTCAAAGAAATCAGCCCTGTCATAAACTGAACTTCAACTTCAAATGATCTCATGTTTTTGTAGATTTAAAGAGCATCAGTAGTTCCATTAACCTCTTCTGTAGAGTAAAACAAACTCGTGCTACACTTCAGATAATATCAGTAGTTGTTTATTTTATAACTGGTGTCTGCCACTCAGTAAAATTATGAGACACACAAAAAATAGAAACAGATCCAGAAGTGTTTCCAGTGGTGGAGTTATTAGTCATACACTGTAAAATAATTATGCTTAAGAAATAAAAAATATTCTGGAAAATAAAATATAGTGAATTTCAGCAGAAAATTATAAACTATTAAAAATACGAAATGGATATTTTGGAATTAGAAAATATAATAATTGAAATTAATAACCAAATGGATGTATTTAACAACAGGCTAGTCATGACTACAGAAAAAACTGGTAAATTAGAAGATTAATCAAAAGAAAATACCTAAGGTGAATTATGGGTATGCAAAAGCATGGTAAACACAATAAGAGATATAAGAGAATACTGACAGAGTGAAAAGGTATGCCATAGAGTAACTGAAGTCAATTCCACAATAAGAAGATAGACACAACATTTAAAATTAATTTTCTAGAAATAATAAGTTTTACACCACTTTAGATTTTACTCACCTGTAAACATACCATAGTAAAATTCACATCTAAACATATAATAGTAAAATTTCTAAAAATGATAGGTTGGAGTAGTTTCCAGATCTGCATGTAAGGAGTTTGAATTCTCCACTCTATCCTAACAAAGAATAAAAAGCTGAACAGATTGAAAATGAACAACTTCATGGATACATATGAGAAGGAAGGACACAGGGCAAATGGCTTCCCCCAAGATTGGAGAAACGGCAAATTCAGGTCACTGTGGCTTATTGTAATAGACTTATAAGTAGAAACTGTCATGGGAACCAGTGCCAGGTAAGAAAGCCTGAAATGTAATTGACAAACTGCTGGAAGCTCAGTGCCAACAACTCTTGAGATTTAAAAACTCTAAATGGGCCCAGTCATGAGGGGCCCCACGACATTCTGAGATTTGCCCCCCAGAGCATGATTAGAAATCCACAGTAAATATTGAGAAAAATATCACTGTATTTCTGGCAGGGGGAGAGGGAAAAGAGCCACTTTGAAATATGCCAGACTACATAGTTATTCTTAACAAGACCTGCACTCAAGGGAAATGAGTTAACCAGAGCCTAACCTGCTGTGGGTATTGTCACAGCCTGACCAACCTGTGTAATTGGAAACACCCAATTCCAGCCCACTCTAGCCATTTGACCCATCTAAGGAGGGAGAAAAAAGCAGAAACTCTTGTGAAGTTTGCAGTCCAGAGGCACAGGCTACCTAAAAGACTGATATGTTATCATAGAACCATAGAACATGTTCTCTACCCTCATGCTTTACCACCACATTACTGAAGGCCAACATACAGTAGTTTCTTTTGCCTTTTTACTATTTATATTAGATCCAAAAGATGAAATACTTAGGTATAAATTTATATGAATAAGTACAAGATCTGTATGAGGAGAACTATAAAGTTCTGACAAATGAAATCAAGAACTAAATAAATGGAAAGGTATATTCCATGATCATGGATAAGAATACTCAATATTGTTGTCAGTTCTTCCCAATGTGATGCATATATTAAATGCAATCACAGTTAAAGTCTCAAAAGTTATCTTATGAAGATCAAAAAATTCATTTTAAAGTTTACATGAATAGACAAAAGGGTCTGAATAGCCAATACAAGGTTGGAGAAGAAGAAGAAAATTGGAGAACTGACACTACCTGAACTCAAGACTTACTATAAAGCTAAAATAATGAAGATAGTGTGGTACTGGTAAAGGACAGACAAATAGATTAATAGAACAGAATAGAGAACTGAGGAATAGACCTTTATAAATATAAATATTTATAATATAAATATTGATCTTTGACAAAGGAGAAAAGCAATATATTAGAACAAAGGTGACTTTTTGAACAAGTCATGCTGAAACAACTGGATATCCACACAACAAAAAAATGAGTCTAGATACAGAACTTATCCTATACAAAAATTAACTCAAATGAATCACAGATATAAATGTAAAACACAAACTACAAAACTCCTAGAAGATAATGTAGAAGAAAACCTAGATGATCTTGGGTATGGTGATGACTTTAAAATACACACAATTCATTGAAAAAAAATGATTTAGCTGGACTTTATTAAAATAAAAAACTCTCTGAGAAAGTCCATTATCATGAGACTGTAAAGATAAGCCACAGACTGGGAGTAAATATTCACAAAAAATACATTTGATCCAGAATATACAAAGAACTCTTTAAACTCAACAATAAGAAAACCAACAATCTGATTATAAAATGGTCCAAAGATCTTAACAGATTCCACACCAAAGAAGATATACAGATGGCAAATAAGCATATGAAAAGATGCTCCACATCATATTTCATCAGGGAATTGCAAATTAAAACAATAATGGGACACCACTACACACCTATTAGAATGGCCAACTGAAACACTGACAACAACAAATGCTAATAAGGTTGTAGAGCTCCCTAATGCATTCCCAAGAAGTATTGAGACACATTTTATAAATTAAGTGCAGGCATATAAACATGTTTCCATACTAATATATTGACAGAGATCATCTGGGTGTTTACACAATAAAAGACTGAATAGAAAAAAATAGGTGAACTCCCAATCCATAAAACTAAATACTTTGTAAGTGTGTTGCTGCCACGTTTTAAATATAAATTAGGTTTAGCTGAAAAGTAATTTATAGAGTAAAAATCTGGTGTTGTGTTATAGCATCCCAAATTTTTTCTGAGAAAATAAAGTTGATATCATGAATTATGTATACATAGTACATTTTAAAAATATTTATTCATTTTAATTTTACCAAAGTGACAACATATCAAATCTTGGATCATTTGTACTTTCAAAGGTTATATATATATATATATATATATATATATATATATATATATTTATACACATATACAAATATATATATATTTAAACATACATGTACATATTTGTGTTTTAATATAAAAACCTTACATGATTGCTTTGATAGTTTCTCTAATTTACAAAATGTAATAGATAAAGTTTTATTTTTGACTGTTTAAGTCTGCATACTTGATATGTTTCAGAATTTTACTTTATAACATGGACTTCTTCACATAGACTCCCTCTGCACAACTCCAGGAGGCACCATTCCATTGTAGTCTATATGATTAATGGAGTTGTGCATTGTACAAACTGCAGCTGCTATGGAGGCCCTGTTTTCACAAGTGGTACTGTAACAGAATCTGATTATTATAAATATGGTATACTCAGAAAGATATTTAAAGAGAATGATAAATATACCTAAGTGGTTACCTTGCCTAGAGTCATGTTTTGGCAGTCTTTCATAACCCAAAATAATACCACTTAAAGTCAGCAAATATAGAAAATTCAGACCTCTCTAAAATCAGTGAATGTCAATTGTATATAATTTCATTTTCTGAGCACTTATTCCTAAAGCAAAAACAAAATAAAGAAAACACTTTTTTCTTTCTTATTTCAAAACCCACATAGATTATGGGTGTTAATGACACTGCACTTAAAAATTGTTAGCTTTGGGGGGGAAAAGTAACCAGATAGGAACATAAATTTTATTTTCTTTCTTTAAACTATAAAGTTACAGTGTCCTGAATAGACAAAATATGAGACTTATGTAAACACTCACTCTTTTAAGGGGAAAAAAAAAAGCAGCAAAAACAACATTGCATGTCTGGTCATATTTTGAAAAGGGGAAAGGCAACTGAAGCGTATCTGTAAAGATACCTTTTTTCTATTCAGTTTACCCTTGAGATGTAATGTACCTCTCAAAATAATCTAAACTTATCCAGATGATATTTTTAATCTTGAAAAAAGACTTTTTTTTTTTCTTGTTGGATGATCCTATTAGCAAACTGCTGGAAGGGAAAATCATACAGGACATAATTTGTAGTTTGACCTACTCACATTGGGTGTTGCTAAAGAAAATCAATCAGAAATTGTTGTGTTAAAATAACTCTATCTGCTCTAGCTGGCATGTGTGACTGACTTTAGAATCTATCATTTAAAGAAAATGGTTGACGTTTGGGTATACAATTTATCAAATTTCACTCTAGTCCTTTTTCTCCAAAGCACAGGAAAATAATCATCCCTCCCTAAATATAAATCTTTTAAGAGAAATTCAGAGATCTGTCTTCAGTAAAATAACTGATAAATAGCAGAGCATAATTTAAAGATGGTTTCCATCACAGATCACATGGCGCCTAAACTCTTGAACCTGTCACTCAAGTCTTTTCATCAGTTGGCCCACTAGCATTAATCTCAGCTCCTCTCTGACCAGTTTTCTGATTGGTCTTTTCATAATTACAGGTTTCCTGCTTACTGCGGCCATGAAGTAAACTCTTCCTACCGCCTGAAATGCTCCCCAACCTCTCTTCTGCCAACCCAAAGCTATTATTCCCTTACAGCTCAATTTGAGGAACACTCCTTTTAAGGAATCAAAGATAGAAAAAGAAAAGAAGGAAAGAGAAAGGCAGGAAGGGAAACTATAATGGGTGGAAGGAAGGGAAGGAGGGAAGAGTACTTTCAATCATTACATTTTTATTTCCTCATTATTAAATGCCTTCCAAATATAGCACTATACCTTAGGAACTAATTACATAGCTCTATGAGATCAGAGCAACTGATTTTTTTTTTCCTCTTGTTTTTCTCAGTATAGGAACTATTTTTATTTACCTAATGTTTTGGTAATTGTTTACTGAACCAATTAACCTAAAAGAAGGGACATTTTTTTTATTGACCAAACCCAGAACATTATAGTTGGGGCTATTATTTAAAAAATCTGAATCACCCCTTTTAAATATCAGTCATTCAACCCATTATCAGAAAATTGAAAGTTGATATAGAAGAAATATGTTTACATTACTCATTTTTAATTATGAAGATTCTACTTTATATGGACCACCTAGGGAATGTTTATTGAATAATGGGAATGTCTATTATAAATTGAGGCTACTAATATAGTAGTATTAAGACAGCAGAGGCTGCTAATGCATTGACCACATCAAAAAGTATAGCTGTTTTAGGGGATGGGAACACACCACAAACAGAAATCAAACAAACCCAAAAAATAAAATTTATACTACAAATGACAGAAAAGCATAAACAGACTTAATGTTTTACACAATTTCTTATAAATCAATGAGAAAAAGGTGACCACTAATAAAAAATTAACAAAGCATATTTAGAAGAGAAGATATATAAAAAGTCAACAAATGTATATAAAGATTTTCACACTAGTACTCAAATGCAAATTGAGCTAAAATAATCATATTCCCCAAAATTACAATGGTAACATACTGTCTTGTGAGAGTGTGGTGAACTGACATTCTCATATACTGATGGGAGGAATATAAAATGGTAAACTCTCCAGAGAGCAGTTTGACAAGCTATATCAAACTTTAAAATGTGTTTACCTTTTGAGCCAACAATTTGAGTTTGAGTTTATCCCAAAGAGGAAATCAGACTATAGGCAGAATTGTTTATTTGTATACAGTAGAAAAAAATATATAACATCCGAACTGTGAATTACCTAAGTGCCTATCATTAGCAAGCAGTTTTATAAAAATATGCGGTGACTTCATATAATATATTGCAGTCATTATTAAGAATACTCATATAGGATTGTGTTTATGATGGAAAATTATTCACATTATGTTAAGTAAAAAAAAAAGACTACTGAATGTGTTTATTGTGATTGCAGTTTATAATTTTATATCCATATATATGTATATATAGAGAGAGAATACTCCCTGAAGGACAGACATCAAATCATTAGCTACAGCCATTTGATAGTAATAGTATATATCTCATAGTATCTGCTTTCCCTTTATGTTTGTCTGTATGTCCTCAAATTTTTTGCAGTCAGCATGTAGCTTTTTCCCAGAGTGAAGACTATATAAGTTTTATCTCATTTCCTTTTACTTTTCTTATTCAGCATTATTTCTTCTTTTTCTTGCTTATTTAACTTTAAAAGATTGTATAACATTATGAAAATGTCTGCTTTATTTTGAAGAGATGCATTTCATGTTTATGCGATTAGGCAGTGTTCTTTTTCCCTAAAGCAAAAGGTTCTATTGCAAATGATTTAATTGTTACTCGAGGATGAGCATCTTATTATTCATGAGTTATATAAATCACCAAAATGTCCACAGTGATCACAACAAGACTTGGAAAACAAGGATGCTAGCTACAGGGAGTTACTTTATTACTTAAGATATTATCCAGCCAATAGATGGCAAGAAGTGGCAGGATGAATGGAGTCTAAGAAAAATCAATGTCCCTATTTTGTGATTACATACTCAGCAGAATCCATTAATAATCCAAGCTTCTGGTTTAAAGAAAAAGTACTCTTTTCATTCTTCTCTAAGATGTCTGGACATGTCTAAAATAGATTATATAATGTTCAGAGACCGCATGTTAAAAGAAGCATATTCAAATCACAATGTGTTAGGAGAAAAATAACCTGGATTTTTCATGACCAGAGAACTGACTCTGAAGAAGAAAAAGTTCAGAGAAGATATAATAACTATCTTCAGATCTAAAGATCTGGCAAGATAAAAAAGAGATTTGTCTTTGTTTGACTCCCAGCTGGCAGACCAAAGACCAATGACTGGCTACTCTGAAGGAAGATTTTGACTAGGTATATGCAATCACTTTCTAAAAAATAGACATATACAGAAATGGAAAGGATAAGCTGTGGAAAGGCAGGGGCTTATGCCTTCCACACTCTGATACTAGCAACTCCTAGCATAGATCCTGGCAAACAAAAGGCACTTACAAAATTTTATTGAGTGAATTGAGAGGTAATAAATTTTATCTTCATTGAGTGTACTCTGATTCACCTATATGATTATTTTGGAAAGATATTTTGTAAAATAGTTTACAGCATTAGATAGGAGATTGAGTCAGATTATCTATAAGTGTGTGGCTATCCATCCCAAATTTTTCTAGGATTTTCTAGTATAATTCCAATTTAAACTATTTTTGTCCTGTTCTTCCCTTGAGTATACTTCCAAATGTTGTTTTGTTAGTAAAGCTAATAAAATTTATGATGAGCCAGTCTTACTCTAGGTAGCATAACTAATAGAATGACAAAGTAGATTCCTTTCTACAGGCTGGAAATCATGTTGGACTGCTATAGTTGGTGTGGATAGAGAACTACAGTTGTTTATAACTGGGAAGTCATTCGCTATAAATGTATAGCTAGCTCTATCTTGGTGAATGCAGACTTAACTGTTACACATTTCTGTAATCAAACAAAGCCAATCAAAATTGTATGTAGAGTAACATGTTTTTATTGATTATTTTCTTTAAGAAGATGATTTTGGTCACAGTTCTATACTATTCGGCCATACATAAACCAGTGTTTCCATAGCATTCAAGTTTGATTACGAGGCCAGACTTAAGTCTTCATGTTTGACAGATGGTTGGGAATATGCAAGTAAGTGTGCATTGTGCAGAAAAGCATGCAAGTGAAGAGTCAATCAAGAGAGAATAAACATGCTTAGAAAGAGACTACCTTATTGGTATTCTGACTACAGAATCAAGCAACTTTCTATGCAAATTATGCAGCTGCATCAGCACCATTGACACTATAGGAGTAAAGAGGATAAAAATCCCAAAGTTTTCTGTGGCAAACTAGCTCTGTGCTTTATCAAGGAAATAATAGAAGGGTAGGTGAGGTAGAGTGTTTTTTGTTGGTTGGTTTGATTTTTTTTTTAATTGCTTATTTCTTTTGTTTGCTTGAAGCACTAATGACCATAGCAAACGTGGCAAGTTTAACTGATGAATATAGAGTTTCAAAGCTCCCAGAGCATGGCTTTTGGACTAATAGAAATTTAGATGGGAACAGCAACCTACTTTCCCTTATTTCAGGATTAGCATGCCTGCTGGTACAGACAGAATTCTTCCAGTGTTTATGGGTGGAGTGTCTCTCTCTTTCTTTCTCTCAGGCTCTATCTCTGTCTGTCTGTCTTTCTGCCTCTATTTCTCTCAAAAGAACAACCAAATTGGTACAACAACCCATTATTCAGAGAATGTTTTACGGTTCTTATTTGATACTCAGTAACTTAAAGAATTTAGGACATTTTAACTAAAGAGATCAAGAATTTTAGATGGGAAGAGACACACAGAACTAACAGTTAAGTGAACAGATATGTTTGCTCCATTTAAACAGCAAGAAATCAAACTCGAATTATCTTTTTTTCAATAAAAAGCAAAATATATAAACATCACATATTAATATTTACAATTTGAAGCAACTCTTCTATGAAGCCATTCCTGACTTCCATAAGCCATGCTGAATCCTCCCTTCCTACTGACCACTGTTGGGATTTGACATTAAGGCATTGCACTTTACAGTGTTAGTTTGTATGTCACCTGACTATGGAGGGAGTTCCTCTCAGGCCTGCCCTTGCCTTTTGAAACACACACACACACACACACACACACACACACACACACACACAAATACACATGTACAAAAACACAAACACAGTTGATTCCTAGGAGCTAGAGGGAGATAGTTAAATCTTTATATTGTAAGCTTTCATTACAAGGTCAGCCCAGACATTATGCATCTGGATATATCTGGATATTTCTGGATATTTGTGCCCCTTCATGTTTCTTCTAACATTCTTAAATATATGTACACAAGTTCCTTAACACTTCTTCATTCAAGAGCTTTCTCTTTCTTTGATGCAGGCTGGATTTAATGACTCTCTTTTAGAGAACAGAATATGGCAGAACTGATGGGATGTCACTCCTAAAATTAAGCTATAAAAGAACTGTGGCTTCCATGTTGTAATTACCATAAGGCTTTCTTTCACTCTCTTGATATCTGCCTCTTGAATCATTTGCACTGGCATAAGCCATCCGCTGTGTCACAAGGACACTCGGGAAGCTTTTGGAGAGGCCCACTTGTCTGGGACCTGAAGCCTGCCATCAACCACATGAGTGATGTAGGAGGAGGATCCTCATCCCAAGGTGAAATGATTACAGCCTTGACCAACAGCCTTACTGGTGAGAGCCCCCGAGCCAAAACCACCCAGCTGAGCCAGCTTCAGATCCTGACCCACAGAATGGTTGACTTTAAGTGTTTAAGTGATTTTGAGCTGCCACATTTGGGATAATTTACATAGCAGCAGATAAATAGCATATTTCCTATTTATAGCAATAGCTGAAATCTCTTTTTCCTCCAATTTCAGTCACCCTCCAGTTCTCACATCTTCATCTTTTGTTGTCTCCTCCCCTGTGTCAGGCTGCTCTTGCACAACACACTTGTCCTACTCTGATGGCTCCTCACTCTTAGGAGGCCTTCTGGAGTTGAAAAAAAATCAAATTCTCCACTGTGAATGGCTCATATCCCAAATTAGATTGCACATAATAGGTGCTTAATAAATATCTCTTCATTGTATAATCAAATTTCTATTTCTTCTGATTTGTGCAAATAAAAATCATTCATTTGAAAAATAGCATTTTCTTATTAGGTCAGACAAGAATTATAAAGAGAACTGTTTAAGTGTTTGAAACTAAGCCTTTCATAAGCAAGACTTACTATAAAACCTCACCTGGTACCTGAGCCAAGCAGATATTGGTCTCAGTGCCTTCTTTGGCTTCAGAAACCAGAGATAGTGTGCATTTAAGTTCCACATGGGCAAAGCTCAACAAGTATTTCACCCTGAGGAAAAATTGTAGGTTCAAGATCACTGTCTTATAAATGCATTTCCAGTACTAGGTATTGCCAGTAATTTTCAGATTTGTGTCTATTGCTACCTTTAATAATCAAGATAATTATTAAACAATTGTGGTATGCCTGCCATACTAAGTTCTCCGAGTCAGTTTGTTTACAAATACTTTTTTCACTATCGGTGTGTGACATGGGTTAGCAAAACAAACACAGTTACTTGTAATGCCAAATAGGCAAAAGAAATGGACAGTGATTTGATGAGCCCACAGGCATGTACTCATAAGCCAAGTACTGTAAAGGAAAAATACAGATTACTATAAAGACCTGTATTAGAAAGCTTTCTCTAATCTGGGACAGAGAATCACAGAAAGTTCCTCTGAGCTAATTACCTTGGGTAGAGATCTAGGATAATATGTAACTAGGTAAAAGTGTAGGGCTGATGGGAAGCTAAGTTAGCTGAGCATTTACAATATACCAGGAACTGTCTAAGCACTTCAGGTATCAACATAGGTAATCCTCACCATAGGAGGTGGGCTCCAACTAACCACATTTTAAAGATATGAAACCTGAGAACTAATGTCCACATACTTACTGCTGTTCCAGACTTTCTGCAAAGACTGACTTAAACCGTAGGGACACCAAAGAAAACTGTGAATGAAAGTGATTGTTCAGACCACTTTCTAGCTAAGCAGCATGTCATATTAATTACCTGTGGAAGTTTTAACAATTGAAATACCAACAAATAGAACATGGTATGACTTTATTACCTTCCAAACATGTTTTCTAAAAAAATAAGATATAAATCATATTACAAAAATTTTGTTTTAAATTATTACGCACTTTTATAATTTTCTTGATTTCTTTATGCTTTCTACACAACCACCCCAGGCTATTCTTTTTTATATAATAAATACTGCTAAACAAATACATATACTCGGCTTATATACAGTTTATGAAAATGGACACTGTTACTGTATATTAAGTTACAGCCAACATTGAGAAAAGAGAAGGGAAAGTACTTTATTATTCTTTGTTAAGTAATGAATATTTTGGAGTAATGTAATCCTTAAACACAAATGAGCATAACTTTGATATAAATGTAAATTTTTTTAAATCTTGAGATGTTCCTTAAGATAAACTCTATGACTGAAGTCCTGAATATTTAATTGTTCCATTTTTACAAAATGAATGCAGTCATTTATTCAATATAATTAGTTATCTAGATGAAAACAATTATAATTGAACATAGCTATTTCCTAAATACATTTTAAATACCATAGATAAGCCTACATTAAATACTTGGTCTATTGTTTGGATAGATTTTGTTTGCCACTCCAAGATCCACTCCCCCTTTTTCTACCCTACTCTGTGCCTCAGAAGGCCAGCATTTCTAGAAATTATCAGTAGGCTCCTTTAGCCTTTGACCTCTAGCTGAGCCAGTGGGGTGACAGGGGGCATGAGTGGGAGGAGAGAAACTGAACTGGCTTTCCTCTCAGCTCCCTCTCTACTGGGTCAGTGCATATTGGGTGTGTCCTCTAGAGAAGGATAAGGTTCCTGTCATGTCGATACAGCCCTTCCGTCTGTATTCTGGAAACTGTACCATCCCTTTCCCCATAAGGCCCAAGAATAAAAATAGATAGAGTGCTGAACCATCCTTGTTACTTTCTCCCAAACCAGCCTCCATCTTTGTAAATAATCCCGTTATTAAGCCCTCCTCAGTTACCCAGGGCCAGTAATATAGTTATTTGTAGAAGCCTGACCATAAAATAATTGACAATAGGATTGGCCTCCAGAATTTGCCTTCACGGAATTCTGAACTGGGCTGATCACATATGAATGGGGTATCCAGAAAATTTACTGGACAGGAGTAGGGTGAAGTGGAAAGGCAACACCAAAGAATATGGTATTAGACAAAGAGGGCAAAACAAAAGATGAGAAAATAGAGGTTGAGGAGAATGAATGTATTGATGTGGGTGCACTTACTCAGGATTCAGGACTTGAAAGTGTGGCTCGAGTACCCAGAAGTAGCTTTACTAGTCTGCTTGGCTTGTTAACTAAAGATTGAACTCAATGGTGGACTACAGTCAATTAGGATGATGTGCCAGAATTTCTCTGCTATAATGCAAGGAGAAGATTCAGATAGCTCAGGAAGAGGAAACAATGTATAACCTATTTAGCCGCTTGCTAACCATTATCCCTAGGTGGGTCCGGAGGACACACTTCTTTGATCAAGGCATTAAGAAATGCATTGGTGAGGGAGTCAGTAAGATCACTGGTGGCTGGTCTCTGTAGGCTGACTCTGAGCATGGGAACCATGTTTGGAATATAGATCACATTTGCCATTCCTACGACATGCCTATACTTTAAACACTGAATGAATTTTTAATAATATTATTGAGAAAAGAATGCTACAATGAAATCCCCCTTTTAAAAAATCTCCCATAAAATCTACACTGGTCACTAACACTTTAATGAATATACTTTGCATGATTGATACAAAAAAACCACTGAGTCCTATTTCAGGTTTGGCACAAGGCGAAAACGAAAACTGATACATGAGATTGGTCCAAAGTAAATCACTTACAAGTTGGGTTTTCATTGACAATACTCTTAATCTCTATGAAGCCCAGTTTCTTCATCCACAAAATGAAGGGAATAATATCTGTCTCTCATAGTTGTGAGGATAAGCAAAATAGAGGGCAGTAACTCAATTAATTAAGTTTGCCGTCTTCTGGGCTCCAACACCTTGGGCATTTCTCTCTCATAGCACTTGCAACCTAGTACCATATGCTATACTGCAAACCTCTTAAGTTTGGGATCCATGTCTCTTTATATCATTTTATATCCCCAGGGTCAATACCTCAACACATCATCAGAGGCCAACTGTGTGAGCAGTTGAATGAAGAATAAATGTGTTATATTGATAATGAAATGAAAGTAGTCAGCTTGTGATTTACCTTCTTTTCTATTCCTTTGTGTGTTTAAATTTCATTGCCATCTGCTCCCTTTATAACCATAAACAAATTACTTAACTTTACTGAGCTGTAGTTTCCTCATCTTTGAAACTGGGAAAGATTTGTATCATTGAACTTTCAAGTGTTATAAAAAATACATATATAATATATAATATAAATAAATATATAATAAATACATAAATATATTTATAAATATAATATAAAATATATAAAAATAGTGACGTTATAAAAAACTTTGAAGTGTTATAAAAAATAAATTATAGGGGCGCCTGGGTGGCTCAGTTGGTTGAGTGTCTGACTTCATTTCAGCTCAGGCCATGATCTCAGGGTCATGAGATAAAGCCCAGGATCCGGCTTCATGCTCAGCAGGAAGTCTGCTTGAGGTTCTCTCACCTTTCCTTCTGCCCATCTCCACCCTATGCTCACTCTCTCTGTCTCTCTCAAATAAATAAATAAACCTAAGAATAAAATAAAACAAACTATATAACATTTAAGGTATCTGGAAAATAGGGAATACTTCATAAATTTTATTTTCGTTTCTCTTCCTCCTTTGTATCTCAAGGGCCTGGCACATTATAAGCACTGAAATATTGTTATCTGTGATGGATCATACATGCATTTCTAATTTTAAAGTTTATACACCATTTATTCTTTAAAAAAACAACAACTCCTAAGTATCAGATTACTGTCCATGGGATTTCAAAATATTTTTAAGTCTTTTATAGTTCAAGTGTTCTAAGAATTTGGAAGAGGCCCCACTTCTGAAAACTATTTCAGTAAATCCAAAATGGATAGTTGTGGAAAATATTTAACATTCAATAGTTAATTTTGAATAGAAAGGATATATAGTTAATTTTTTCCTTTTTATTTATACAAATCACAGGAAACAGTTTAGATAGGTTATTCAAAAGAAGCTCCCCACATCATTTCTAATGGGATACATCAACTCAACTGTTGCCCGAAGATTATTCCTAACAAATGTACATATTGTTTGACTTTACTTGGAATAAACAAAAAGCTTAAAATTAAATTATTGCTTAGACATAAAACCATTAAGTTAAAATAAGTCCAGACATTTGGAATTAAGTCAGTTTAAGATAGTCACCTTTGATTAAAACATAGCTACAATGTTTGGATTATTTTATTAACTTTATGTCATAACCATAAAAACTCAGTTAAATTTTAACAGTAAGTTCATAGTGCCTTTACACAAATTCACAAACAGAAAAAATCAGTGTCTTTACACAAATTCATTTAAATACTGCAAGGGACTCCAAAAATTACTAAACCACTAAGACAAAAGACAAAAAAAGAAGACTTTTAAAAAGGCATTTAAATCTCTACTGGCCTGCCTTTCTTTCTTCCCTTCAAATAGAAAAACATATATGTGTAATTGACAAAAGTCAGTGCTATTTCACTGATTTTTTTTAGGGCTCTCGTACTGTATCACTATCTAAAATATAAGTAATTTGAACTGATTTAGAAAAGGAAGCTTTACTTGGAGCCTTATTTGTGTTGAGTGACTTTTCAGAAATCACATTTTTCAGATTAAAGGGAATGTTTTTGGTAACATAAGCTGTACTTGCCATTTCAAAATTATAATGAATTAAAGGATGAAGGACATGTTAAAGTATGAGTGACTTCATAAAATAAGCATTTTACATAACTTGTAAATTTAAATTTTTGTTAACTTGAAGACAGAATGATTTAAAAATGTAATGTATCAATTTGCCAAAGAAAGAGAAGAAACTTACCTACTTACTATTTTAAAAGATTTCCAGTGAGATTTTTGTATGTAGTCAATGGAAAACTTTTGTTCTATGCCATAGATTTCCAGTTCCTAATACAGCATTGTGACAGGAGGCTTTAGATACTGAATCTGTGTCCGTGTGTGTGTGTGTGTGTGTGTGTGTGTGTTTAAACATAGATATATATAGGGAGAGTGATAAAGATTTCATTATAATAGCCTCCTTAAGGAGCTCTTAGAGTGAACTAGAGAAATCCTAAGTTTCTGTTGAACAGTTTGGATCCTAAAAGCAGTTGTGATGTTGCTGATACTACCTGAATATACATACACTGAGATTCTCCCCTTAGGACAGTGACAGATCTTGGTACATACATCCTCAACTACTGGGAAATATTAAAAATGTAATAGGTTGTGTGGACAAGCACAAATGTTAGAGACACAATGAAGAACTGAGGCAGAATTGAGTGACAAGGATCATCTCCTACATAAGCGCACTCCTTCAAGACTGGGAAACATGGCTATTTCATCCAGAAGCCAACACAGAATCAAGCAAAAGGAAGAAATAGAGGAGTATGTTTCAAATGAAAGAAAAATGTTAAACCTTGGGAAAAAACTTTAATGAAATAGAGATAAGAAATTTACCTCATAAAGAGTTGAAAATAATGGCCTAAAGATGCTCACTGAGGTGGGGAAAAGAATGAATGAACACAATGAGAACCTTAACAAAGAGATGGACAATATAAGAAAGTACCAAATAGAAGTCACGGAGCTGAAAATCATGATAGCCAAAGTGAAAAAAGAAATACACTAGAGAGGTTCAACCGCAGACTAGATGAAACAGAAGAAAAGATCAGTCAGATGGAAGAGAAGACAATGGAACTCATCCAGTCAGAGCAGCAAAAGAATGAAAAAAAAAATGGTAAAGATCACCTAAGGGACTTACAAAACATCAGAATACTAACATTCACTTCAGAGTTCCCAGGAGAAGAGAGAAAGGAATAGAAATCTCATTTGGAGAAATAATTACTAAAAACCTTCCCAACCTAGAGAAGGAATCAGATATCCAACCCAGGAAGCCCAGAAAGTTCCAAATAAGATGAACCCAAAAAAGACCAACACCAACACATGTTATAATTAAAATGTTAAAGACAAGTAGAGAATAAAACAATTTATTACCTACAAGGCAACCTCCATAAGATAATCAGATTTTGACCAGAAATTTTGTAGGCCAGAACAGAATGGCATGATATATTCAACTTACTGAAAGGAAAAACTTCCAATCAAGAATATTCCATGTGGCAAACTTATCTTTCAGAATTGAAAAGAAAGATAAAGAGTATTCCAGACAAGCGAAAGCTAAGGAGTTCATCAGCACTAAACTGGCCTTAAAAGAAATGTTAAATGAACTTCTACAAGCAGAAAGGAAAGGACACTAATTAGTAATAAGAAAACATAGAAAAGAATACATCTCACTGGAAAGGTAAAAATATAGTAAAGGTAGACATGATATTATATAAAGAAGATCCTAAGTTGTCCATCAAAAAACTGTAAGAACTAAAAAATTCAACAAACTTGCAGGATAAAATGTCAAATATACAAAAATCTGTTGTTTCTATATACTAATAACAAACCATCAGAAAGAAAAATTAATGAAACTCTCCAGTTTATAATTGCATGGAAAGGAATAAAATGAGTAGGAATAAATTTAACTGAGAAGGTGAAAGACCTGTATATTGAAAAGCACAGGATATTAATGAGAAAAAAAGGAAGACACAGATAAATGAAACAATAGTCCATGCTCAAGATTTGAAATTATCAATGTTGTTAAAATGTCCATATTACCCAATGTGATCCTACAGATTCAGTGCAATCCCTATCAAAATTCCAGTGAAAAATTTCATAGAAATATAACAAATATTCCTAAAAGAACCACAAAAGACCCCAAATAGCCAAAGCAATATTGAAAAAGAACAAAGCTGGAAGCATCACACTCCCATATTTCAAAATATATTAAAAGCCATAGTAATTAAAACATTATGCTATTGATATAAAAACAGGCATATAGATCAATGGAATAGAATAAAGAACTCAGAAATAAACCCACACATATATGGTCAATTTATTTATTATAAAACCAAGAATATGCAATGGGGAACATTCTCTTCAGTAAATGGTGTTGGAAAACCGGAGCAGCCACATACAAAAGAATGAAAGTCAACCACTATCTTACAGCATACACAAACATGAACTCAAAATGGATTAAAAATTTGAATATAAGACCTGGGGCACCTGGGTGGCTCAGTTGTTAAGCATCTGCCTTTGGCTCAAGTCATGATCCCAAGGTCCTGGGATCAAACCCCACATCTTGCTCCCTGCTCAGCAGGGAGTCTGCTTCTCTCTCTCTCCCTCTCCCTATTTGACATCCCTCTTTGATTGTCTCTCTCTCTCTCTTTCAAATAAATAAAATCTTTTTTTTTAAATAAAATCTTTATTAAAAAAAAGATATAAGACCTGAAATCATAAAACTCCTAGAAAAAGCATAAACAGTAAGTACCTTGATACAGGTCTTTGTGATGATTTTTTGAATCTGGGCACTATAAAAGCAAAAGCAACATAAGCAAAAATAGAGACTGTGGATTCTGACAAATGAACTGAGGGTTTTGGAGGGGAGGAGGATGGGGGTTGGGTGAGCCTGGTGGTGGGTATTAAGGGCACATACTGCATGGAGCACTTGGTGTGGTGCATAAACAGCGAATCTTGGAACACTGAAAAAAATTTTAATTTAATTTAAAAATAAATAAATAAACAAGCGGGACCAAACTAAAAACTTCTGAACAGCAAAGAAAACCATAAAGTGAAAAAGCAAGCTACGGAATGGGAGAAAATATTTGCAAAGCATGGATCAGACAAGGAGCTTATATTAAAAATATATAAAGAACTCACATAATTTAATAGCAAATAAAAAACACAAACATTCTTATAGGAAAATGGGTAGAAAATCTGAATAAATATTTTTCCAAAGACCTACAGATAGCCAAGAGGTACATGAAAGTATGTTCAACACCATTAGTCATCTGAGAAAAACAAAACAAAATCACAATAAGATATTATTTCATACCTGTTAGAATCGTTATTATCAAAAAGACAAGAGATAAGTATTGGCAAAGATGTGGAGAAAAAGAAAGAAACACTTTTGCACTGTTGGTTGGAATGTAAATTGGTGTAGCCACTATGGAAAAGAGTATGAAGTTCCTCAAAAACTTCAAAATAGAACTAGCATGTGATCCTGCAATTCAACTTGAGTATCTGTCCAAACAAAGAAAATACTAACTTAAATAGATATTTATTGCAGCATTATTTACAATAGCCAATACATGGAAACAACCTAAGTGTCTATCACAAATGGATAAAGAAAATGTGGGGTGTGTGTGTGTGTGTGTGTGTGTGTGTTATTCAATTGTTAAAAGAAAAAATGAAGATTTTGCAACATGGATGGACCTCAAGTGCATTATGTTAAGCGAAATAAGGCAAAGAAAAACAAATACTTTATGATGTCTCTTATATGTGGAATAAAAAATAGAAAGAAAGAGGGGGGGAGGGAAAAGAAAGAAAGGAAGAAAAAAGAGACAGAAAACTAAAAAACAAAAACAAAACCAAGATAGAACTAATTGGTGATTGCCAGCAAGGTGCAGCAAATAGCAGGAGAAAGTGGTGAAGAGTTTCAAAGGGTAAAATGAAAGAAATATATTCTTACTTTTCAAAATAGTAGAAATATGTTCTTTGGGGGCATTAAACAATAAAGCATAAATTTTACAGATAATTACAGATTTCTTCAATATGAAAAGTTCTTCATTCAAAAAATAATTATTCTGGCACATATCCCAGCTCTGATTGATTATCTTGTAATGGATCATGCAGTAATCAAGAACAAAAGAAAAGTGGATACATTTTTAGAAATCCACTTGAAGGCTTTGGATATCTCACAAGGCAGTTAGGACTTAAGGCACAAATCCAGAAAGAAATGAACCTAATATTTTTGTTCTGCTTTTCCCCTAGGGGCATTTATTTTAGAAAGTACAAGGCAAGAAGTTGAGAAACAGGTAGAGGACAACCTTTAAGAAGCAGAAAAGCCAACGGAACTTTTGGCAATTTTGTAAGGCTAGGAAAACAAAGGTTAGAGTATGACTATTCCAAGGCTGTCAGGATTAAGAAATCGAGATCACGGATAGAAGGTAGATGTAGAACAGTGAACCTTATACTCTAAATCAGCTATCCACTCCACACATATGCTGATTCTTAAGATTTGGCACGCAAATGATTCAAATGTTATGCAGATGAACCTCTTCAGCAAGCAGATCTTTAAGCAGTCTTATGGTATGAGGGGCATTAAAAAAAAATAAAGTTCAAAAATCCACTGGCCAGTTGGGATCTTAGAGTGATATATCCTAAGAATGGAGGTGAACTGAGGCATACTTAGCCTTACAGCGTTTGGAAACTAGCTCCATTATTTTTCAGTCCATAATTGGATTAAAATTACTCTACTCCTACTTATGCCTGTCTGGAGGAAGATAAAACAAGTCAGTGACCTGATGGACAACTTCAACTGGCCAAATATATGTGTAATGGACTCCTAGAAAGAGAAAGGGAGGAGAAAAAAATATTTGAAGAAACAGTGACAAATTTTTATTTGAGTTTCATGAAAACTATAAACTCACAGATCTAAGCAAGAAGCTCAAGAAACCCCAAACATGAGACCCATAAAACTCAAGAGAAATCTTAAAAGCAACCAGAGAATAAAAACATCATCTTTTTTTTTTCACATGGAGGAAAAAAGATAAGAATGAGAACACAGTTCTCACTGGATGAGAACAAAGCTCTCCTTGAAAACATGCAAGCCAGAAGATGGTGAAGCACTAAAAGAAAATAAACTGTCACCCTAGAATTCTTTATCCAGTGAAGATACCTTTCAAAAATGTAGGTGAAATAAATAATTTTCTAGAGGTACAAAAGCTTAAAAATATATCATCAGCAGACCTGCATTACCAGAAATGTGCAAGTGAGTCCTTCAGGCAGAATAAAATGATACTAGAGGGAAATCTGGAGCTATACGAAAGCATGAAAGCACTGGAAATGGTTAATATGTGAGACAATATAAAATAATGAAAAATTATGTAAAGCAAAAATTAAAACTATATTATTGGATTTATAACATATAAAAAACCTAAAATGTATGGCAACAGTAGTACAAAGGCCAAGAGGAGAGAAAAAGGAATACATCATCCTAAGTTTCTATACATGAAGCGATACAGAATATTACTTAGCGTAGACTGGATTAAAGGTGTATACTATAAACTTTAAATCAATCACTAAAATTACACCAAGAAATACAGTAAAAAGAAGAATTGAAATGAAATAAAAATATGCTCAATTAATTCAAAAGTAGACAGAAAAAGAGAACAAAGGACATATAGGACAAATAGAAATAACTTGCAAGGTGTTAGTTTAAACTCAACTATATCAGTTATCACATTCAATGGAAATGTAAAACTAACGATATCAATTATCACATTAAATGTAACATCATAAATAAAAGGAGATCGTCAAATTGCCAACTGTATGACCCAGCTATATGATGCCTATGTTAAACACACTTAGAATATAAGGCCACAAATCAGCTAAAAGTAAAAAGATGGACAGTATATATACATATATATATTATATATATGTATATATATATATATATTATATATATATAATTCTAATAGTCATAAAAATAAGGGAGGAATAAGTTTATAAATATCAGAGAAAGTAGATATCAGAACAAAGAATTGGCTAGTGAAAAAGGTCATTTCATAGTGATAAAGGAGTCAATTCAAGAGGACAAAAATTCTAAACATTTATGTGTCTAAAAACAGAGATTCAAAATGTGTGAAACAAAAACTGATAGAATTATAAAGAGAAATGATAAATCCATAATTACAGTGGGAGATTTCAACCCCTTTCAATGACTGATAGAATAAGAAAACTAAATGAATAAAGATATTGAAGACTTGAACAATACTACTAAATAAAACAATACTACTAAATAACTTGACATAGTTGAATTTATAGAATAAAAACAAAACATTTCTCTAAAATGAACAAAGAATATTTATAAACTTGTCCATATTTTGGGACATAGAACAAGTATGAATTAATTTCAAAGACTTAAAACCATGCAAGATGTTTTCTGATCAAATTAAATTAGAAATCAGTAACAGAAAACTCTGTATTTGTATAAGCTAAATAACACAGTTCTCAACAATCCATAGATTAAGAAGAAATCAAAAAGGAATTTTAAAACTATTTTGAATGGGATAAAAATGAAACAAAATATATTAAAATTTATGGGATAAAACTAAAGTAGTATTTACTGGGAAATTTATACCACTAAAGAAAATGTCTTTATCTCTGACCTCAACTTCCACCTTACGAAATTAGCAAGAAAGAGAAGATTAAACACAAAATAAATAGAAGAAAAGCAGGAAGTAGGAATAGAAACCAAAAAAATACAAAAGCAGAGCTCTTTCTTAGAAGATTGATACAATTTATGTCTCTGTGAAGCCTGACCAGAGATAACAAAGAGAAAAGACAAAATCACCAATATCATCAAAAGAGAAGTGACATTACTAAAATTTCTACAAATGTTAAAAAGATAAGGGAATATTATTGTCAAGATCTGTGAAGGGTCTGAGATTTTACATACTTCACAGTTTAGCTATCAGTTTCATGGATGCTGGCAGAAGACAGACTCCTGAGCCAGAGACAAGTTAGAGAAATAAATGTAAAATACCAAATTACACCAAAAGAAAGAATTAGGAAGGAAATTAAAAAACTAAGAGCAGAAATTAACAAAATGAAAAATATCAACCGATAGAGGTAATTAACTAACCCCTGAGGTTATTCTTTAGAAAGACTAATAAAATCGATAATGTTCTAGCAAGGCAATTTAAGAAAAAAGAGAGTACAAAATACAGTGTTAGTAATAAGACGGAGATCTTTTTAAAAAAATCATACAGACATTAAAAAGATAGTAAGATAATATAAGCAATATTGTATCTAAATTTTTATACTACATAAAAATTATAAATTTTATAAAATCTAATAACTCTATTATATCAAAGAAATTGAATTTAATTAAGATGTTTTAAAATTAGCTTAAAATATTTTCCTAAGGAAATTTCCAAGGCCAGATATCATCATATTTAAGAAAGAAATAAAACTAATCTTATATAAACCTTCAAAGTTTATAAAAAGATTAACAACCTTAATTTCAAAACTTGTCAAAAACATTACAAAAAAAGGCAAAGTCTTGATCTGTCATGAACATACATGCAAAAATTCTAAACAACATGTTAACAAATCAAATGCAATGGCATATGAAAAGATAATCCACCATGAACAAGTTAAGTTTACTTCAGGAATGCAAGATTTATTTAATATTTGAGAATATACCAATACAATTTATCACCTTAGACTAAAGGAGGGCAATCATACTATCTTCTCATTAGGAGCAGAACAATCATTTCATAGATCTGACACCCAGTCATTATAATATCTGCTAGAAAATGTTGTATAAGTATCATAATTAATGATCAAATATTGAAAAATTTACCCCTGAAAGCGGGAATAAGTATATCTGCTCTCACTACTTCTATTCAGTATACACTGGCAATTTTAGCCAGTTAAATAAGGCAGGAAAAAAATTGGAGGTATAGAAATGGGAAAGATCAAAAGCTGCCATTTTTCACATTTGACCTGATTGTATATGTAAAATGCAAAAGAACCTACAGGAAAATCATTGGAACTTACAAAAGAATTTTGTAAATCAATGAGCAAATAACCAATATACAGAAATATTTTTTCTATGTACTAGCAAAAAACAATTAGGAAATAAAATTTAATAAAATGACAACCTTTATAATAACATCAAAAAAGCATGAGATCTAAATGAAAAGTGCATAAAGCATATATACACAGAAGACTACAAAATGTTACTGAATGAAATTAAAGAACACCTAAACAAATGAAAGAATACACAGTGGCCATGTGCTGGAGGTCTCAATATAGTAAAGATTGACAGTTCCCTCCAAATTGATCTACATATTCAACATAATCTTATTAAAAATCCCAGCAGATTTTGTGCATTGACAAACTGATTCTATAATGTATAAAGAATAGTGAAAGACAAAAATGGGCTAAAATGATCTAGAAGGAAAAAATTAAACAGTTTATACTATCATATTTTAAGATTTGTAAATCTACAGTAATTAAGACAATGTGCTTAGTTTTGGACATCTAGACCACTGGAAGAGAATAAAAGACTCCAAAAAGAGACTCACAATTACATGATCATTTAGTTTAATGACAAAGGTGGCAAAGTAGTACAGAGAGGAAAACATGGTCTCTTCATTGAGTGATGTTGGATCAAATGTATAATTCCATAAGGAAAATAACGAATCTGGATTCTCAACTCACGGTATAAACAAAGATCAATTTCAAATGAGGTATACATCTCAATATGAAGGGTAGGGACGCCTGGGTCACTCAGTTGGCTTTTGATTTCATCTAAGGTCACAATCTCAAGGTTGCAAGATCGAACCCCATATTGGGCTCCCTGCTGAGCATGGAGCCTGCTTAAGATTTTCTCCCTCTCGCTCTGCCCCTCCCCACTCATAAATATATAAATAAATAAATAATGAGCAAATAAATAAATATGAAAGTTAAGCATTTAGACTATTTAGGCTAGCAGAAAACCTAGAAAAATATCATAATGGCCTTAAAAAATACTAACCAGAAAATAAAAACCTTGATCAACTCTACTGTAATAACATTACAGACTTGTTCCTAACTGAAGACACAATTAAAAGGACAAAATTTCAAGCAGATTGGGAGAGTGTTAGGAGAGAAAGACTTATCTGCAATAGATAAAAAGCTACAAAGCAGTAAGATATAAGACAGAGAAGCCAATAGTCATCAAGAAAATGCAAACTGTTGGAAGCTGACCTCTCTCTATACGCTCTCTCAGCATAGTTTCTCCATGTGGCTAGCTGGGCTCATTGCACGGACGGCACTCATTACATGGATCCCACAAGTGAAGTTTGTAAAAGGGAGGAAGGGGAAGCTGCCAGTCCTTTTTAAGGTTAGGTTTAGAACTGGACAGTGTCACTGTGACCACATTGCATTGGTAAAAGTCGTCACAGAACCAGCTAGGATTCCAGAGAAGGGGAAATTAATTCAACCTCTCAATGCAGGAAGTGACAGAATTTGCAGCCATCCATAATCCATCACATCTTCCCACCTCCCTCAAAATTATGCTTTTCCAAAACTAGCTCTATCATCAAAGTTCACTTCAAACCCTTTCTCTTTTATGAATTATTAACCCCCTAAACTGAAAATAGCTCTTCCATTTCCCCCTGTGAACTCTCATTTTATCTGTACCTTTCTCGGGGCACTTTTAACTCTCAACCTTGAATTATTTATATAAGTCTTATCTCCTCTACATTTCAAATAACATTATTTCTAGTTGCTGAAATAAGAAATTCATATTGTAGAAAATTATCAGGATATATGTCTGAATTATATGTGCCTCCCCCACATTGCTTTACAAATACGAGATGATTAATAAACATTTATTGAGGAACGTTGGAATAAAATCCAAATTTCTAATAGGCCAATACTAGAGGTTTCTGAAAGTATTTGACTTGCTACTTTCTTCTTTATCCTTAATCATATTTTTAAAATATAAATAGATAAAATAATATTAAATAATGTTTGTGTATATTCTACCAGGCTCATATGAGGGGCAGGGTACCATAATAAAGAAACAAAAGAAAATGACACAGTGCTAAAACTGAGCTCTTAGCTATGTGCCAGGAACAGCTCTGAG
Source organism: Mustela nivalis (assembly GCF_964662115.1). NCBI lineage: Eukaryota > Metazoa > Chordata > Mammalia > Carnivora > Mustelidae > Mustela > Mustela nivalis. Next base: position 124,420,707 of record NC_139021.1, read on the forward strand.
AACTTCATCTGCACAGCCCTACAAAGCTTTTAAAGAAAAAGAAGAAATAACCAAAGAATGAAGAACAAAGGAAACAAAAGAGTCAGGAGAAAATGTATCCTATAGACTCCTGAGCAGTTCTAAGACTTCTGAAATTCTGACATAAGTTGGCTTACTTGATGAGGGAAACCAGACTCTAAAAACATACTCAGGAAATGACTTTCAGGGAAAAAAAGGCATCTTTCCTCTGAATTAGAGTCTACATTTTCCATATTTATATGGAATACAGTCTATCTCATGAATTCTTATTTTTGAAAACAAAATTATCAATTCTTTCTTCCTAGAATTTCAAAGACTTCAAATTACCTTGGTGTAATTTTTAATATAATATTAAATCCTTTAATCATGCATACAGGAAAAGCAAAGCCTAAGAATGACTTACTTTTTAAAAATTGTGCTCTACCTAGACATAGTAGTCCACACTATAATTAGAGAAAATTAAACATATTTCTGATACTTTTTTTAACAATCAGAAAGTATTATGTGCTCAGTGCTATGCTGTATGACTGTTGAAAATTTTAAAGGAGTGTAATATGGTATCCAACATCAGAGAATATGCAGTCTGTTTGACAAGATAAAATTAAATAATTAGGGACTTAACAAAAAAGGTTTTGTTTAAAAAAAAAAGACAAAGGGTCAGGAAAGGGAGTAATTACTATGGAATATAACACAAAATAAAATTCTGTGGAGGAGTTGGGAATTGAGGTAGACCTACAAGGAATTATAGAATTTTAAAAGGTCAGCAAAGAACGTCCCAGATTTGAGAAGGTGGAAATTCGTAACAATATGAGCAAAGCCACGGAGGCAAGTATGTTATATTTTAACTAGATAACAGGGAAGAGACTACTCATCTTGAGCAGGGCTATGTATTAGAGAGTATTAGAAAATATAATTTAATGGGTAAGCAGGGTAGATTACTATAAATGGATGCTAGTCAGTGTGTGTGGTTCAGGCTTGGTACAATAAACAACTCAAAGGCGTTTTCATACTTCACTGTGAGAACATTTAATGAACTAAAGGGAACTTGCCTGAATTTTAACATAGGAAAATTCTTCCTGAAATACAGTACATTTGGAATGAAAGCTTTCTACTTTTTTGCCATGAATTCAGCATAATTTTCCATAAAGAGATTATTATTTTTGACATGAAGCAAAGGTCAAAGTTTGGGTGTGTATTTGTGTCCATGAACATGATGATGTGTGTAGATGTTTTAATTTACAAAGTCAGGGTCAGGAGGCAGGTTAGGGCTTCAAAGTGTCATAGTAGACTGTTCATTTCAGTCCAGAAAGTAGTCAGCTTACTGGAAAATAATCAACTGGATTTAAATTAAAATAGTTACATATTATTTGTGAAAAGCAATCCCAACTTATTTAAAGAAAAGTATAAAAATAAGCATTTTTTTCCACAAAGAGATTTTTATTTAAACATGAAGCAAAGGTCAGAATTTGTGTGTGTGTGTGTGTGTGTGTGTGTGTTTAACTTCCAAAGTGTGGTTCAGAAGACAGTTTATTACTACATTTAGTCAATCCAACCAATCAAGTTGGTCATCTCAGTCCATGAAGTAGACAATTTACTGGAAAAATTTCCAAAAAACTAACTTTAAAACAATATATTTACTAATTCATTGTGAAAAACCACTAATGAAAGTATTAATAAAGGTATTATTTGTTGAGATCTAAGAGCTTCTCATTCTGTCAATAGAAATAAATTCGATTAATCTGATGGGATACATTTCTCACAAAAAATGGTTAATTTCAACCCAGTGCCTATATCTTCTAGGTACTTAAAATTGATGTTCAATTCATTATAAAAGGCCAGCAAAACTGCCAAATGAAAAACTTTCATCAATTACTTTTCATTTCACAAATATGCTTTGAAAACACTGTTAATTTTACAGAAAGTCATTAGGTTAAATAAATTACCACTTGGATACACTTACTAATGAAGTAAAATAATTCCAATATATAATTTACTTCTAAATGCCTCAGAGCTTCAGAAAGTATTAATAAAACCCTGACTTCCTGTATCTTAAACCAAACAATAAGACTGATCATTGCTTTCCTGGGTCTTACTAAAACAAATTATGAAAACTATAATGGGCTTCTTGGAAAGGTAATGACATGGGCATGTTTACAAAACTCTTTTCTTTGATTTCTAACTGAAACTAAGAGAAGTTAGGCTGCTACTATAAATGCTTCAGACCACATTGAGAGAGGATACAGAGAGCCAAGTTTAGCTCTCCAGTTTATGACACAGTACAGAGCTGCAGGTGACATGTGATAAAAAAAAAAATCTAAAGATTCCTGCTTTTTTGTTATTGTTAGCTTCAGAAAGCCAAAAAATACACAGCATAGGGTCTACTTTTCTACTCCAAATGAGCAAGATTGCCAAACAGATAGGAAGTGGTTTCTCCAAACAGCACGCAGTCATCTCTGACCTGTTCTTTTAATCAAAGGTCATGCCATCTTGGGACAAACATTAAGTGGTAGGGTATGAAAGCCTTCTTTCTATGTTATTCTCTAGATTTTTTGATATTTTTTGACTGGAGGCTGCTTCTCTCTGCTAGGAGTTTATTCTATTTTGTGATTTGCTCCCTTAGCTTTCAATTACTGATTTGGGAGGATGTCAAGGGGCACCAGATAGAGGGTCCCTCACTCAAAAATAAGTAAACAGTTTTTTTAAAAAACATCTGTAATTAACAACAACAAAAATGAGAAAGAAGGAAAAGAAGAGGAGGAAGAGAGGGAAGAAAGAGAAAAAGAAAAGAAAGAGAAGAGGAAGGGAAAGGGAGAGAGGAGAAAATGAATGAAAAATACACACTGGCCTATTAAAAATAGATGAAGAAGACTAAAGATTTAGAGAAAAAATTTTAAACTATAAATGTTTCATAGCCCCAAAGAAATTAAGGAAACATGTATGACATATAAAGATATAAAACAGAGTAAAATGAAAAAAGAACTGATACTCTATAGAGAGAAAATGATGACATCAAAGAAATTAAAATATTTAAAAAATAATAAAGAGTAGAAATGACCCTAGAAAAACTGACCCATGACATGGAAATCACATAAGAAGTATGTGGAAAAAGACAGAGACAAGGATTATAAGAGATTCAGTGGAAACCCAATATATGGAGGACTGCCACCTCTGAAGAAAGCAACAAAAGAATAAAAAAAAAAAATCAAAACATAATTGAAGTAATATTTCTGAAATGAAGAAAGACAGGATATGAAGAACAAAAAGAGTCACTGTTCTAGAAGAAAAAGGTAAAGAAAGACAAACTCTGAGACATATCCAGGTGAAGTTATTGAACTTCATGGCTAAAGCATTTAAGCAATAAACATAAGTCACCTGGAGTGCGTGGGTGGCAGTCAGTTGAGTGTCCCCTGCTTGGTTTCTGCTTGGTCATGATATCAGGGTTGTGGGATCAAGCCCCATACTGGGCTCCATACTCAGGGAGTTTGCTTGGGATTCTTTCTCCCTCTTCCTCTGCTCCCCTCATTCATGCTTTCTCTCTTGCTCTCTCTAGCAAAATAAATCTTCAAAAAAGATAAGCTACCAACAAAGGGAGAAGGAAAACAAAAACACAAATTTAAGAATTCTCCTTAGCAGGTTTAGATGCAAGAATATTTTTTTAGGGGCACCTGGGTGGTTCAGTTTTTAAGCCTCTGCCTTCGGCTCAAATCATGATCCCAGAGTCCTAGGATCCAGCCCCACATCGGGTTCCCTGCTCTGCAGGGAGCCTGCTTCTCCGTCTCCCACTCCCTCTGCTGTGTTCCCTCTCTTGCTGTGTCTCTCTGTCAAATAAATAAATAAAATCTTTTTTTTTTTTAAGAATATTTTTTAAAGATTTTACTTATTTCTCAGAGAGAGAGAGAGTACAAACAAAGGGAGCGTCAGGCAGAGAGAAGCTGGTTCCTCTTTGAGCAAGAAGACGGATGCAGGGCTCAATCCAGAACTCTAGGATTATGACCTGACAAAGGCAGCCGCTTAATTGACTGAGCCATCCAGGTGCCGCTAGATGCAAGAATGTTGTGGAGCAATGTCAATGGAATTTGGGGAAAAAAGAGATTTGACTCTAAAATTGCAAATTCAGTCAAATTGGTATTCAAATATCTAGACAATATGAAATAATCTTGGATATACAAAGTTTGAGGAAGCATATCTCCTAGGTATACAGGTAACATTTTTGAAAAATCCATTAGTGAAAACAATCTAGTCAATATAGAGAGATTCATCCAAATAAAAATTACAGAAACGGCAAAGTCACAGGATGAGAGATGGTTGGTGAATACTGAAGTTGGCTGAGCATAAAATAAGGCCAAATTCCTAACTAACGAAGCATAAAACAATGTAATCATTATAATTTCCAAAAGAAAAACTACAAAATGTGGAAAGAAAATGGTGATAAAAGACTTTGTGAACACCACAGTATCAGGGTTCTGGGCATGAAACAGCATCCTTAAGAAACTTAAAAAAAAAAAAAAAAACTTTGCTTACATGGGGATGAGAACTTCCATAAGCTGGTAAGCACCTAGGTATAAGCAACAGCAGGAAAGGCATTGATACTTCTGGTAGAGAGTATTAATGTTCCTCCATTTCTTCTTCTTCCTGGGGAGGCTTATATCTCTGTGCTCCACTGAAGTTAGTGTTGGCCATTACTTGTCTGAGCTAAGAAAATGTGAGCTGAAATGTCATGAAACAGATAGGCAGAGACTTTTTAAAAAATATTAATTATTTATTTTAAAGTGAAAGAGAATGAGGGTGGGGGGGAGGGCAGAGAGAGAGAATCTTTCAAGCAGATTCCCCACTGAGTGGGAGCCCAGTACAGGGCTTGATCCTACAACCCATGAGATCATGACCTGATCATAACCAACTGAGCCACACAGGTGCCCCATGAGCAGAAATTTTAAGTTATATTGTGCTTCTCCATCCTCTGGATCCCAAACTGGACACCAGATAGCAGCACCACAATGAACAATAAACAGCTTTTATAGTTGTAAGTCACTGAGGTTTGGGGGCAATTTTTCAAAGTAGCAAATCTAGCTTTGTCTCACTAGTGTACTATCTCTAAGCCTGAAGAGGGAAGGAAAAGGCAAGTTGTCACTAGAGTATAAGAAGTGATGGAATCATTGAAAAGGAGCCTAGAACAAAAGTCAAAAAGAGGTATAATATAGGCAAAAACCATACCTAAGCAGTAGGAAATAGGGAAATAAGTACACCAACTTTTCTTTCTCTTTGCCCTTACATTCTCATTGTGGATCAACTGGGCCAAATCCAACTGGACTAAGAAGTAATCCATTCCACAGAATTCAGTGTCACAAGTTGGGTCTCCTGTAATCAGATGCTAAGATTAGTTTAGATGCAAAATCTTTACTAGGCATCAACACGTGTGAAGAGAAGGGGGATGAAACAGGATCAGACAGAGAAAGACATAAAACAACTACACAATGAACTGCAAAACATAAGCCACCCCCCTGTAGAGCTCTGAAGTGAGAATTATTCATCAGAGCATCCCACATAGGACCAAAATGGCCACCATATGTGTCCATCTTGCCAGAAGTAGAAAGCCTGGTAACAAAAGCTAGTTGATGTCACCTGGCTGAGTCATTTTGTCTATTCAGTCATTTAGGTCTTCCATGGTGGATGGCCTAGAGTAGGCATTAATGTGTGATACATATACACACACACAAACTATCTTTATATTTCATCTATTGTTTACAGAGAAGACGTTAACTTTAATCTGTCATCAAAAAATTGTAAATGCAATACTTTAGTCCCCAAAGAAAGCCTCTACAAATTCCTATATTTAGAAATAGTACATAACACACTGGCAATAATTCATTAAAATTAGGAATGAAAAACAACTAACAAAAACAACACAGTAATAAATGCTTGCAAATGTTAAAAGTCTCTGAAATGACTATAGCCAAAGAGTAAATCCAAACCAAAATTGCTAGAAAAATAAAAAATTTAAACACTAATTGCCAAATCTACAGAATACAACCAAAGCTCTACACAGGACCTTAAAGTTGTTTTACTATGAAATAAAAAAGAACTAATAAATAATCCTACTCAAGAATTTAGGGAATAAACAACAATTAATAGCAAAGAAATCAGAAAAAGTCATTAATTAAGAAAAAGAAGAAATTAATGAATTTTTAAAAAGAAAAGCAGCTGAATGAATAAATAATTGTTTCTTCGGAAAGAAAGTATACTAAGTAAAATATTAGCTGGTCTAAATTTTAAAAACATAAAGGGAAAACACTGATACAAAACTAAATGTGAATTAGAAAGTAGAAATGACCATAGATCACTATAGAAAAATGTGGTTGAGGGAGAAGAAAAAATTATCAAAATAGTCACAAGATGATTTTGAAAGCCTAAACCAACCGATAGCTGTACCATGGAAACTAAAAACAAAAAAATCTTCAGAGATGAATTTTTTAACCTTCAAATGGCAGTTAACATGTATTTAAACTCTTACAGGGTTACAGAAAGAAGAAAGGCTGCTCATGTTGTTCAGGAAGCCAAAATAATGATTCTAAGTCTTGTCAAAAGTAATCTAAAAGAGAAAACTATAAAGCAATTCACTAATGAATATTGGTGCAAATAACTCAAATACAATTTTAGCAAGTACAATTTACTGATACTTTAAAAGATCAATATGCTGTGATTAAGTAGAGTTATTGCAGGAATACAAGGACAGTCCTCTGACCTAAGCCATTTCTTAACAGACAAGAAGAAAAAATTATGTTATTTCCTTGATAAATATTTTAAAAGCATTTAATAAAATTTAATAGTCACACACACTCCTGACAAGAGCTCTTATTAAAATAGTAATAGAAGGATACTTTTAACATTTTTAAGGTATACATTTCCCAAACTTAAAGCTAAAGTACAAATACTACAAGCATTCCCATTAAAAATAGTGCCCTAGAGTTTCTGCTATTATTTAACAATTTTAATGACTTATAGCCTGTATAACAAGAGAATTAAATAAGCAAATTCATCTCCTTGGGCTGTCATAACAAAATACCACCCAGGCACCCCCATATATGAGATATAAGATGGCATTCAAATCAAAAAATGAAATATGAAAAATGGAAAAATGCCCATTACCAGGTCACTCTTAACATCAAAGAAAACACCAGATAAATAAAATATATAGTTAAGAAATTAAATCATAGTAGAACTAGATGAAAATATGAGTGAATTAATTTTTAATTTCTTTATAATTCTAGATGGAGAGAACTTTTCTGAGCATGTAAGAAAAAGATCAATTTATAAAAAACATCATAATTACATTTTTAATAGAGAGAACAAAAACAAGTTTGAAAAATTTTTAAAAGAGAAATATTATTTGTAATACATGTTAAACAAAGAATTAATATCCTTAGCAACTAATATATAAGAAGAGAAAGAAAGGGGCGCCCAGTGGCTCAGTGGGTTAAAGCCTCTGCCTTCGGCTCAGGTCATGATCCCAGGGTCCTGGGATCAAGCCCTGCATCGGGCTCTCTGCTCAGCAGGGAGCCTGCTTCCTCCTCTCTCTCTCTGCCTGCCTCTCTGCCTACTTGTGATCTCTGTCTGTCAAATAAATAAAAATCTTTAAAAAAGGAGAGAGAGAAAGAAAACACTACAACTGTAATATAAACAAACAATGTGAACAGCATTTCATGAAAGAAGAAACAAGTGTGTCAACTAGATATATGAAAAAAAAATTCAGGTTCACTAACAATCACAGAAATACAAACAAGGTAATGTTACACTATTTCCTTTATTAGACTGGCAATCCTGAGTGTTAGCCCTTTTGTGAAAAACTCTCCTGAATGGTCTGTGGAAAATTAAAGTGGTACTCTGCTAGAGTATAATTTGTTAAAATGTATCAAAATTTTTAAAAAAATCCTTTGATAATGGCAATTCCAATTTCAGGGTCTTAGTCTAAGAAGAGAATTCAACATGTACAGAGATATATCTATGAGGACTTTTATCCTAGTGCTGCTTTTTACAATCATGAAAATTTGGAAAATAATGTTCCTCAACAAGAAATTAAGCACATATGAATACATATATCCAATGTAAGAGTACATAATACCCATTAAAAATAATGAACTCATGAATTTTCACTCAAGATTGACAAGGAAAGATTACAAAATACCTCTATCCTATCACCCAATTACTTAAAATAAATATATACATATGCTGGGGCGCCTAGGTGGCTCAGTGGGTTAGAGCCTCTGCCTTCAGCTCGGGTCATGATCCTCAGGGTCCTGGGATCGAGCCCGGCATCGGGCTCTCTGCTCAGTGGAGAGCCTGTTTCCTCCTCTCTCTCTGCCTGCTTCTCTGCCTACTTGTGATTTCTGTTAAATAAATAAATAAAATCTTTAAAATATATATATATATATATATATATATATATATATATATATATATACACATATGCAATATTAAATGTAGCAATATAAAAGATATGGATTTATCTTATATCATATTTGGGTACATAGAATAATGTCTGGGAAATGTTTACATGTTAAAGATTTCTGGGATTTGAACAATTTTTAGTTATTTTTCTTTTGTATTTTACTATTTTGTATTGCTTAACTACTTTCACAATGATTCTGTTCTTTTTTTTAAATTAAAAATCAATAAAATCATTTTCACTGGTGAGGAAAATACTATGACAGGGGATATGTTTATTCATTCCAATAGTTAGAAACCACTATTATTAGTGGAATCATATATGATCACCCAGAATTGGACGACTTACTTTGAACTCCCACATCACTTCATTTATTATACTTGTATAAATTATACTAATGAAAGACAAAATGTGATATTTTAAACTATCATCTTCCACCAGATTATAAATTCTTAAAGTTATGACTATTTCTTATTTGAGTCTCCTACAAATTTTAACATAAGGATGTACTAAGTAAGCATTGATTGAGTTGAGCCAACTAAACTTATGCAACCTTTTAAAAAAATCATGATCTTTATACCTATTATACTAATAAAACTGGAATTTTCAAATCATTCTAGTGTCAAAAACCAAACTCTGCATACTGAATAAAACAAAGCAGAAAGATAGATTTATCAGAAAGCTTTTGACCTGCAAGTTGGGAAATTCAAGGTTACAGGAAAAAAGAGTTACAAGTAGTTCAAAGACTAAGAGATTTTTATGGAATAAAGGTGAAAGTCCTTGGCTTTTTTGGCTGATGGGTTGCCCAGTTGTCTTCTTTCTGATTTGGATCAGGGTAGCTGAGTCAAAGGAATCAGGAATTGCGGGGATGCGGGGTTTTTTCAACGAACAGATATGGCATTTAGGTTATTGGCTAGTATCTTCTCCTGGTTCTGAAAAAAAGTTGTAAATTCCTGTAAGGTTAGGTTAGCTTTCCTTTATGTGCCTTCATTGACTCCATTTTGTCCTTAACATAAGTGACTTCATTTTAGTGTGTTTCTACACTAGTTACAAACAAAAAGACTTAAGAATTGGCCATTGCAAAAATCTCAAGAATAATTTTTACAATAGTAAGATTTTTACTGGTGTTCTCAGAATATTGAAGAAAGAGATTTAAACCGTTTCAAGTTAATTAAAATGCATCCAAAAGAACTCTAGAGTTCAAAGAATGTACAATCAAGCCCCTTACACACAGCATTTCTCTCCAGTAAAAAAAATAACTAGAAATGTCTGTTTTCATCTATAACTCTGCAAATAGCACAAGCTCAGTTTAAAAAAATGATTTTTGAATGTATCTAAGATAAAAAGAAAAGCAGAAATGTTTTTTTTGATAATTGTCTGTCATTCTGTTCCTTTTCTGTATTTTCTGTAATGTGCATCTATAATGATCAAGAATATTTTCTAATTTTGTAAATGATCAGCATGACTCAATAAAAAAAATAAGTTTGAACACCTAACCAGTAATATTTTTAAATATTCCTTGAGCTGGAACAATTAGATGTTTGAATTACGTACTCTGAATGCTAATGTATGAATACTTTTCTCCTGTTCCACATTCATCTCTCTATATATAAACTATTTAAATCACAGTATAATTATGGAATATGTTAGTAGAGGAAAGGCACAGTGTTTTATCAATGCCTGTAAGCATCATTTACATTAACATCTGTTACAGAATTGGTTTTAAATTTATTTCTAGAGCCTTAAAATCTGTGGGTCACACACACTCAGTGTTTTTAAACTATAATGTCATAGGACTAAAACCACTTTTTCAACCTTCCTTTGTTTTAACATGCTTTTGAAGGCACCTGAAAATATGGGTATTTTATCTTTCTATCTAATTTCTTTAAATCCTTTTACCTCTGTAAGTCTTCTTATGTGTTGTGTTTTCCATTTTGTTGTTGTTTGTTTTCTTTTAAATATACAAAGTTAGTTCTCATGTTTATATCCGGGCCTTTACCACTTTGCATATCAATTTTCAGATGCTGGCAATAAACGTATCTTTCTTGAAATATGGAAGTATGAGATAGATCTGCCAGGACTGCAGTTGACTTATCAGTATTTGTAAATTAGCACCAAAGATCACCAGGTGATTGTGGATCTCTGGGCAAAAACATATCAATGGGGAACTAGCTTCATAAGTAAATTCATTAGATATCCCCTTGCCAATTCAAAAAGAAAAATAATCCTTAATATTTCTATGCATTTTATATCTTCCTTCAAAGATGAAAAAATATATTGAACTCTTGAGATTATAAGGGAAAGAGAATATAACAATATTAGTTCCTTTTATAAACAGATAGCTAACCTGATTGTTTCAATTAATATTGAATAGACTCCAAAAGATTACGTCAGGATTTGGAGTTTCAAAAATTTTGACCAAGTTAAGCTTCTGCCAGCACACTGGGCAGGAGGCTGGGGAAATACACTTTATCCATCCAGAGTCCAGAGTTTAGTCACTACAACTGGCAGCAGGATGGGAGATTGACGTGGTCAGAGCCAATATTCTTAAGTCTTTCCTCCTTCCTCTCTTCATCCATTTCCCTTTCCTCTCTTGGAGTTTGACTTGGGCCAATGGGGAGAGAGGGAGGATAGCACATGTCTAGAGTTAAACTTTTGATTGGCACAACTTTGAAAACTGGTGGCATGTGGTGGGGGGGGGTGTAGAATTGTAGAATTGAGCAAATAAGTTTGTCAAGAAAAATGGTTTTTTTTCACTCTAGGAGAAGGAAATTATATATGTGGTAAGAGGAAGACTACAACAAACCATATGGTATTAGAGTTATCAGTGTGAACTAATGGATTTTAATATTGATAGATGATAGATAAATAGTTAGAGCATAATATAATGATAATTTTTTTCTAATATCGTCCACTGAGATGACCCAGCACAATGATACCTTGGTAACATTCAGCACACTAAGGGCCCAGCTCTTGGTTTCTAAAATTCATTGTCCAGTAAAAGAAATGATTGCCTTTGGATTTGCGGGGGAAATGTTAGATGGATCTAGAATATGTTGACATACTAGAAAGCAAAGGAGTATACAAAGAGTGATGGGATCTTGTCCAAAGGACACATGATTCAGCTTGAAGGGCCTCCTATTAGCCAATCTGAACATCAGAATAAATTATGATATGAACAAACCATAGTCATTGGAGCAAAATATGTATCCATGAAGCATGACTCTTATAAATACATGAATTTTAAAAAATAAATATATGTGGGAAATAGGATACATCAGTAGAACGACAACTAATAAATCCAAAAAGAATAATGAAATTAGAATATTATTATTTAGTAATCATCACAATAATAATTTATTTCAGCATGAATGATCAAAGAATGTTAAAACTAAAGGTGTAAATTTGATGAGGAAATAATATTTAGTCTTAATGTATCTTCCCATAAAAATTGTTATTATTTATTAAATAATAAGTCTACTAGGTTGAATAATTGACTTCACAGCAGAGAACCCTAGCCAATACTATCCTATCCAAGTAATACACATTAATATTATAAGAAATTATGCAAATTGACATTGTTATTTACTGATAAGCTGCAATGAGAAGAATATAATAGAGTACTCCTGTCAAAAATGCGTTTAAGAAGGTATGTGCTATGGTGAGTGCTGTGAAGTGTGTAAACCTGGTGATTCACAGACCTGTACCTCTGGGGCTAATAAAACGTTATATGTTAATTAAAAAATAAAAAATTTTTTAAAATGCATTTAAGTCATGAAGATCAAATGAACCCCAAAGAACAATATCCTAAAAACTAACTGTAGGCCCTTCAAAAATATCAGGGTCAAGAAAAATAATCTGATAAATTGAAACAAACTGCAGAAACATTTAACAACCAAACACGCTTCTTCAGGATTGGATCCTAGACATATAAATGACATTATTAGGACACTTGGCAAAATTCTGTTGGAATCTGGGGGTTACATGACAATATTAGATCAAACTTAATTTTAATAGCTCTTCTGTGACTATGTAGAAAAATGCTATTGTACTTAAATTTACTCTGAAGTCTGATAAGAAATGCAGCATTAGTCTGCAATTTAATCTCAGCAGTTATACAGGAACTCTGTATTATTTCCATAACTTATGTGTAAATTAGAAGTTGTTTGAAAAGAAAAATGTAAAACAAACAAAATTTGATCAAACCTCTATGTAATATTTTTTAAATCTTAAGGTCTGAATTATGGGAGCACTGGGAATTTATATGGGCCCCTCAAAGAAGTTGCTTCCTCATGCTATGACTCTTGTTTCTATTGGATTTTGTTACATAATCCTGCCCAAGGAAGCACAGTGTATCATTTTGTTTACCTAAAGATGAAGCCCATATAAAATCCAGGGTTGTAAACTTCCCTTTATCATCCTCTTAACTATTGTAGTGTGAACTCAGCTAATCTCATATTTCATCTTCTGATTGTTCTTGTTTTTAAAATCAAAATGATAATCACTCCTCAAGCCACTGATTTTTTAGTGGAGTCAAATTTGGAAATTAAATGAATTTTGCTAAATGTTTAAGAAATGGAACATTTTGGCTAACCAAAATTTGCTTTTATTTTGACATGTCAGATCTTGCAAAAAATCTATCAGTATTCCTTACTGATTGTGGTAAAAATAATAAATGAAGAAGGAAGGAAGGAGGATAAGGGAGAGAGAGGAAGAAAGAAAGGAAGAAAGAAGAAAAATAGTTTTCTTAATAAAACTCTTTTTAAGGAAGACACTTTAGTATTCAAGAGTGATATAAAATTCAGTGGAAACCTGGTCCATCCTTAATATAGATCCCAGAAGTTGCATTTTTTGAGTTACTAACATCAAGTCATTTGACTACAACTGAAATAATCTTCGACAAGTGTGCCAGGAATACACAATGGGGAAAGGATAGTCTCTTCAGCAAATGGTGTTGGGAAAACTGGACACCCACATGCAGAAAGATGAAATTGGACCTCTGTCTTACACAACACACAAAAATCAACCCAAAATGGATTAAAGACTTAAACATAATACCTGAAATGGTAAAACTCCTAGAAGAAACATAGAGGAAAAGCTTCATAGCATTAGTCTTGACAATGATATCATGGCTAGAACACCAAAACCGTAGGCGACAAAACCAAAAATAGACAAGTAGTAGTACATCAAACTAAATGCTTCTGTACAACAAAGGAAACAAAACACGATGAAAAGGCAACCTACAGAATGGGAGAAAATATTTGCAAATTATATATCTGATAAAGGGTTTATTTCTAAAATGTACAATAAACTCCTACAATTCCACAGCAAAACAAAACAAAACTGATTTTAAAATGGACAAAGGACTTGAAGAGATATTTCTCCAAAGAAGTCATGCAAATCAACAACAGGTATAGATAGTAAAGGTACTAATATCACTAATCATTAGAGAATGCAAATCAAAAACACAATGAGATATCACATCACACCTGTTTTCATGGTTATTATTTAAAAGAAAAAAGATAATATGAGGATATGGAGGAATTGCAACTCTTGTGCACTGTTGGTAGGAATGTTAAGTGGTGCAGCCACTATGGAAAAAGAGTAAGGATGCTCCTCAAAAAAAAAAAAAAAATTAAAATAGAACTACCATATGATCCAGCAATCCCACTTCTGGGTAGGTAGCCAAAAGAATTGAAATCAGCACTTTGAAAAGATATTAGCACTTCCATGTTCATTGCAACACTGCTCAAAACAGCCAAGATGTGGAAGTAACATAAATGTCTATCAGTGGATGAATGATAAAGAAAATGTGATATATATATATATGTATATTTATACATATATATATATATGTATACACACACACACATACACACACACACACACATACACACACACACACACACACACACACACATATATATTGGAATATTATTCAGCATTTAAAAAGAAGGAAATCCTACCATTTGCAACAACATATGGATGGATCTGGAAGACATTCTGCTAAGTGAAATAAGCCAGTCACAGAAGGACAAATACTGCATGATTCCACTTATATGGGGTATATAAAATAGTCAAATTCATAGAAGCAAAGAACAGAAGAATTGTTGTCAGAGGATGAAGGGGGAGCTAGACGGGGAGCTATTCAATGGGTATAAGCTTTCAGATAAGTTGCAGAGCTCTGCTGTACAACATACTGACTATAGTTAAAGAAAGACATAAAAGAAAACTTTTGGAGGTAATGAGTATGTTTATTACCCTTATTGTAGTGAGAGTATCATGAGTGTATGCATATGTCCAAGCTCATTATACATTAAATATGTAAAATTTTTAAATGTGTTAACAGTGTACTTCAGTAACTGGAAAAGATTTTTGAACATAGATGTCCTAAAAACAAAAAATCCAGTAAATAGAATGTTCTGGTTAACTAGATTCCAGATTAAAAAGCAAAGAAAACCTTAATGGTATATGATTCTATTATTTATGGTAAGTATCTGATTATGTAATTTGCCAATTTTACATAAGAATAATATTTAAAAGGCATTTTTATTGTATGGAAACAGTTTATCCAAGTCTTTATTTTTTTATTACTTTTTAATCTACTTTTTGAGTTCTTTATTGGCTTAAGAATCTATAACTATGAGCTAAAAGAAAAGATAATTAAATTAAAACAGGCTGTCCTGAATCCCCAGGGGAGTGATGAACTAGTGTTTTAATTACCAACAAATTTAATTATTCAACACAGGTATAAACCAAGTTTTAGAGCACTCTGTTTTAAGTAAGTGCTTTGCATTTTTATGAAAATATGATGTCATCAATTTCTAATATAGAATGCAGATTAAGAAAGTTATGAGATTTGTACTGCAGTTATATTCTTTTGCTTCAACTACAAATTCCCAGAATATTAAAGCTATTTGTATTTGACCATAAAGAGAGATATGTACCACCCAAAAGTTAAGCCAGATTGATGTAGGGATTTTTACCACTTTAACTTTCTACCAGTCTTTCCCTTCCCTCCATTGTTAGGATTTTCCTAATTGCATGCCATTTTTTTGGCAAAACTATACTGAAATGACTAATTTACTTAATGGAAATAGATTTGTTATGTATTTGTAGAACTGTGTAACTTTAACTACTGATCTTGTTACTCTTCAAATTTTATAAAACTGTCTATTCAGTATAGCTGTTTTGAACTTGTGTGGCATTCTGTTAGTCCTCAAAATAACAAGACAAGACCCACAAGAGGTACATGATAACTGCCAAGAGCACAATTATTTTCAAATAAATTTAACTCTGGTAAAATAACAAAATATTTTATCTCCTGGGAACGACTTGAAAATACCCTAGTAAAATTGAAATTCAGGACCAGGGGCATTTAAAACATCTTAATTTGGACTAACTCCCCACTTTTATCATTATAGTGCATGTTTTTAAAGCCCTATTAGGAGGAGGTGAACCAGTTTGGAAAGGCTTTGCTATTTATATTTTGATTATATTTCTATATTCACTGAGATTGATTTATCTATCTACTCTATGGTTAGCTAGGCATACCATTATAAGTAATATATTTATTTGTAATAACATTTACATATCCTACTTATAGAAATGTACCACTTATAAGTAGTAATGCATTTATCCATTGAATGTCTTTTGGTTTTGATTGCTTATCCTGATAGTTCTAAAATATTCTTGTTATTTGTTAAAATATTATATAACTTTAATCTGTTTAGATTTTGCTTCATCCAGACCACACATCTTACCAAGTTTGCTATATTTTGTGATAAGATTTAATGTTGAGTATATGCCACAAAAGAAAGGTTAAATTACCTGTATTCTTTTTTAAGAAAAAATATTTGCCACATATGAAATCTACCTATCTTGAGTTTTGAAAACTAGACTTTTCTAATTAAGGAGAAGGAATCATTATTTTAGATGTTTAATCAAGGATCAGCTAATGACAGAATGGGTTGCTATAGTTGCAATTTATACCAGAGTCACACTATAGTGCCCTCCTGTGGAGGTTTGGTTAAATCTTCACTTTTATGCCCATGAGAATGACTTTCACACTAAGTGACAAAATCATTACATTCAAATTACTGAAGTTTGATATAATTTGGTCATTTTTTTCACTTATGACGAGATGTTAAATTACTTTTAAAATATAAGAACATTCACAGTTCAGAATATTTGCAGTTGAAAATACAAACTGAAACATGTCAGCTTTTTATCTAGATTTCTTAATTATTTTATGGAAATAGATTTCTTGCCTTGATTTTTCCTTAAATAATTAAATAATGAAGAAGAAAGAGTATTATAGACTCAATTCTATAATTAGAAAGATAAATTCTTCATCTAAGACATTTTCAGATTTATGTAATAGAAACAGTTTTATTGTAAGAAACATAAAGACTGTAATATTCTTAAACTACAAAAGAAAAAAATGATAATAAAGGTTTAGTTTAGAATATATACTTATTTATATTTGCCCAAAAATATGCAAAAGGTGACTTTTTCCAAACTTGAGCCCCCCCCCCCCACCAATTCAAGATTTAAACTTTTTCTGAGGATAAGTTAATGTTACATATTGGGTATTTATTTCAAATAATTTGGTTTGTTTGGTTTTCCTCTCAGCCCTAAACCTTCCCCTACTCTTAGTTTTCAGGGTTTGGAACTGCTATTAATTACCACATATGGCACACAGACACACGGACACACATATACTCAATATATATCCGAAGCCCTTTTCACTCTTGGCACATATTAATATTCAAGTTCAATGTGTAAAAAATCCTCAGATCAGTGGATTTAGGTGTCTCCTGATTCCTCTTGTATTTAGTCTTTTCAGTAGCCTACTGCTTTGCTACCCAACCTTTTCTATTTGGTAATGCTAAGATACCTGCTAACTTCTGAGAGCCTAAAGCCCACCTTCCTTCTTAAACGGGAAATTAGACAGGTGTTAAGAATCAGTAGAACCTAATAAGGATTTTCTTGAAGAAGTAGGAGAGGAGAAAAACATTAAAAAGAGTTGAGACAAAAACCAGAAAGCTATCTACAGCACTTTATGTAAACAACAAATACAATGGATTTTTGTCTCTTCACATAAATCTCTTTAAATCTGTCTCCAGCAAATGGGAAGGGGAAAACACTGGTTTTTCAAAGTTTAAACGTCTGTAATTACAGACTATTAGGTAACTGGCAACATTCATGACTAGAGAAGTAAGTGGAGCTCTTTCTGAAGCAATAGCCATGATCAAAGAGATTATAAGTAAGCTCATCCAAACTAGAAGTGTTGGATAAAATCTTAAAATAAAAATAAGATGAGATAATGTGGAAGAGAGTGGAGAATGGCATTCATTTTCTTTAATAAAATGAGATTAGAACCAAAGTTGAGAAACTCAACCTAACTTAAAAGTAATCTTAAAATTTTAGAAGTATTCTTAGTACTGCATATCCTTGTTCTTCTACATTCTAAAACAAATCTAGGAAAAAAATAGGATTTCCCAGGGCCAGGAATGTAGGAAGTTCCATTGACAAGGAGTGATGTAATATGAAATATCCTTATAGAATAGTAAAGTCACTGGAATAAAATTGGGGCCCAGGCAGAAAATTTCCCTCACAGGGATCCAGGACAAAGCCCCAAAACTGTTTACAGCAAGAGCATCATGTGGTCCTCAGTCAAAAAGGAACATGTGGGGCTCCAAAGACAACCTCAGAAAGCTAATTCAGCACAGGAGGAACTTCATCTCTCTTTCTAGACTCCAGGCAGGTTTCTGTCACAATAAAATCAGATAAAGTCAGCCAGCTAAAACATCTAAGACTAGGTGATGGTAATCCTTCAATACTGAGTCTTAGTTTCCCACCAAAAGCCCCTGAGGCAGCTACATATGCTAAACCAGTCCAACACCAATACAGCTTATTATTCCCTCACACTAATATTTTTTGAACTTCTACCATCCCATAAGCCCTGGAGGTCGTCTTGGAAAGGAAACTTTTTTTAAAGCCTAAATTCCTTTTTTTTTTTTTTTTTTCCTACTTCCTGTAGCAAAATTGCTCTGAGGGCTTGATGACAGGTGGGAAAGAAGAATGGATAACCAGATCAGATAAATGAGGGAAGAAATAAACATTTAAAGAGATGCGCACAGGGGTGCCTGGTTGGTTCAGTCAGTTGATCGACTGACTTGATTTCAGCTCAGGTTGTGAACTTAGAGTTGTAAGATTGAGCCCCACATGGGGTTCCACACTGGGCATGGAACCCACTTAAGATTCTCTCTGTGTCCCTCTGAATATGCTCATGTTCTCTCTCTCTCTCTCTCTAAAAAAATAAAATAAAATGAAATAAAGAGATGCTAACAATTCTAATCCAATGTTTCCTATATTCCCTTCCCTTATTAGTTCTTAAATAATATCCCACCAAGGGATCTGTGCTACTATCTAAGCCTGACCATGTACCTGAATCATTTGTAATATTTTCAAAAATTTATTCTTGACCTCCCCCACCATAATTCTAGTTCAATAGGTCTAGGTTAGGGCTTGGCATCTCTACTTCTTAAACACTGCATGGTGATTTTAATGTACATGCATGGCTGAAAACTGGCAGATAAAGCTTTGCCTGCTGCAACTAAGTTGAATTTTCTGGCATAGTTCCTACCATCTCCTAAGTATGTATGGTTTATTATTTGACAGCTGTGGACAATATGATCTGTGACAGAATCTCTGATTTGTCTCCCAAAATCTATTCTCTCATTTTCCCCTTAATTGAAGATTTTGGGGGGACAGCTGGATGGCTCAATCAGTTAAGCATCTGTCTTTGGCTCAGGTCATGATACCAGTGTCCCGGGATTGAGCCCCACATCGGGGCCTCAGTGGGGAGCCTGTTTCTCCCTCTCCCTCTGCTGCTGCTCCTCTTGCCTATGCTCCCTCTCTGTGTCAAATAAATAAATAAAATCTTTAAAAAACAGAAAATTTTCAATTGTGCAAATCATTGACTGGAATAGACTTCATTTTCCAGCCTCTTTTTCAATAAGTAAATAAGTAAACTTAGCCAAAACAATTCTGGTTTATGGGATGTAAGCATAAGTAAAGTGTGGAATTTAATGGAAGTGTCCTTAAAGGGAAGAAACATATCTTTCTTTTTCCCTTTGCGCTATTTTTCTGGCTAGAATACGAAAGGGAAGCATCTGGGTGGCTTGGTCAGTTATGTATCAGACTCTTGATTTCAGCTCAAGTCATGATGTGAGATCAAGCCTCACATCAGGCTCTGGAATGGGCATGGAGTCTGCTTATAAATCTCTCTCTCTAACCCCCACCCCCAAAGTCTCTGTCTTTCTCACTCTCAAATAAATAAATACATCTTTTATTTGCTTATAAATAAAATTTACTTAAAAATTAAAAATTTACTTATAAATGCAACATGGGGGCTTAAGTGGGTAGGAGAAGAATCAATGAAACAAGAATGGGATTGGGAGGGAGACAAACCATAAGTGACTCTTAATCTTGCAAAACAAACTGAGGGTTGCTGGGGGGAGGGGGGTTGGGAGAAGGGGAGGTGGGGTTATGGACATTGGGGAGGGTATGTGCTTTGGTGAGTGCTGATTCACAGACCTGTACCCCTGGGGATAAAAATACATGTTTATAAAAAATAAAAAATTAAAAAAAAATTTACTTATAAATAAAAGATGTATTTATTTATTTATTTGTGAAAATGAGAGATCAAGAGAGAGAGCATGAGCAGGGAGAGGAGCAGAAGGAGAGGGAGAAATAGAATCCCTGCTGAGCAGGGAACCTGATGCAGGGATCAGTCCAGGGACTCCAGGTTCATGACCTGAGCCAGAGATAGGCACTTAACTGACTGAGCCACTAGGTACCCCAATAAAGGAATCTTTAAAAAGAGAGCGGTATGGTTTCAGGTGGAGCAATTATTTTGGACCATGGAGTAATCTTGCAAATAGAGGCCAGGCCAACATGAAGGAGAAGCAAGACAGAAGGAACCTAGACCCTAAAATAATAGCCTTCTATTGCTAAACTCTTGATTTTTATGTGAAGGCAAGATAAAATAGAATCTTGTTAAAGCTATTGAATTTTGGATTTTCTGTCACTTTAATAGCTAAATGCTATCCAAATACACCAATATCACTACTTTATATTATTAACAAAAAAAGTTACCCACTTTTAATTTTAAAAATTAAAAATGTCTTTAATGATAACCCCAGAATCAAAATGTTATATTTTATCCTCTCAAAATATTTGTATTTTTCATATACTTCTAACATAAACATTGTAGTATACATTGTATTATATGCTAATAATTATATTGAATGATACACATTGTAACACTTAAAGTCTTTTTGAAAATAATAAACAGTAAATACTTCATAAATTCAAACTTAAATAACTTAAAATTTCAGAATGTCAACCTGGTCTACAGTAATATTAATAAAATATTAATAAAATATAATATAAAATATTAATATTTTGTTAATAAAATATAAAATTAATAAAATAAACAGAGACATAGAATGTAGACAATATTACATGGAGTCTCTTTATAAACAGCCTCTTGCTTTCTTAAGTGGAAGAGGTTTCTAATTTGGCAGTATTCACTGTTTGTATGTAAATGGGCATTGTTATTATAAATGAAGTAGTTTTGGTTTTTGCTTTTTATTTTTTAAGATTTTGTTCATTTATTTGAGAGAGAGAGAGCATGCGTAGCTTGGGGGGTGGAGGCAGAGGGAGAAGGAGGGGCAGACTTCCCACTGAGCACGGAGCCTAACGTAGAGCTCGCAGGGCTTGATGTAATGCAGGCCTCCTTGCGGGCTCTATGCAGGGCTCTATACCAGGACCCTGAGCCAAAGTCAGAGACTTAACGACTGACCCACCCAAGTGCCCCCTGAAGTGAGGTTTTTTAAAAGTCATTAAGGTAGATAGAGAATCTCTACTTGTAATATTTTATTAACAATTTATTTGTTATGCTAATCTTTTTAATAGTTGTTCTTCAAGAGACTAAGTCTTACAGAAAGCTGTTTAGGTGACTATTTTCTTGATTTTCTCAAGAATGATACATAGTAAGATTCTATATGCATAGGAAAGAAGTTAATTTATTATAAACAATGAATGCCTTAGCACAAAGGCTGACATCTCTGGGAATCCTTGTTGAGAAGCTTAGAATGCTACCACTTAAAAGTAAAGCTCTATTTAGAAGATATTGTATAAAGCTGTCAAATTGAGGCTGACTTTTCACTCAAGTCATCCAAATTAATAATATTAACTTGAATTCTTCAGAAATTTGAGCTCATTTTTTTATTCCATCTTTGGTAAGATGAAATGTTAAAAAAAAAAAACAATTCTAGATTACAGTTTTTAAGCATGAGACTGATATGATAGAAGTAGTATTTTGATCAAAGTAACTTGGTAATATTCTACACACAACATTTGAAATAAAAACATATTAGAGACAAAAAGATAGATGAAGAAATTAGGAAATTGAGAAATAATAAAAAATAGGCCTGGGATATAGCAATGGAAATGGAAAGGAATGAGCATATGCAAAAGTTAACACAGAAGTTGATGCCCATTTAGATATGGAAAGACTAAGAAAGTGAACCAAATCTTGTACAGATTTGAGCAAGAAGACCTGAAAGTAATTGTGCCATTGACATAATTAGAGAAGATATTTTCATAATGATAGTAAGGGTTGTGATGTTAAATGCATTAAATTTGATGTGATAATGGAATGAGAAAATATAAACTTCCTATAGACAGCTGGAGATAGACAGCTAGATATATTAGAAAGGTCAATTGTTTGAATCAGAAGAGGGAACTCTTTCTTGTATAATAATCTATATCTAACAAGCTTTGTGCTTTTACCACCCACTATGACATCTTGACACAAAGGTACAGGGTCCAAGGTCATATTGCCATGTGAGTGTGTCCTTTAGGACCAGGCCCCAGACATGTGTAAGCAGTGGAAGAGAAACCAGGTTTGAAATGTATTGAGATAGACGTTAGTCTATGAAAAATTCTAATAATTATCAGCAGTGTAAAAGTTATTCAGGTCTTGCAATAAGAGTTAAATGACATTTTAAGAACTCTAAAATATATTTTTGAAGACTTGGAAGAAAAACCTAAGTGCAAATGAAATGCAAACATTTTATTCAATAAATTTTGAATATACCATTTTAACTGCAATTTGGGCAGACTTTTGGAATGTTTTAGTTCAACAAGTGAGAAATTACAGCTTGTGATTTGGACTTATATTCAGAGTACCTTCTTTTGTCATCTTTAAATTGATTTATTAAAGAACTGAGAAAAATTTAAAGTATGGTAGAATATGAAACAAGGGTAATACAGATGAGCAATTAAATCAGTAGAAATTATTCTGACATCAATGAGTAATTGTAATCCTTCAAAATTCAGATCAGAACAAAAGTAGTAATCCAATAAAAAGAAGGAATACATTTTAAATCAAAGCAATGAATAGTCTTCTAGATTACTTGATAGTCCAATTAGTGAAGAAGAGTGAATCATAGGAACACATTGTAAAAAGATTTTAATTTCTTTCATTTTTACAAAAAATACTAATATCAGTGAAGATAACCTCAAACATATAATATTCCTCTACAACGAAGACATCGACACAAATTGATTAATGAGTGCCGTCCGTTCAACAAGTAAAGATTATTTTACATTGTTCACTACAGAAGAGAACCTGAAAAGCATCTTAAATTCTGCAAGTCATATACGAAAGGAAACTTGGGTACAGGTTTCCTGAAATCTGACATCAACCCTCAAATGTACGTAATACTACATGATACTGCCAATAATGAGTTGCAAGGCTGAAATTCCATTTACAGGCTAAAAGACCCACTAAGCTTTACATTATTTCTATGGAAGATAATATTACAAAATCGTCATCATGTGAATAGCAGATGAGAGTATAAAATCCAAAAAGTTAAATATATTACAGTTGTGAGGTCAACCAGTTAATATTCTTTATTTTTCTATTCTATTTGTAGAATTTGTCCATTTTTGTTTGTTTGTTTGTTTGTTACATTTTATTTATTTGAGGGAGAGAGAGAGTGAGCCAGAAAGAGAAGGAATGTGAACCGGGGGAAGGGGAGAGGGAGAAGCAGACTCCCTGCTGAGCAGAGAGCCCACTTCCCGGCTCTGTTCCGGGACTGCTGGATCATGACCTGAGAGGAAGGCAGACGCTTCACCTACTGAGCTACCCAGGTGCCGCTGTCAGCTCTTTAATATATGTAGTTTCTCGTTACTACTATTACCATTCTATATATTCACTTTTGTATGTAATTTTGTATCATTAACAGCTTCACGTTCCCTCAAACCTATATTTGGCTGCCCCTTGTACATGGTTCCTATTGGTAGAGGAGAGGAGACACTTATTTTCCATAGCTAGAAGATGATGGCTGTGGTCCTGGGAGCTTGGAGAAGTTGGTGGTGGCAGGGAAGGCAGATCGAAGTAGATGTCAGATTTCAGAGCAAATCTGACAGGACTCGCTGAAGAACTCGATACAAAGGCTGAGGGAGAGAGAGGAATCAGGAATGGCCCCAGGGTTCTGATTTGAATATCCGGATGCGTATCTGCGCCATTACCTGGAAAACTGGGAAAGGAACAGGTTAAGGGATAAAACAAAGAGTTCCTCTGGACAAGAGAAGTTTGTCATGATTTTCCCCATCACA
This sequence comes from Mustela nivalis, assembly GCF_964662115.1. NCBI lineage: Eukaryota > Metazoa > Chordata > Mammalia > Carnivora > Mustelidae > Mustela > Mustela nivalis. Next base: position 124,444,864 of record NC_139021.1, read on the forward strand.
CCACACTGCCTTTCATGCTGCCTATCATACTGTACTTCATACTATAGTCACACCCACACCAGACTGTAAACTCTAAGTAGAGTAGAGAACTCACTGCTCTTTGCCCTCATGAGCTTAAAATTTCCATTCAGTTGAATTTAACATGTATCACAGCGAACATATACAAGATGCTCTACCAGAACTAGCTTTAAAGTCTTTGAATCAAACTTGTCCTACAAAAAAATGCAAATGGACGAGAACCCAGGTTTAGAATGAAGTAGACCAGATTTAGCACTCTACTTCAGTCTCCTGCCAATTGTGGCATCTGGGAAAAATACCATAACCTTTCAGAGCCTCTTGTTTCTCGTCTAGAAATGAGAACAATTATCCTTACCTGGTAGGATTATCACAAGTAAGAGTAAAACAATCTATGCAAAATGCTCATCACAGTGCCCAGCATCCCTGAGCACTGAATAAATGGTAGGATGCACTCGCATTTGGTTTTCTTGCTAATACAGATAATGTCTATACCACCAGCATCACAAAATCAGTGTACTAGAAAATGTTGAGAGAGAAAAGTTACACTTTCAGCATAAGAACATAAATTATTTCAGGAAAAGATAATAGGCTTCTGTATTCTTTCAGTCCTGAAAAGGGGGAGGGGAATTAAAGGCGCTGTGAGCAAAAATAGAATGACTTTACCCAATTCTTTACTGCACTATTTAACCTCTGCTTTCTTAATCATATGCACAGCAGGGGAAAGGATGTGCTAAAACAATTCATGTGTCATGAACAAAGCAGTCACAGATTTTAGCTCAAAAATCACACTAGGAAAACCACCAGTTGGAAGTAAAGTAATAAGGCCAAATTTATTTTTTTAATTGAGTCTTGAGTTACAAGCAACCCTTTAATTACATTAATCAAGCAGGCTTCCTCTCAGCCAAGGATGGGGGAACTGCATTGTTCTAACTTTTGCTGAATTTGTTTTAAAAATTGCTGGATGTTATTTAGACATATGGAAAATAAAATCCTTTGATTTCTTTTTAATTTTTTTCCCGATGTTTCAATGTAGCTCTAGCAAAAGACACACACTTACTTCTTAGACATAACTTACTCTAAAAGGCTATAAATCACATTTTCAATTTAAAACATTTAAATATTTAAAACATTAGCACTCCTCAAATAAAATTTCATTTTGTTGTTGGAATTTTACATCATAATTTTTATTCCCACTGTTCTGTGCTTTGACTTTTTGATATATGTTCCCACAAAATCCCCAAGAAAATGGTTCTATCGATTAAACGTCAGTCAGCAAGTTACTTGCCCCATGTGATAGGTGGCAAATCTAAGGCATACTGGAAATTAAATGACTTGCCCAAAAGTTACGTAGTTAACCAACACCTGCCCCTTATGACCCTCGCTCTTCACCATCACTGAGTGCATCTCTTGTCAAAGTGCTCTTCTTACTCTCTGTGTTTATGTAAATGCCACTTTCCCTGTCTATCTTTCTGGCTGGGATTTGCCCTCTCTGTCTGACTCTGTCTACTTGCTAGCCCTATTTCTTCTTTAAGATTTAATTCAGGTACCATGTCCCTTTTACATCTCCCTGGGAGATCCCCTCTTCCCTTCCACCGCAATGAAGTGGCTCTTTCCTCTAAGTTTCTAGGACGCCCTACATATACTTATAATAATTACTGCACACTGCCAATTACTGTGCTATTTCTACCAAGCCCCCCACCCACACACTGGCTTGTGACCTCCTTGAAAGTTAGGGAATGTATGTTGGTCATGTCTGAATTCTCAGGGCCTAGACAGCAGTTGGCTTATTAGTACACCCTCAGTAAAGGTATGATAAAAATGGTTGTTGTATATGTGAGAGTTTTGGAAACGTAGATTGACTTGTTTTCTGGGAGAAAAAAATTATGAAAGCTTTAAGGAGGAGCTGGGAGTTTAGCTGAACTTTTGAAGACATACAGGATTTATATTAATATCTTTACAGGAAATGTAAAGAAACTATATTTCTGTCACTGCCAGTCATACTTTGAGAACGCAATAAAATAATTAATATTTTACAGTAAGGGCCCTAAAAGTATACATTAAATATTCTATGTTGTCTCATTTTTTAAAGTGATTATTGCCATGTAATTTACACTTTGCTCAAGTAAGTATGACAAACGTGGCATATTTTTCATCGGTGTCACCAAGCAGCCCAGCAACAATTCATTTGATCTAATATTTCATAAATGAAACTTGTTTGAGCCAGGTGGTTTCTTTCAGATAAGTGAGGATAATCTTGGTTTGTAATCAAACAAAACTAGACCTCCAGTGGCACTCTCGTGTTGCACTGGTGTATCAGCCCTAGGAGGCACTACAGAGCCAGAGCTGACACCCTCAGAAAGGAGATGCATTCGGCCCTGGTCCTTACTCACTGCCATGCAGCAATCGTAAACCAGCTCAATCTCCATTTAAGAAAAAAAAAAAAAAATACAAACACCATCTGTGTCTTAGTCAAAAATGGAGTTAAATAAAACCACTAATTCAATAAGGTTGAAATAAAATGACAAATGCTTCAGGAGGGAGGTACTGTGGAATGAGTTTTCATTTCCAAATGAATACCTATATTCTGCAGACCTGTATTTAAGTAGATCATCCATTTGTTACTTTTCTCTTGAATCAACATCTTGTCCTTTGAAAGAGTAGCAGCATTTCAGTGCTATTCCTGTGTGTGTATAGTCAGTAATGTTTGTCAAGAACTTTGGGAGAAAAGGACTACACAAATGTCAGTAGTTATTAATATTTGGGTTTTTAAAAATATATTTAACTATCAATACATTTTCCATAATCTATGACCAGAGGCCCATTTGTATCCCTCCCACTATAAACATTTTAAGTAAAAATAACCATTAGCCAACAATAGTATTTCTTCTGTTCTTCCTTATAAGCAAAGTAATATTTATCAGCAATTAACAATTATGCTCAAATTCTTCATGAGCCAAGTTTATTTTAAAATGTTTTTATAGTCAAGTGGTTTAATGCCACTTATTCCTCTGGCTTTGGATAATTATTATGAAGAGGAGCTAGCTGACAGTGGAAACACCCACATACTCCTCCATGCCCTTCCCTTTCTTGCTAGTGTCTTCATTTGGCTGATTCCCTAACTGGTACATCATTCAGTCATCAGCTAAGTAAAGGATGACTGACCAACAGTCCCCTATTCTAGCCCAGTTGTAGCCATTTCCACACATCGTTATAATTGATTTCGTATCCCTTCCTTCTAACTTCACCTCCAGATTGTAACCCCTTTGAGCTCAGAAATCCTACCCAGATGGAATGCACCCATCTCAATTGAAAGGAACTGAAATCTAAATCTTGCTCAAGAGACAAAACTCTTCTTTTAAATATGGGATCTGGTACAGCACATAGCTTACTAGCAAAGTCACAGCAAAGCCAGCAAAATGGCTTTTTACTTTTCTGTTAAGTGGTATTTCTACTTTGTTTTCTTTGAAAGATCCAAAGTATTAAAAAGGGGGGACAGAGGATAATGGAACAGGTGGGGTGACCTACAGCTGGTTCTCAAGTTCTCTAGCTCAAAATCTAGTTTAGCTTAAAAAAACAAATTGATTTGAGGACCTCTCACCATGTGCCCCATCCACTCATGCATTTTTAAGAAGTATACAAATTCCCACGTTTGGCATTGACTCATAAAGAGAAGAATAGGCCAAAATGTAAAGACAGTGCTACATAAAGCAATCTACAAATACGGACGTATCCTCTTTCTGGCTTAAACCAGCAACATTAGCCCTTCACTTTTATGTGCACTAAATTTCACTCTAGTTTTAATAATAACATCAATAAATATAATAATAAAACCTTGTTTATACAAGAGGTTCTTCTAGTTAAAAATGCAGTGAGACTCATGGTACTTTATACGACCCAATTTATATTCCCTTTGATGATTTGAAAGTGATAACTTCGTGTGATTCATTGCCACCTAGTTCTGAATTTTAATAACATAATGACTCATCACGATTTTTACATTTCTTAGAGAACCAGCTTGGCCAAACTATTGCAATTGTTTTTAGTGGGGTCATCTGAACTACGGTTCCCAGAATGCTCATGAAAGGGATATGCTTATGTGTTTCCAACAGCCATAATCCATCATGGCTGGTGCCAGGTCGACACATTATGAGTTTACAGTGTCAGCCCAGTGAATTAAAGCTTTGTTGTAGACCAGCTTGCTCTGCAATTATTTCCAGTTCATATCCTATAAATCATCACTCTTCACATGACAATCAGCAATTTCCATCTAATATTCTAAACATCCATGTTTTATGTTAATTGTGCTATCTGATTCTGCACCTAGAACAATGTGACACGACTGGTACCAATAGCTTAGAAAATAAATGTCACTATCACTAGAACCTATTTAAGGAATATTCTACCTTCTCACATTTTTGTCGAGCTGTTTGGTATTTATGTTGAAATAATAGGAAATGAATTTAAATAGAAACACTTCTCATGTCTTATCTCTGCAAACAAAAAAACATAATTTACAATAAATTAGCACCGCAGTTGTTAGTGTAGCTCGGCTCTATTTTGCAATTCTCACACCGAGGCTCACAAGTTGACACTTTTTCTGATAAGGTAATCTTTATAAGGTAGTTCTGTAGGTGATTAAATCTGACAGATGCTAGGGAGATGGTGAAGTTCAGAGATGTAGCAGCAAACGCTTTAAAAAATTCTTGCTAAAATAATAAAATGCCTATGATCTACCAGCAGGAAAATCGATCTAATAAAAGAATAAATCAGTTATAAGGCTATACTTCTGTGTCTACAACCAAAAATAAAATTATTTGCCAATAACCAAGTAAGCAAACCAATTATAGCAAAATAAACTGTAGGGAAAACGCTATTTTTTTTTTTTTAGAAGAAAGAATGGCCGTAAAATATTATCTTCCCAGGTATTTCTTAGTATTTACCATCATTGCTGAGATGAACAGAACAAAATGTTTCAAAAACAACTAGACGCTAAAGAAATAGAATTTGCCTTTTCATAACATTTTGATCTTCTATCTGTTCTTCAAAACATGCCTTGAACACCAGATCCCTCAAAGTAAATCTTCATCTTCTCTGGGCTATGAAGTAATCAGGTGGCTGATGTTCACAGTGATACTCCAGTCCAAAATCAGTGAAGGCTCAGTTGTAGATTGTATAATTAGATTAACCCAGCTAATACTATGGCTTAGTTTTGCAATTTACCTTTATTATCTGAATGGTTTTAGTCCTAGTTTCTTACTTCTAGCCAGATTTCGAAACAGTAGCTCATTGTCCTTGCTTGTTTTAGAACACTTAAATGATGTTAGCTTTGCTGGAATCGATTGATACTACAATCTGTTGAAGCACTATATTACAGCATGTGCTGTTTTCTGATTTTCTTATCTAAATATCAGTTGCCTAATGTATGGAGTTCATTTATAAATACCAGGAAGTTCCCTACATCAAGTAAATTAACATGCCGGGCCACATTCTCTGGCTTCATTAGCAACTCTTCATGCCAGGGCTGTGTTCATACAAGTGTGAAAACCAGAACGATCCTTCAAGGCTTTTCTCCTGGCCTGAATAATTTCTTCATCAGGGAAAAGGCTATACTCACTCTAATATTCCAGTCTTACCACCACGATCTATACATTTGGTATAACTCCATCTTACTTCCACCTTTTGGAAGAAACGAACCATTAATAGAGGGAAGAATACATCAAGGAGCCAGGCTAGACACCCAGATCAGGAGCGGTCTGAGTTATAGGTCATAGTAGATGGCTGAAGTTGGGGGCACAGGCTGGTGGCAGGAAGGAGATACAGAAAAAAATCATAAAATTTGACACCTTGTATGTCAGTAGAGTTCTATAGCAGGGGGACATGGTGATAGAGTGATCTATGGACCACAGTGATTTCTTACATTTAACTATTCAATAAATATTTATTACTTTCCCATTATTTATCTGCTGCCTGCCAGGAAATGAAGTGGGGAACAAAACAGACCAAGTCCCTACCCTCAGGAGATCTTTGCTTATCATTATTGTAGACATAAATAAGTGACATGAAAATGCATATTTTTAAAAAAAAACCTGCACACTTTTAAGCTGTCTCTACATGCCTGACACTGTATAAGTGCTTTACACATACTGATTTAATCTTTACAAAACCCAAGTGGTGGATGACTACTATTATCCCCATTTTCTAGATGAGGACAGTGACCTTTGTTGTAGGACCACGTATGAATAAGCCTCCTCAGAGAGCTGCAGTTATGCCTTTCACTGTGTTTCAATATAGCTGGTGATATTTTGGTGCAACGAATTTTAAAATAAAATTTGTGCATTCTGTTTTTCACTCAAAATAAATGAATGATGCAAACTATGAAAACAGGTGTCTACAATCTGTAAAACAGAACACTATAGTCCCTATAGGACAGCTGTTGAGATCAAGCCAAAGCACCACTGGGTCTCTGCTAAAAGAGTAAGTTGGTACAGCTGTCTAATTCTTTTCATGAAATGGATGGGGCTGATCAGAAATTAGAGCCACAGGGTGGACAATGAAACTCGTCCACAACGGAATGAATATCTCATTCACCCAGGTTTGACTTTAAAATTATATCAGCCATGAAAATTATTTCACTGTCTTCTGTCGTGAGTAATCAGGCTATATTTAATTTTAATCATTAAAATGTAAAAATAATAAAAGCCACCAAAATAGTCTATAGTCAATTTTCTGATAAAGCAAATTTGTTTTTTTCTCCATTTGTGATTTAAATGGGCTCCAGAAAGTTTTTTGGGACTAAGTGTTAATTAAAAATATGGAAATGGATTTAAAGCACATTACAGCACACAGTGGAAGAATAATCACAAGAGATTTGTTCACACAACCATACTCATTTCTCAATGTGTTTTTTAACTGTCTAGGTTATTGGTTGCTTTTCTGCATGTGCCTGTTCCTAGAAAAAAAAAACTGTGATTCCAAAGAAAACAGTAATTACAATTACAACAAATGAGACAAAATGCTGTTTGAGTGGGAACATGCAGTTTTAGTCACCAACAGCAAACTGGTGCTCCTGTGCATTCCTGCTTACACAAATGAATTAAGCATGTTCTCAAATTTGTTTTTAAACCGAATGCCTTTTACATCTTGCCATCTCAAAAAAAAATTACAACCTCCATGTCTTATTTTTGTTGAGTTAATTTTGAATTATGCACAGTAGGGCTGTGGGGAACTGGTAAATAAATTCTTCCTGAAATTCCCTGACCATTTATGGTCAGATCCCTAGTGTGCATATATCATTTCGCTTTCCTGATCCTATATTTTTTCACTTGTAAACCAGAGAGAAACATTATTGGGACTCCATAAAAAAACAAGCAAACAAACAAACAGTGGGGTTCACTTGCTGCCAAGGATTAGGTGCATGGATTTTGACGTTAAATAGATCTGAGTTCAAGTTCTGCCGGAATTTGCCATTCTCTAGTTAAGTTGCGTGATCTTGGCTGAGCCCAAACTCTTGAGCTTTAGGTTCTTCATCCAAATGAGGTCTATAAAACCTCTCTTCACAAGGCAGTATGAATCGAAGGACCTAATATTTATAATGTGCTTTCTAACTAGCTCAATGCCAAGCTCAGAGTAGATTCTCAATAAATGAGAGTTTCTTTTCTTCATCAGCAATGTTCATTTTCCTGGATGGTGAGGAGTACTGCCACAACTCCAATGGGTACCATTCATATTTGTTTTGGGGGCTGGGGATGACGGTGGATGGTCAATGGAGAGCAATGTGAATCATGGACCCCGGAGGTGGGCAACTCAGAAAATCTAGGCATTTTCTGATGTTAATATTACTTCCATTAGAAGCTGTGTAGGGAGAAAGTGGTGTCTCTAAGGAATTCTCTAGAATTTTAAACTATACTGTGTAAAACAATTCTTAGTCAATTTAAGCAATGCAGTCAAGTCAGTGAGAGGTGGTTTTGTTGTTTGGCATTATGGTAATCAAGCGAATACTCTAGGATTCATTCATAACTGAGAAATACAGGTATTGCCCTGATGCAACAATAAACCATTAGATTTGCTTCTCAAGTGGTACGATTTTTCATGTTAACCTTTTAAAATTGAATCACAGCAGATCAAACAAGTTGTCAGCCCTGAAAATTCTTAAATGAATCGTTACCCTAATGGAGTATTTAATACCTAATGAATGCTGCCTTTGTACAAAGACCTGAGCTAGGGTCCCAAGACAAATAACACGGTCTTTGCCCTCAAGTCATTTCCACAAAGTGGTGGGAGATCAGGCCTGCATAGCTGTGACTCAAAGTACATAGAACAAATAGTCTTCAAGGGGAACAAGCAAAATGCTCTAGCACAAGGGAGGTCAAGGAAAACTTCACTGAGGTGAATGAGCTAGCCTGGAAGGGCAGATGTAATATTGATCAGCCAGGATGAGGAAAAAGTGCCCTCCCAGCAAAGAGGGCAGCATAGGCAAGACTCACAGCTGGGAAATCACCTCCATCCACCCTTGCTGGCTGACTGACTGACTTTCTCTTTTTCCATAGCAAATGTTTATAGAGCACCCACTGTGTTGTAGGCACTGTGCGTAGTGGGAAAGTAGTAATGCGGTATGGCTGGAGTTAAGATCTCTGAAGGCAAGATCTTGGCTCTGGAGGCTACCGGTGGGCACAGTTAAGAAAAATAAGGGGGCTGGTATGACACGCATCACAGAGGTGCCCCCCAACACTGATTTAATGTTAAAGCCAAAGGAGAGGGAACAACTGAAGACAACCTCAATGTTTTGAGTCCAGAAACCAAGAAGTTGGTGATGTCCTTGGGAGAGAAAGAAAATGAAAGAAGAACTGGTTTGCAGAAGATAATTAAGTAGAAATAAATGGACAAGCTGCAGCCTGTCTAAGACTCCATTAAGTACTGAGAGTGTCATCCAAATATTCTTCTACATCATGACAGAAAATACTGAATTTGAGGATCTGCACAGGCTGGCGACTTTGAGCCTTGTTTAAAATAGAGAAAAGCCTACTTGAAATTTAGTAATGTAGGAAATAGCATCTGTAACTGAACTAGAGAAGACCTAGCTTAACCCCCTGATTCTACAAATAAAGAAAACATGTTCCAGAGATACTCTCTACTGAGTGGCAGAGTCAATCCAGGACTCTGACTACACATTTAAGGGGGGGAGAAGGGGAACCAGATTTCTAAAACATTCAAATCTGAAATACAGATACCACCTAAATTTTTCAGATTTGCCATGATTTCAATTTATTTTTAACAGATTATAGGTGAAAGGTGAAAGGGGTTTGTTTTGTTTTGTTTTGTTTTGTTTTGTTTTGCAGAAGTCTACTGCTGTGTGTCATTGTCCACAAAACCAGTTTTGTAATTTCCAAGAATTCAGATTCCATGAAAAGCCTCAGAAACCTAGAGGACCTAGAGCTGTTCCTGGGAAGGAAAGACAAGACTCTTTTTAAGTTATAGAAATAATGACACCCCCATGTATATAATAATGGGCTGCACGGCATAGAAGGAAGGACCTGGGTGCTTTCTGAAAGAGCCCAGTTTCCAGAACGCCAGGCACACAAGAGTAATCAACAGCAGTTTTCTCCCAAGCAAGAAAATCCTGCCCTGCTGATCAAAGAAGAATGACTACTGCACTTAAAGAACCAGTTAGTGGAGATTTTTTAAAAGGAGGGCTGGGGGAGGGATGGTGGAGGGAGTTAGGCTGAGGGGGAAATATTTATAACTGTGACATGTTTCCTTGTAATAATTTATGAGCCCACTGGAGAAAAAGGAAACACACAAACTATGAATAAAATATCCCGAATGTAAACATCATGCCTTCTGCGAATTTTCTTTATTTAAAAATTAAAGTTGAGGTTGACTAAAGTAAATGACTACATTTTCGTGGTCTCTTATTTCCTTGATGCTAAGGGTTACCAACTGATTTACAACTTCCTGTGTTGTTTTTTAATCTATATTTGTCAGCACATTTTTAATGTCAGATTACTTAAAATAGACATCTTGGGTCTAAGAGGTCAGGAATAATAATACTATGTTGACTTTTCTGAAGACTTCATAGCACTCTACAAACATTCTGGTTTAGCCTTAAAAAAAAAAAAAGCTTTTTATTTCTAAATGAAATTAATTTCAATATAGTTTTAAGAAATTTTTTGTTTGTTTTGGAGGGGTTTTTTTGTTTTACTTTTTTTTTTTTTTTTTTTTAACTTCCAACGGATGATGACTTCAGGACCGAAGTGCAAGTCAATTGGTATGCTTTGAAGTTAAGTAAATTACATGGATAGCTTTATCCAAATAGTTTCAGCCTCCTCTTACTCAGGTAATTTAAGCTGTGAGAATAACAGGAAGTCCATGAAAAGAGAAAAACTAGAACCAAAGACTTAGGGTTCCTTCATTTATTGTAGTTTCTCTTCTAATCATTATGACTTACTGTCTCAGATTATTTTCTGCAAATTCCAGGTACTTGTTCAAAAAGAGTATTCTCAAATATAAAGCCCATGAACTAATTTCATCTTCATGGAACCTATCATAAGATATAATTAGAATGAAACATAAATAAGATCAATTTTTTAAATTTATATTTGAAAATTCAAAACCAGCTTCTCAAAGCAGCAAATATAATTGCATAACTGGTCTTTATCATGCTGACTAATTTACAGATCCTGATACTTAATTCTTGAAACAGGAGATGATTTAGAGTATTTCCTCAATTTTAAATATTAAAAACCATCAAGCTTTAAATAGAATGCCCGGATGAAGCTAAAACACATTTATCCATGATGAGAACTGTTTGAAATACTCTACACTGAGTTCAGGGATATCCCTTTCAGAGTGTAACTTAGTTAGCTAAACAAATACACTCTGAGTGGCTTTTTGTTAGTTATTTTCCAATTATTTATAATAGAACCAACCATACATTCCCTCTCTCACCCTAAGGAAGTTGCAAGATAAGGTCAATCTAAGAATCAAAAGTACAATGTTGAACTTAGCAGTTTGAAGAGGTCCGGTGTTCCAATTTTCACAAAAAGGACATTCTAAAAAATGTGTCCAATAGGCCCTAAGTCCTCACCTTTGATGACATCTGTTAAAGGAAATCTTTTGGGCGTGAACTCAGTTTGGACAACCATGGGCCACACTGGATGCTGAAAAACGAAAGGTGAAAAGAGTGATACATTGGATGGGGAAGGGTGAAGAGGCCGTTTTTCTAATTTTGAAAGTTAGATGTAAACATCTCCTTTTCTAAATAGGTGGTTTGCCTTAGTCTCGATCATGTCACAGAACAACTAACTATGTTATGCTATCTAGGTCTCCAGAGAAAAGTTATTTGGGTCCGAGGAACTCTTCAAATAAGGTGGCATTGAATACATATTTGGTAATTTAAAGGCTGTAACTATATGGAAACAGGGTGACAGCATGTTCTTATTAACAAACTCTTCTCCATTAGCTGGACTCTTGGGGCAATGTTAATTATTTCATACAGAAATACCATGGACCGATATTCTCAATATGGCTACTCTACTCTTTCTTCCAGTGCTAGCATTAGAAAGATGATCCTTTCAATAATAACAGTAATTATAAATAATAATAATAATACACCTTTGGGTTTAATAATACTTTCCCTTTGAAGAACTCCCAGAATTTTCATCCACATTATTTAATTTGTGCTTGAAACAATTCAATGAAGTAGCCAGGTAGCAATTATCATTATCCTACTCTTACAGATAAACAAACTGAGGCCTAGGGATTTTCTTGGCATCACACAATTAGGAACAGAGCCAAGTCTAAAGCCTATAATTCAGTGGTCTATCCTCCAGATTATTGCCATCTTTAGAAAATATCTGGGTATCTGAAGAACTGTTCAATCCCTCAGGAAATGTTTACACCAGAACCAGATCAAAACATCTTTTCCTTTTAAATTGCATTTACACTACAAGAAGGTACTTTTTTTTTTTTCCCAAATTCATTAGAGAGGATTTTCTTGTCTGAGGTCATTAAGATAGGAGTACTCAGATTTCTTTTCGAATTGTAATGTTGGCCTTAAGCAGAACTACGCTTGGAAATACTAGAGATGTCTCAAATACTCTGGAATCAGTTTCTTTAGTTATTTCACTTTAAAAAAAAAAAATTTGTCAAGCCCAAGTTATAACAAAAGATCTAAATAAAAATGGGCACAAGGTGTTAACTCAAGTGTCCTAGCCGGGCTACAATTTGGTTTACTGTGGTCTTGCCACTTCATCTGGAATGGGGAGTCTTCATTTCCTGTCCTAACTTTTCGTGGGTCACTGGTCACTGTTGAGGTGATCAGCGTGTGGATCTGATGGTCTCAAAGCTCTGTTAAGTTATAGATGTTCAAACTGCCAGTGTGTTGTGGATAAAAATAGAAGTTGCTATTAGATGTCTATTCATACCCTGCAGAAGCCTGGCAACATTTTGAACCTTTTCAAAATGTAAATACTGCATATTAAGCACAGGAAAGAAAATTAATGTGCTGCATTTGCAAATTTATTTCCAAGTCAAAAATGCAAAGGGGAGGAGGACTCTTGTAGCAGAATTGATATTCTACATTTATGGGGTATATTAAGAAGTTTGTAATGGCCTGAACACAAAAGAAAACACTTTAGAAATGGATTAATTGAAGTTTCTCTGATAATCTGAGCTTTTGAATTTCCTCTCTTTTGATTTTAAATTTATGGCCTCAGTATGACATTGCCAGAGTTTATTGCATTTTGCAGGTGGCACTCATATGTTGTTACTTTTTGTGTGGTATATTGTGGGCAATGGGTTACAATTTTTGTTAAAAATTTCCAGAACCACACATGTACCTCTTCATTAGACTTGCAAATGAGTAATGCCTTTTTTCAAGGGGAGAAAATAGTTAAAACATTACAGGAATTTTTTTTGCCTTTTTTCCTTAGTATTGGGAAATGTTTGTAATAAAGTTTGCTTTTTGAAACTTTGACATTTTGTAGTAAGTTTTGATTTACATATGAAGTCATCATCTGACAATTTGAAACAAATGTCTTTTTAAAGCATACCAGTTTTTTGTACGTATTTCTATCGCTCCAAAAAGGTTTAACAGATTTATCTTGCTTTCTGCTGTTCAAAACAGTGGAGAGTTGTCATTTTAATGGCATTTTTAATATCTTAAATATTTTAATAATTGGATTTAATAATTTAGTAATTGCCACCTTGATCGTGGATTTTATCAGTACAACCACTATCCACAAATCCACCCACACTTTTTTTCAAAGAAAAATAAAAAATAAGTAACAATAAACAAAAGCATTAAAAAAAAAAGGATAACAAAAACAGTAAGCCAGACTTCGCACTATCATTAACACGAACACATAAAATAGAAAAAGAAAGCATGTAGTAACACAATTTTCAGATACAATTTTTATACTTCTCAGACACAATAAAATCTGGAGCAGATTCTAATTCCTATAAGCATTCTTTAAACCTACACTGACCCTGTACTTAGTTCCAGGAGGACTCAAAATTCCTATCACTTATTCCCATGATAGATGTCCATTTCATATTGAATATGTAAAATCTTAAAAGTATTCTAGTGATTTCATTTGGCTTGTAAAGTAAAGATCTTGGATTTTTTAAAACCTACATAATGTTTCAGTGATGAAATTTTGTACTTACGAGTATTAAATTATGCCAAAAAGCCATTTACTTGATATTCTTTAAATACCATAGCACAAGTCAACTAAAGCTCAGATTGTAGACCATCTTAAATAACACTAATGCAGTGTGCACGTAATGAACAATATAGCTAACTTAAGTTAATTTTCATGTAACAGATAACATCTGGGGGAAATGTATATTGGTAAGTTATGCAAAACTAATTTTCTAGCGACCACATCTGTAGATGTTATTTATTGTATGTTCACTTAACAGTCCATTATTCTGTTTAGAAATCTATTCTCTTCTTTATTAGAACTTTTAATGTACTCACCTTGGTTCAAATGGTCTGCTCATTATCAGAAAAAATATAAATGGCATTCACATGGAACAACATGATTGTTTTTATTATATCCATTTGTGTGCAAGCATTCAAAAATGGCAAGAGAAACACATTTATTGCTTTACATTCAAAGTAATATTTAGAGGGTATTTGAAAGTCAAGCAAAACCAATCATTTGGCCAAATGGATGTATGTGTATAATCAGAAACTCCTGATTTTTAATCTCAGCATTAGGCCTCAGGCAAGTCACTTAAAATCTTTTCCTTTGTTTCCTGCTCTGAAGATTATGGGTGCTATTCTCTTAGAGGAGAAGAAAGGGTGCTTGCTAAATCAGGGTACCAAATAGGAGCGTTTTTTTAATAAACATACTTGAGCCTTTTTCTGTTTTTATTTTCCTAGGTTTAAGAGGTAACATATTAGACTTTTGAGGAAAAAAATATGAGACAATTACAATGCTACAGGAATGTATAAAAATAGTTATAAAACTAGCTTTATTTAATTTGCCTCAACTATTCATAGACTTGAGGAAATTATAACGTTCTTTCAGAAAATCTAACTTAATAAAGCTGACCATGTCTTTCTGTTTTAAATAGATTTTATTACAGAACCAGTGATGTTGTAAAACATGAGGTTTTGTTAAAAAAAAAAATACAAAGGCCTAATTGTATTTTTTTAAGAAAGTATTGCATCAGACGGTTTCATTTAAACATATTTGCTAGCTCTCTGCTCTCACCACAATTATTGATTCTAATTTTCCTTAAACTTATTTTTTAAAAAGACTTCTTGATGGGGGAAAATCACTATGATGCTTCTGGCACTAGGTTTATTTCAAACTATATATTTGATAGTATGTCTTCTTATTATTGAGGTGACATTATATTTACCCCCATCTAAAACTGGGGCATTTCTTTCCTTTGTAGTATCTTAGTAACAAAGCCAAATGTAACTCTTTGTGAAAGAGAAAAATGTGGCTATGATTTGGTTCACTGATAGTATGCAAAACACTCTGAAGAAATTCTCACCACAAGTTTTTGTGCAGCAATTAAATCAAATGAATAGCTGTATGAGTTATGAGATATATTCATAAAAATCAAGCAAAAGAGGTTCTTGAGATAAACAGGAGTTCCACTCCACCAAAAAAAAATAATTAATTAATTAATTAAATAAAAACGTAGGGCTGGAAGTGGCCCAAGTTCCCAAGTATGTGCCCGATACACACACACGCACACACACTGCCAAAGACCAGGAAAACCGGGTAATTGGCAAGTAGTTCAGATGAGCCTCGTAAAGAAATGCGGGCCACAGAGGTGTGAGGGAGGAAACTTGCCCACAAGTGTGTCTCTTGCACTTATGTGTACCATCTGATGGAAGAAAAGGCATGAGGGGGGAGGGGGGATCTGTTACCACCAGGATGCAGAGGTGATCTGCTGAGAACTTCCACGAGAGGGTCAGAAAAAATTCGCAGAAAGTCCTAGCCTGTGTGTAGAAAAGCAGAGCTGCAAGACAGATTTGGCAAGAGCAGCAAAATAAAATTCTGCTTCAATAAAAGAAATATTTTACCTTGAAGGTTTGCTCATGCTTTCCTTTTCTGGGCATACAGTAAAAGCAGCAAACCCTACTGGGTTCCTTGCTCTCTGCTTTCCAATGGCTGACTCGCCACCACTTCCCCCAAATTCCCATTCCTCACCCTCTGTGAGCATGTGCACCACTCATTAAATGCTTCATCATCCACCCTTGTCTCTGGATTCCCATGTGCAGCTTATTTATTTTACTGATAATGTTGCAAAGAACACTAAATTATATTTAGCTGTTTCATTTTCCAAGCTTGGTAAAATAAAGAGCAATATAAGGTGTGGGAGGATGAAAAAAAGACACAAATAATTTTGTGGGAAGAAGAAAATGTTTGCATGTCTCATTTAGGGGAAAAGATGACTTGTGAACATGATGAAAGAAAAGGATTGTTGTATATTTTTTATGTTTCTATTAATGTTTCGTCAGTTTAAGAAAAATAATCTGGAATGATTTCACCTAACAGAATAGAGATTAAGTGATTAATAATAATCAATAATTTCCAAGTACAGCAACATGATGATATGGATACTGAAAACTGCACAGGCTGAGAAGTCAGCACAGCAGGGTTTAACTCCCAGCCTGGGCCCTCGGTGATGATTTGACCTTAAGTCAACCATTTAATCTCTTGGTTTCCAAATTGCCTTGACTATTAACTTCTATCTAACACTTCAGTCTTTCTCTAGATTTACTAAGCAGCAACTTTCTATAAAATCGAATTAAAGTTAATAATATGAAATCAATATGAAATACATTGGGATGACCAAGCATTAGCTTAAGTTTTTAGGACATTCCCAAACCTATCTAAATAAAAAATATTACAAATATCCAATTATTAATATTCATAATGTTTCGATCATTTTGAAACATTACAACCTGTAAGTTATACATGATCACATGAAAGTTAACTTGAAATATTGCGGAGAAGAGGTTGGGTTATGGACAGTGGGGAGGGTATGTGCTATGGTGAATGCTGTGAAGTGTGTAAGCCTGACGATTCACAGACCTGTACCCCTGGGGCAAATAATAGATTGCATGTTAATAAAAATAATTAATCAAAAATAACAAAGAAAAGAAATATTGTGGAGAAGTTAGAAATGAATGGATGATGATTTCCAGTTTTTCCAGGTCCTGGAGGATAGTAATTAGCTGGTGGCTTTATGCATTTCCAGACTTTTGTCTTTAAACATGTATGTTCATGGTTTGTCTTTGTCAGCACATGGTGGGTAGCTTCACCTCTAGGCCTCAAAAGCAAGCTCACTGTATAAACGAGAACATCAACGTACTGATATACAGTGAGGAGTTTAATAGGGCATGACGATCAAAGCACTGAGCTCGGCACTTCTTCATAGATCAGTGGAGATGGGAAGTCAAATTACGATCAAAATGTTGAATTGTTAGAATCAGAATTTTAACAAAAGGAATTAAATGATTCAGATGTTTGCCATCATCAGTACCTTCCTCTCTTTCTCACCTCCAAGTCATGGTGGGATGGACACCACTTAAGTTGACTTCTTGACTCCTATTTCTTCATTTCCAGTTTTGACCTACCATTGCCCTCCATCAGTTTTGCCCACTTGCTACACAATTCTGAAGTGCTCCTGGTGAGGTCTCGCCTTGCCCTCTGTGTTTTCGGTTGGTTTTGCAGATCTCCTCTCTGATTCATAGTGTACTGACGTTATGCATTAACCTTCAGAGCCTTTATTGTCCTCATCACCAAGTTCTCGGTGGTCACTTTGCCACTGCCCCCAAGAATGGCCACACTCTGCTGAGTAACGTTGATCACCATTAGGCTGTTGGTAAATATTTCAAGCGCCCAACCTCTGCCAGAACTGGAGAAGGTATACAAAGGATCTAAAGCATGGTCTCTAACTTCAGAGAGCTTGAAGGAAACAGGAGGGGACACTGATGCATAAAACAATTAAAGATCAAAAAAAAATTAAAGATCAAGGCAGTATAAAATGGAGTCCTAAGCCACATAGTATAGAAAGAGAATAAGACAGTGAGAAGAATAAAATGCTAATTATCAGATACAGAGATACAGAGAACAAAAAGCAACAGAGAACTAAGAGGGCAGTGGTGTCAAGAATTCAGAGGAGATAGCATTTAAAAGATAATAGACTTGGAACTATGTATAAACATATGCATACTCATGTAAAAATTTTATGTTACATTAATCATAATTATGTATTATATAATTTTAATTAGTTTAATTGATAATAGGTATATGATGTATGTTATGTAATATGTGCTATGTATTATATACTATATATTCATTACAATATATAGAGAGAGATGAATGAACTGGCCGAAATTGTGGTTAGTCACCAAAAGCTTTTTCATAATACAGCTCTTTTCTTCCCCTCCAGCAAGTGTTAGAGGTGGTCAAGCCTTCAGGTGGTCTCTTCCCAGATCCTCTAGAAGAAGGAATCTCATTTGATATTTATTCAACATTCATAGAGACACCCCCAAAACTGGATACAGAAATGAAGGTAGGCTTCCTTCTGTCTCTTAATTCACCTTGTTTCAGCATTATATTCTCTATGGGCAGGAGAAAAAAAAAAATGCTCTTCCGTTGTCTTTCCTTCTGATTTTTCCCAGCTCAATATAAACATTTCTTTTAGGGTTGACTAGCTGGTGGGCCAGCTGAGAATGGCTCAGCAATTTTAATCTCTCTACCTTCACTTTCCTCAAAGGAAGCACTGATTAGCAGCCCCATGACTTGATCTGTCCATGAGAAATGCAGGATAACATCCAATCAAAATCTTCTTCCAGATTGACATCGTTCCTTGTAGAAAAGCACCCAGGAGAGGACTGAGGGCACATATAAATCACCGAATGTTCCAGAAGTCACTTAAGTGTGCTTTCCTTTTAATATTCCAGGGATTGGATCAAGAACAAGGCCCTGAGGAATCTAAATCAGAAGCCAACACTTTCGTCGTGGATCCTTTAATGGGTTTCACCATCAAGGATATAAAAGCAGTGTTGGATCAAGTCACAGATGATATTGTAATTGGCTTTCAGGTACTCACCCTTGATAGTGTGCTCACTTACTTTATTATTACTGGTTAATTAGCCAGCCTGAGCTTTAATGTCTGTAAACACTACCCACACTCTGCCAGCAAGAGTGATCCTTAGGATGGAGGACTTCAATTTCACATCTCCACGTAATTCACAGTTGAGTCATCGGAGACTCAATAAGATCACAAAACAGATTCACCAACAACACCTAGTGGTGGGGTGTGTTGCCAGTTTCCAAAATCCCCCATCATCAGAACCCAAAAGGTCACACAGTAAAGACTCCATGCCTGTCACACTCTAAACATGGCTCATACAAGAGTAAACCGAGAACGAACGTGGAATTTCAACCATGGTTCTTAGGTAAGTCTTCTCACCAAATTTGTAAGAAGAGGCCTAAAAATCCTTGAACTCCCTGTCAGGTAGTTTGTTCATTTTTAAGTACCATTAGTAGCTAAGCCATGTTCACCAAAGGCTGCATGGAAATGGGGATGGGACAGCTATCCCGGTAGCTCACGGACCAATCAGTTTAACTTTATGTTTAATCTTTTTTTCCTGTCCAAACAAAACAAAAACCCATCTTTACCTGAACACAAAGATTTAACATCATTTTTCAGGCAAAATGGTTAAATAAGTGAGTTGGATATCTTAAGAAGATTTATGATTTCTTGTAGAAATGACCATGAATCAATAGAACAACATACTACATGGTTAAAATATTAATGCATCTCAGGGAGGGATTTAATTGTTATCTGAACATGAGATGATATATGAAAAGCACATCATATTAACAACTAATTTAGAGAGAGCAAAAGATTGGCTTGGCATAAGCATACCTTGTTACTTGTCTAATCATCAAACGTTAATGCACTATTTACATGAACATTTAATGATTTGATACGAACAGAATCAGCCAAAGTCCTCAGCTTAATAAGGGGTGTTTAGTGTTTACCAGAAATAGTGGTAGAACACGTTTTACACAAAGCTTTATTGTTAACAATCCCATGAATGTAATAACTGGTTACTGTGTGGAAGGGCAGAGTGCAGTTGAATTAAACTGAGTTCAGAACATATCTCCTTTTTAGATTTGATAGCATTTCATCTAAATATAGTTTATGTATAATCATGGCCCTGGGCTCCTTTGCCATCCTGCAGCTCTGAAATTATTGCTGAGGAACTACTAGACAGTAATAGAATTGTTTGCAGGCTCCCAAAATTGAAAACATCTTTACCAAGGCCATGTTCCATGTAGTGAGCAGTATATTTTTAACTGTTCATTGAATTTTTTTTTTAACTGTTAGAGTTTGCAACACTTATACCACTACTCTATAACAGAAAGAATATGATTACTGTATGCGTGTGTTATTGTCTCTTTGGCCTGAAGCCAACCTTCCTGGCCCTGGAAGTTCATTAACTGGTTCATCTAAATGCAATTAGGCATAGAAAGGACTTAGACCAGAGGTGGTGGGAGCAGATCTTTTAGGTGCCACAATCCTTTCCATTTTAAGTGGATTCATGGACATTAATCTGGGCCAAATTACTGCTGATTTTTCAGTAAAATGGCTTGGTGATGTGGATTTATACAATGTCTCAAGATATAGCAAACCCTTTTATGTCTTTTCTCTCAACAGTCCTGGTAAACTACATGAGTAAGAGTCAGGCACTTCCCTGATAAGTAAATTGGAAAATGATAGACATGGAAAGACTAAATCATTTATCCAGCATTTCCAGAGTCAGAAACTGTTGAAAGGCCCCGAATGGGAGCTGTGACCTGGATTCTAGTTCTAATCCCAGTGTTATCCACAAAAACCACACAACCTCTAATATCACAACCAGACTACTTTGGAATTTAATACTCCAGTGGTGTGGCACGATTTCAGTGTTTACCCTTGTGTCTTGGTCAAGTCCCAAGTTTAATTACTCTCTGCCTACCTAAAATTTTTCCCCTGTTTTAGATAGGTAGGTTATTTTCCCCTTCTAAACCCTGAGTTCCAATGTTGCTCGCTCTTAAAATTGCAACGGTCCTGTTCAAAGGTAGCCACATGTCAGTGGTCAGGGTAAGAACATGCTGACTGGCTGTAGGAACAGTTAATGAATTAATATTTGCAAGATGTTTTCAATTTTCCAATAGCTTTTTTTTCTCCTTTATTTAAGAGCCATGTTGTTATTATAATTTTTGGAGGAAACAGCAGTAGAGAATTCATGTTTTGAATCCAGTTTTTTTAAAGCTCCTTCTCCAGTGTGGTTTCAGGCATTTTCACTTTTTATAATTCAGAAATTTCAGAGAATGTAGTGTGAATCTTTAAATTTTTTATGTTAATCCACTTACTTTCCCATTGACGCACTTTATAGTTCTAGAGATTTATTAAGAATGAAGTTATCTTGGCCCTGAGATGTTAATTAAAATTATACTGAATAGAGCAAACATTTTAAGCTTATATAGTTTAGGTATTATAATTTTAAAGATACATTCAAAATGAAATTATTTTGGCCCTGAGTTGTATAATAAAAATTATACCCAATGGAACAAACTTTAATATATTTAAAGAATTACGTTTCAGAGAAATATGAATACTAACACTAAATTCTTACATTAAATGTTGGCTGTTGGCCCTGTCCAAGCAACAGGGCAAAATAATGTAAAAACCTTGAGGGAAGTTTGCCATCTTGGGACTTCAGGTATTTTTAGGTCAACTTGAACTTCCAGGTTAGAAAAACTGAATGGGAGAACACCTCAAGGTAGTGGTCAGTGAGAGGATACTGAGACCAGGTCATAGGTTTTCTTTCTTTCTTTTTTTTTTTTTTATTAGGTCTTGTACTATTATTATTTTTTTAAGATTTTATTTATTTATTTGACAGACAGAGATCACAAGTAGGCAGAGAGGCAGGCAGAGAGAGAGGAGGAAGTAGGTTCCCCTATGAGCAGAGAGCCCGATGCGGGGCTTGATACCAGGACCCTGGGATCATGACCCAAGCTGAAAGCAGAGGCTTTAACCCACTGAGCCACCTAGGCATCCCGGTCATAGGTTTTCCATTCTTACCTTAAAGGCAATAGAAACTTTCCCTATGCTAGTGATTGTGGGATAGCTAATCATCTGCTCAGCAGCATTTGAAGAATAACATGGAGATGTGGTAGACTAATGACAACCTCGTTCTTGACCAGAGCAGGAGGCTTTTCATCCAGGCTCTGCTGGTTGTACCTGAACTGAAGTACTGATCACCATGGTCTAGAGATCTGAGATGTCAGCACACAATGCTATTTGGCACAGACTTTATCCTCACGAACCTTCTCCCCCAAGCCCACACCTGTGTCAATGATTTTTGTTTCGGTGAAATACCAGAGAGGTCTCCGGGTTAATGTGCAAACACAGGTGACACAGTAAAACAGAAGCTGGTGTCCTTAGTTGAAAGAAATGAAAGTATAAGACATAGAACACATAGAACACATCAATTGAAAGTGGGAAGAGTTAATTAACTGCTTAGTTAGAGTAATGTTTCTCAATCCTTTGGAATTGTGACAAGATTGTTTCTTCAAACCATTTCAATTTCTATATCGTCTATTAGGTTGCACACCAGAAAGAAGCAGGAGTAACATATTTTAAAAATATTTCACAGTCATACTACTGAAATATAACATTGGTGAATATATCAGAAAATTAGGAGTTGGAATTACAAATTTAAAAGTTAGCATGTAATGTTAACATACTTAATTTTTAACTACTTAATTTTTCAGGTAAGAACTAATACCCAAGGTGGCTAAGTGACTTATCCAAGGCTACATAACTAAATTAATCCATCTCCTAGACCAGTGCTCTTTCCACCTCTACTAAAACCATGACCGAGGGGATTAGTGATTTCTGAAAAATGACAGAGTTCCTTTATAATCTGGATACCCATGTTCATTCTTCCTTGCCTCCTCACCCAACCACCAAGAAAGGAAGAAGGAAAAAAAATGAGAAACCAGAGGCCAGAGCCTCAGGTAGGGCTTGATAAAACTTGAATCGGGGCACCTTGGTGACTCAGTCGGTTAGGTGTCTGACTCTTGATTTCAGGCCAGGTCATGATCTCAGGCTGCTGAGATAGAGCCCCACGTCAGGACTGCACTCAGCAGGGAGTCTGCTTGAGAGTCTCTCCTTCTCCCTCTGCCCACCTCATGCATGCTCTCTCTCTCTTTCAAAAGTAAATAAATCTTTTTTAAAAATAATAACAATGAGGGATGCCTGGATGGCTCAGTTGGTTAAGCGGCTGCCTTTGGCTCAGGTCATGATCCCAGCGTCCTGGGATTCAGTCCTGTATCAGGCTCCTTGCTCCATGGGGAGCCTGCTTCTCCCTCTGCCACTCTGTCTGCCTGTGCTCACTCTCTCTCTCTCTGACAAATAAATAAATAAAATCTTTTAAAAAATAATAATAATAACAATAAAAAAAACTTGAATCAAAAAGACAGATACTCACATAAGGATCTAGAATTGTTAACATCAATGATCTTTTCAGAAATATTGATTCTTACCATGAAAGTGAAACAAAATCTTATCCGATAAGGTAACCAGGGTGTACAATTCAAAACTATCTATTACAGTTACACTCATAAATAAATAAAGAAGAATGAACATTTATATGTAGCCCAAAACAGTATTTGATTTTTTAAATGTATTCTGTATAAATTGAAATAACAGAAGTTTCTCAAAATGCAGTAACCCCGAAGACATCAAATTATGTTATAGATGTTAACATTCTAAACTTCAAATTGCTTATTAATAGTTATGTGTATGAACTACTCCTCGTATGGTCGTAAACGTTTCTTAAATCACCTAAACAAAACACCAGTTTTGCCACATCGCTCGCCACTGGCTTCTCAATACATAATTTTATTATCTGTCATGAAAAAGGGAAGACATTTCCGGGACTACTAATGTTCAGATAATGTGGAAGGATTTCTGGAATTGTGCAGGTAGTAATGTCAGCCCACAGAATATCACTGCCAGAGGCTAAATGCTATCACAGCTGCAGCAAACACTCAAACCTGTCAGCAATCACGTACTTTTTTCTACCCAAACTGTACCACAAAGTGGCATAATTCCAAGAGTTATAAAGTATGATGAATATTCTTAATTATGAAAACTGTTCTAATTGTGAGATTATTTGTGTTGTGATTTCACAACAGAAGCTTTCTGAGATCTCATTGAGAAGGTATTACACAGGAGACAAAAACATGGCACAGGGCTGGGGGGAGCCACGCCGCCGCCCTCACTGAGCCCAGAGCAGTTATTCTGATTCGGTGCTTATTGGTAAAGTCTGTCTGAAAATACAGATAAATTATCCTATCTCCCAACACAAGGCTATGTGAAAAATGGCTGTCCAAATACCACTTCCTGTTCACAGCAGCCATGCTATACGTCGGGAATGTGCACAGAAATATGATAAAGTTTATCACATCACTACAGGCTGAAACACGGCTCTGTCTGCAAAACAGGAAGGTGTGTGAGGGATAATGTCTGTCTTTAGGCACTATAGTATGTCAAAACCACAAAGACAATGTGCAGCAAAAGATAGCTCCATCATAACCACTTTTTTATGATTGTCTTCACAGACCGAGATAAACGAAAAGCTGCAAATACAGGAAGAGGCCTTTAATGCACGAATAGAAAAATTGAAAAAGGCCTGAGGACCCAGTACAAGGAGAACGATGCTAAACTTCACAGAAACAAACACAACCAGCCAGAATAATAGACCCTACTTAGCAGCCGAACTCCTTCATTTTGTTGGGAGAGGAAAACCAAGATCCACATTTTATTATCTGAAGTAATTAGAAAAGTATTGGCCCCCATTTTGCTATCTCCTGTCCCATAACAGCCTCCAAATTTATGGCACTAAGAGTAATAAGGACATTTTGTATACAAGAGTTTGGAGAATTATATATAAAAATACAATTACTTTTACGATACTCCTTTGACATTTTGACTAATAAATGCTATTCATCTTCAGGGAGAATGAAGCCAACTTTTTTAAATAAGGAAAAATAATAATAATTTTATCCATATTGACCCAGTGAGCTGCCGCATTACTGGAGCCCTGTGAACAGATACGACACTGCCAAGGATAAAACATGCTAAACAATAGTAATTAAAATGCATATACTATGGGTTTTTTTCTCCCCTTAAATCACTTGGTTTTCTTATTTAAACATTTCAGTGTGAAGCCAATTTTCTGAAATTATATAATGCAGTTTGAAGCACTTTAATTTATTCTGTACTGTATTTGTTATTTCTAATCTTGTTACTCTCCCAGGAGAATACATGACCTATATAAAAAGAAGCAATGTATAAATGGTTATTAAAGACCAACCTATATATAGATTGTAAAAATCTTAAATACAAATCAAACTCACAGAGCTCTTAAAATTAACTGTTATATTGGAGTAGAATGATTGAAAACACCTCAAGCCCCTTAAATATGCTTAGTAAAATATGATTTTAGAAGAAAAATATCCATTTGCCAACTGATTGTTTCAGGTTGGATAAATTAAAATAATAGCTAGCTAGATCCTTTCCAAATTTCTTAGACTTTAGAGTATCTGAGAATGGAGAGCATTACTGGGAAGGGGAGAGTTCCTTTAAGAGCTCTCCAGCTGAGGAGTGCCTGGGTGGCTCAGTCAGTTCGGCGTCTGCATTTGACTCAGGTCATGATCTCATGGCTCCTGACATGGAGTCCCACATCAGGCTCCCCGTTTAGCTGCTTCTCCCTCATCTTCTGCCTGCTGCTCCCCTTGCTCTCTCTGTCAAATAAATAAACAAAATCTTCTTTAAAAAATAAATTTTTAGTTGATAAAGGAATATACACACTCAGTTAAAGACAACGACAACAAAGTATAGACAATGAAAAATACATTTCACCCAAGCTGGGTACCCCCATTTCTCTCCCTATGAGGCGAACATGGCTTCCAGTAAATTCTTTTTTTTTTTTTTTAAGATTTTAAAAATCTTTTTAAATAATGCTGAGTTTGATCCCAGGACCGGGGGTCATGACCTGAGCCAAAGGCAGGCATTCAACTGACTGAGCCACCCAGGAGCCCCCCAGTAAATTCTTGAGGAAGTATTTTTTATCCATTTAAATAATTGGATACTTGCATAGAGTGATCTTTAAAAAAAAATGTAATTTGCATGTTCTTTACATTGCTCCTTTCATCAAATAATATATTTTGGAGATAATTCCCTATCAATACATTTCCATAAGTTTTTAAACTAGTCCTATTGATGAACTTTTTATTGCTTCCAGTATCTTATGAGCACAACGCTACTTTGCCATTTTTATGAACATGTATGATTGTACCTATAGGAAGAATTCCTTGAAAGGGAAATTTCTAGGCCAAATTTAATACCTTTCAAATATATTTCACTTATCACTACATTGTTACCAACAGCAAGCATTGGCCAGTTTTTTATCTTTGGTATTCTCCTAAATAGAACATAATGTCACAGTGTTGTGTTAATTTGCTTTTATCTTCTTATTCCACACAGATTGAGCAACACTCATATGTTTATAAGCAAGTGTGTGTGTGTGTGTGTGTGTGTGTGTGGTAAATCCTCCTGATAACCCTAAGGCAGAGAAAGATAGGTATTATTAGCCTCATGTATGGTTGTACCTGTTGTGGAGCCTGAAGCTTAGAGAAATTATTAACTTGAACCGAGTTGCACAATTAATAATGGATGGATCAGGGCTTTAAACCCAGGTCTGACCTATTTTATAGATGAGGAAACTGGAACACAGGAAAATTTTAGGTACCTTTTCCATGATCACACAGCCAGTAAGTGGTAGAAACAGGTTTTGAATTTAGGTTGCTATGATCATAAAACCCACATTCTTCACCTTTATCTTCATTAAGTTATCTCATTGTCAATATGAAACAAAGTGAAAACTGGCCTTTCTTTTTTGTAGTAAGTTATAATAAAGGAACACACTCATTTTGTTGTTACCATATTAAGTATTTAAAAACGTTGCCCAAGACAGGAAAGTATAACTCAGCTCTGTTCGCTTGTTCATTCATTCATTCATTCAATCATTATCCTGTCCATAGCAATTGAGTACCAGGTCAATGAGTAGTGAGCCAAACAGACATGGTCTCTGCCCCCAGTAATCTAGTAGAGGAAACAGTTAATACTAACTGTGATTAACTATTAAGCTTTGGGGAATTATGAGACTATTGAACAAAAGTTTGGAAGGTCATGACATGTTCCACTGGTTTTGACATTTGGGCTAGGAACTGAGGGATACCTAGAATAACTAGAATTTTAGACAGAGAATCATGTGCAAAGTCCCTGGGACACAAGGAGAGGCTGAACAATTTAGACACAGTCAAAGTTCTCTCAGGGTACCATAGACTACATTATAGAATTTCATTTTTTGGCTAATAGCAATGGAAACTTGTTGATAAATTTAAAATAGCAACTGACATCCGATTTGTATTTTTTAAAAGGTCATCTCCCTGGTGCTAGGACTTCTATCCATGGAGATAAGGAAAATAGTATTTTCGTAAAAGGATTCCTACTGCTAATGATGCTAAGCTCTACTTCTTAGCAATTCCTACAAGTGAGATACATAAAGAAAAATTTTGACTTTTTGAAGTCACAGAGTTCACCTACTTGAAGCAGTCTTTGACACAAAGGCAGCCTTCTGAAGAGCCAATTAAAAACCAATACTAACCTATTACTTAGACAAGCAGCAATCTTTCTCTTAGCACCCACAGTAAGATATCTTTCTTCCATCTGCAGAAATAATTTGAGGCACTTTTTTCCTCACCTCCATGATAAGTTTCAAAGAGAAAATATATTCATTATGTTATGAACAAGCCACAGACTGCCACAATTTCAGGTATTTGCAGGCACTGTTGCGCCTATATATAGCTGTGGAGTCATTTTTCCAAAATCCGAATATAAAGCCCCTATTTCTATCCTCCATTTGATTGGAACCATTCAACCATCCTGGTAGATAATAAGTTTGCATGTTCTTAGATTGC
Organism: Mustela nivalis; assembly: GCF_964662115.1. Classification (NCBI taxonomy): domain Eukaryota; kingdom Metazoa; phylum Chordata; class Mammalia; order Carnivora; family Mustelidae; genus Mustela; species Mustela nivalis. The sequence goes on from NC_139021.1 coordinate 124,472,466, forward strand.
ATTTCATTATGCTTCAGTTCCCCTAGAGAATAAACGTGCTCTTTTTCCCAACAATTGTAGAAGAGAAATACTTTTGACATCTCAAATTTCAGAGAGCCTCAGGAAGACGTCCCTCTTCTGGACATCAAAGTCTTTGTTTTTTTGTTGTTTTTTTTTTTTTTTTTTTCCCCTGGACATTGATTTGTTAAATAAGAGAAGGCTGTACTCCTTCGTGGCAGCCAAAATATCTATTAATTTAAGTTTCCTAAGCAAAAAGGAATCTAAATCAAAATAATACCATCTTGTTGGAATTTAAATTCCAAAACAAAGAAAGAATACCAAAAATCTCTTTTGTTTTTAGGGTCCCTCCTTTTTTCATGGAAGGACCAGCAGTGGAGATTGGCTTATCTTTTTTCTTGGTTAGAGCCACCAAAGATTTTTGTATTATTTTTACTTAATTTTTAGCTTCAGAGAATGTTCAGTGCTGATATTTCCAAGGCTCATTTGATGTCTGTTTCTTCTTTTGAATATACTCAGAGCACTTTCTAGCTAGGACGAGCAAAATAAGACAGATAAGGTCCTTGACTTGTTGGAGTTCATGGAATTGATAAAGTTTATAATCGAGAAGCAGATGATAAACAAAGAAAAAAGAGGATTTTAGATAAAAATATATGATGTTAATAATTAACACAAAGCTATGGGACAGAAGGTTCTGGGATGTGGGAAAGCTACTTTACCTTGGGTGCTCCCTGAACTCTGCTTTGGAGTTGTGGCTTTCAAGTTGAGATCAGGGTAGGAGAAACCAGCCATGGGCTACACCATGGAACAATTGTTCCAGGCAGTGAGGATAGCAAGTAAAGTGCTATTGCCAAGTAGAACCTCCAATCACACAAAGCAGCTCTCAGGAGAGACAGGTCTACCCACATCTCACTTCTGGGAAGTAACCTGGCTGCTCTGCACCTCAGACTCTAGTGTCTCATGTTCTGAATCCAGTACCTTTCCACTCTGTCAAGTTGCCATGGTCATATTGCCATATCTAAAAAAATACATACATAATTATAACCACAAATGCTTATTGGGATAGCCTGAAACCCAAATAAACCCACCTACTTAACAGAATCTTGGTCTGAATCTTCCTTGCAAAAGAATTTCAAATAAACTATATAGATATTCTACTCCAAACGAGGAGGAGCATAACTCCCGTCATTACATGTGAGCTGCACAGAGTGACTTCTTTCCAAAGAATACAGTATGGAGAGATTACCTTAGAGTTAAGAAACCTGACTAATGCTACTTCCTCCATATAATCAATATCAACATCAATAGTCAAAAATCATGTTGATGTCATATACACTTGATATGAGTTGATGAAAATAGTACTTTCTTTCCAAAAACCAATAACCCTTAACTAACCATGAGGAAAAAATCAGGCAAATTCCAGTAGAAGAATATCCTACAACATACCCTATCAGTACTCAAAACCATCAAGGTCAGGGGTACCTGGGCTCAGTTGGTTATGTGTCTGCCTTCAGCTCATCTCATGATCCCAAGGGTCCCAGGATCAAGCCCTGCATCTCATCAGACTCCCTGCTCGGCTGGGAGTCTGCTTCTTCCCCTCTCTCTCTGCCCCTCCCCCTTCATTCCCGTTGCGTCTCTTGCTTTCTCTCTCAAATAATTAAAATCTTTTAAAAAAAATTGAAATCACCAAAAACAAGGAAAGTATGAGAAAATGTCATAGCCAGAGGAAACTTAAGGACACATGACAATAAAATGTGGAATCCTGGATTCTGGAACAGAAAAAGGAAATCTAAAGAAATATGAATATGAACTTTTACTTAATAAAAACATATCAATATTTGTTCAGTAATAGTACCAAATGTGCCATACTAATGCAAAACTAATAAGAACAATAGCAACTATCAATAATAGGAGAAACTGTGGACAGGGAGGGGAGCAATATACAGGAAATCTCTGTACTATCCACTTAATTTTCCTGTATATCTAAAACTCTTTTTAAAAATCATCTATTACAATTTAAAAGAATCTCAGTCAAAACAAAATTAGTTAGGAGGAAAGATATCCCTAGTCAGATTTCACCTCTGTTGTAGTGACATTCCCTTCCGGTGACACATGAAAAATCAGATATAGCCATCTTGCAAACTGGCAGGAAAAAGAAATGCTAATAAAGAAGGTCAAAGTGATAAATTCCATTTTTAAGAGAAACTGCAAACACCATCAGTCTTGGGCCTCACCCTACCTTCTCAGTTCCATAGAACATTTTGATGCTTTCTAAAAATGTGCATAACTCATAAAAGCAGACGGTATATGGGTTTCTTTTAAGTACCCAACTCTACAATATAACATGATAATATGGTCTATCAGCTAACCTTAAATAAAAACATCAACCATTTGAAGGATAGTCCCAGTCTCTAAAGGTGTTCTCAACAAAGTAAATTTCCACTAGATCCCGCGAAGTCTTCTCTCAATGAACATTTCTTGACTTATATAATATGGGCATAATATAGAGAGTGCTGTCTTTAAATACAGAGAGGATAGATAGATTAGATAGACAGATGATACATAAGTGATATCCAGTAACTTAAAATCAGGCATGGTAATGATCTCCTGCCATTATACCACAAAAAAAAAAAAAAAAAAAAAAAAAAGGTTAAAATATCCTGGATATAAATCTTTTTTTTATTGATTCAATCTCAAAATTTTAAAAAGCTCCTATTCATGTACGAATAAATTTTACATGAATGCCTTGTCATTCCTACTGTCCTTCCTAAAACCAAGTTTTAAATTCAACCAGAATAAAAGTAACATGGTGCTCATTTTCAGACACCAGAGAGAAGTTAATCTTATAATGATCAACAAAATGCTTGTGGCTTTTGTTTCCTTATCTTTTTCTGTATAATGACTGATACTATTATTTTTCATTAACCCTATCCAATCCCCTTTTCAGTTGTTACTGGACTTCATGGGTTAAGATACAGTTAACGTTTACGCTGAAATTCAAAGTGAAACAATAAGAGTGTTCTCACTCTACCTTGCCAGACCCAGAACTTGTTACATCTCCTTAAGAAATGTAGCTGAGTGACTAAACAAATGTGATGACCCACAGGATTCAGTTTTCAAACAGACGGACCACAGGACCATGGTGATGAAGTTCTTGAACACCATCTAATTCAACCCTGTCACATTGAAGAAACTGAGCCCTGACAAGTGAAGATTTTGTGATCATAGTTAATTTGTAGCAGGACCCAGGTTAGAATACAAATCATTCATTGATTCATTCATTCACTCATTGAAACATGGTTATGTTCAACACATGGGGTAAGAATTGACACTGGGCACATATAAGCTAAAACAGAACCGTTGACCTCATGGAGTTTATAGTCTATTGGGAGAGGTAGGTTTTAATCAGCCACACAAGCAATTATAAAAATGTAACTGTAATGGGTGTTATTAAAAAACAGATATACTCTTGCAATGAGAGCTTATTTAGAGAATTATGAGCAAATCAAGGAAGGTTCCATTGGGAGAGTCACATTTAAAGGAGTCACTGGGAGAGTCACATTTAAAGGCACTAATGAAGCAAAAAGGGGAGAAAAGAGTTTTCGGGCCAAGGGAACACCAAGTGTGAAGAACACGGGAAATAGAGACTGTGAAAAGGGGTGTGCATGGCCAGAGCCTCAAAAGTGAGCAGGAGTATTTTCCAAAATTGAAAATCCTTAGGTAAATGGAAAGTGGATTATGCAGAGCCTTGTGTGTCAGGATAAAGAGTTTTGTCTTTGTCCAAAATACAGTGAGGAGTTATTGAAATTTTTGAGAGATTTGGAGGCGGTTGGTGAAGGACAAGCCCATTTGCCCTATGCCAAGATGATTCTAATTATAATTATGAGACCAGGGAGGATGGGGTTACCCACCTAGGAGACTTTGCCAGCCTGGTGCTCTGCTATACTACATATCTTTCAGAAGCCATCCACCAAAATCCACTCTCCTAGAATGGAAGGACTCCATTTCCCAGGTCACATGGCAGTTGGGTGTGAACGTGTAACGAAGCTCCAGCCAGAGAAATGTGAACAGAAGTGAAATGGGCTACTGAGGCTGTTGCCCAAGACCAGACAACACCTCTCCTTGTTCTTTCTTCCACCTTTCTGCTGGATGGCCGTGAGGAGAGTGACATTTTGAAGGTAATAGAGCAACTGTCTGCCTAGATTCCTAAACGCCCCCATGGCAAGAAACACTTCCCAACCTAGATCCTGTGTCCAGACTGTCTTATGAGAGAGAAATGAGCTACTACTTCTTAGGGTGACTTCATCCCGGGGTCTATCTGCTACAGCAATTTAGCACGGCCTAATTAACTCAGTGAATATGTCTGTCTGTGTTTATGCATATGCACTATGTCTCATATGGGTCAGTGTCTATAAACTGGGAAAACAACTAGCAAATTCATTAACTAGAGACCTGCTTTAGTTTTATTACATAAGGTAATTACTTCTTAGTTTATATAAGCCCACGGCCCCTCCTAGACTGACATTCTATGAAATAATTGACTGAGCCTCACAAGTGTGATGAATTGCACACCCAGGAATTTCCCATGAGAGGACACACCTTAAATAGTTTCTAGTTTAAGCAAGACCAGTAAATTTTTAAATGTTTGTGGTTAGTTAGGGATTACTCTAATATAATAAGAAAAGTATAAATAAGACTCTAAATTATTAATTCGCTAATAATTTTTTCTTTCGGCCAAGGTTATTTCCTGAGTTGAAATACTCTAATTCACTGAAAATTGTTTACTAAATACTTCTACAGGAACCTCACTAAGACCCACATTAGAGCAAATATTGATATTTTGGGTGCTATCAATATTAACTATATTTATTTCTAAAGACCAACGTGTATTTCTGAAGTATTATTCTGGTTTGGATAGTCTACAAGTTAAAATAAAAAACACACTCAGATCATAGACAAAGTTGGGAATAGAAAATTGAGATTCTGTCAGGGAATAAAAAAAAAAAAGAAGGTCATTGGGCTAGCAGCTCCATGCATACTCCTTCTCCACAACACTTCATACTTCAGGATGTCCTACCATGCTTGGCATTTTCCAATTCCAAATTTAGATAGAGTATAGAGTAGTAGGTAGATGAGAGAGAGAGAGAGGATTATGCTACTGGTGCTGATTATTATCTATGGATATCTACACCCATCTACGGATGGGTGTGGTTTTTAAAATGTTTGCCATCCAAGAAGCTAAATGTATTCCAACATGCTTATGAAAAATAGCAAGAAATTGTCGAAACCAAACCTTTTCAGCTCTTAAGGTGCTGGATTCATATTGAATTATTATTATCATTTCCTTTCTGCTGAAATTTTGATGACATGGTCATCATTCATTCAACCAAGTGTGGCCATTTCAGATTCAGTTAAGTGTCTTTATTCAAGGCATCCTCATAGGCTCCTTTATTTGTTAGAACTATTTCAAAATGAATAGTCAGATGAATCACCAAAGCATTGCAAAGCAAAACTCATGTGTCAGGGCTAAACTGAGGAAACAGAACAAACAAAAAGATGAGGCAATTACAGGCTTGGGAAATTGTTTATGATATAATATTGAATTAAAAAAAAGGAAAAATCTATCATTTAATATGAAATGTGTGTTGTGGAGAAAATCTGATAGGCAAAGAAAAAGCATTCAGACAAAATGGGGGTTATCTCATGGCGGTAAGATTACAGGGGATTCTTAAATTTTTTGCAGTATTTTCCATTCATTTTATATTTACTTTTTTTTAACTAATAAGAAATAAGCACTGCTTTTACTAGGCTTAAGTTATCCCCTAGCCTACACTGTCATCACCCTTTTGACAGCACCTGGGCCAACCCCATGGAAGAGGGGCAGAGTTGGGGCAGGCCTGGAGTCTCTAGAGCAGAAAACATTAGGAGATAGCAGGTACCTTTTGGACCAGTGCAAGCACAGAGAACTGCCCAAAATATCTGCTGTTCTAAAAAAGCTTCTGGTCTTAACATTAGCAGGCCCATGGTGTTGGGTAAGTGGACATATTGCCCATTTGGTAGTGAGATGACTTCTAGAGCTGGATTCCACAGAGGATTCTGTTGGAAGGAACCACCTACTAGCAGGCATGTCACATAACCCCACTGGGCTTTGGGTTTACTGTTTATAAAATGACTGACAACAGGTAAAAGGACGTGACATTGAAAAGCCTTTTCCTAAAACTCCCTGATTTTAAAAAACTAGTCTTAAAGGAACACAGCATGTTGAAGAATGTCTCATTTTGGCTTAAAATTGAAAGACCAGATGTATTCTCATCTAAGCCAAGAATGAGACAAGGGTAGTAAGCAATGAAGTAATTATATGAAGACCTGTCTAATATCTGTCTCCAAGTCCAGGCTATAGCTCTAGAAGGACAGCGACCGTGCTCCAACATCTAGCACAGTGCCTAGCAGAGTAGGTGCTTCATTAATATTTTGTAGATGGGAGAGCAGAGAGCAAGCAGACACATTGGCTAGCTGGCTGTTTTCACCACCAGTATTGAACTTTTCCTAACACTACAATAAGACAACATATGGAAATTAAAAGTATAATTAACACAAAGCTAAAATTCTTATTGTTTTTAGATCATATGATCATCTACATTGGAAACCCATGAAAAAACTTTTAAAAAAATAAGAAAAAGCTAAAAATAAATATTAAAAATAGATTTTCTATAAATTAATGGATCCCAAGGTACAATGGAAAAAAAAAAAAAAAAAACCTCTTATAGTAGTAACACAAGTACTAAATACTTCAGGTGGAAATAGGAAACATAAAGAACCTGGCTGAAGAAGAACATGAAACTCTCCTACAGGGCATTTTGCTAGATGTAATGCTTAAATATAGTAAAAATGTCTTTTTAAGTGTAATTCCACTGAAAATCTCAGGGTCTGTAATTGCAAATGCCAGTCTGTGATCAACATGAATGCTGAAAGAATAAAAAAGGGCAAAGGCTTTCTTATTTAAAAACGTGACAAAACTAAAATACTTTCAAGTACGATATTAGTGAAAAAAAAAATAGTCACCAAATTAAGAATTTGTTTTACAGTGAAATTTACCTAGTGGCCAAGTCTATAAATTGGGTCCTGAGATCCATTCTTAGATCTTCCCCTGACTGTAAAAGTAGTGTGAGCTCACTCATCTCTAAAATGGGTATAAAAAGAATTCTATAGTCACAGGACAATGGGAAAATAAAGAAATCTATAAGAAACGATGCTGAGAATGTTTATAGCAGCAATGGCCACGGTTGCCAAACTGTGGAAAGAACCAAGATGCCCTTCAATGGACGAGTGGATAAGGAAGATGTGGTCCATATACACTATGGAGTATTATGCCTCCATCAGAAAGGATGAATACCCAACTTTTGTAGCAACATGGACGGGACTGGGAGAGATTATGCTGAGTGAAGTAAGTCAAGCAGAGAGAGTCAATTATCATATGGTTTCACTTATTTGTGGAGCATAACAAATAGCATGGAGGACATGGGGAGTTAGAGAGGAGAAGGGAGTTGAGGGAAATTGGAAGGGGAAGTGAACCATGAGAGACTATGGACTCTGAAAAACAATCTGAGGGTTTTGACGGGGGGGGGGGGGGTTGGAGGTTGGGAAAAAACAATGAATACTGTTACGCTGAATAAATAAATAAATAAATAAATAAATAAAAAGAAATGATGCTGAGAAAATAAACTGAGGAAAAATGTTTATTTGTTACATATTCATGTTCTTACATATCCAGTTCTTACATACATCTTACAGAGTATCAACAAGCTAAAGCATTAAATGCAAAATGTTAAAACTACAGAATAGCTAACAGAAAGTATAAGTGATTCTTCTCTTGTTATGGGGAAGGCTCTAACAAATAAAAGAAATTAAACAATATCACAAAGAAAAGGCAAAAAGGATCATTTTAACTACAGAGAAATTTGGAACTGCTCCATGTAAAAGAAAAGTCATTGTAAGTAAAAAGAAAAAGAAAAAAAATAAGAGAATTAGAAGAAAAAAATAAAAGAGAAAAATATTTTAGGCAAGACATATGACAAATATGGAGTTATCAACTTTAATATATAAACAGCTCTTTAAAATCAATACAAAGAATACTTAAAACTCAGTAGAAAAATTGCAAAGGATGTGAACAACTAATTCACAAATTAGAGAACTAAAGAAAAAAGGCAAATTGTCAGAATAATGAAAAAGTGTTTAACTTCATCAGTTCTAGAATTTCCAAATGCTATGTATTTGATGTATTTGGAGTCAAAGAAATCCATAGAGGGAAATGCAGAAATGAAAGCATTTTGTGTACCATTTATGCCAGAAATTGCCTAAAATTGACTCACATATATGAAGCATTGTGAAACTCCCATTTAACCCTGGTGTGTTAAGGAGTACTTCGAAAATTTTAATGAGATATTGGAACTCAATTTTGATAACTTGCACTATGCCATTTGCTCACTCGCTCTGCCACCTTGTGTTGTTCTCTAATTTTCTAACATGGTGCATGTAACTTTCCAATATGACCATGTCCACATCATAAATAACCAATATGGATGAGCAAGAACTAATTAGTTGATGAAAGGTCCCTGAGGAAACCGTAGAGAGATCTAGTTGTGGATCTCATTTTCTTACCACAGTCATTACTTGTTCAAATGTAAGATGATTATTAAATCAGTGTTTCTCCTAATGAGGTCTAAAATTCCTGCTCCCTATTTCATCCCTTCAGAATCAGAACCTGGAAAGTGGCATTTTTAACAAGCACCCCACTGAATGCTTAGGGACTTTCAAGTTTGTAAACTTTAACTATAATGACAGACCACCCAGTCCCCTCTATTGCCCCCAAAATTGGATAGTCTGAAGGAAAAAAAAATGCATGCTGACTAACAGCCTCCCTCTGTACATACAAGAACGATACCCACCCCAATTCTCAGATCCTTGTTATATTTGAGTTGACGTCTCTTTAGGTTTATTCTCCCAATTCCATGCATCAAATTACACTCATCGAAGCTGCCAGTCTTCAAAAGTGCTTTCAGAAGGCACATAAATTCAATCCTGACTCCTTATGATTCAGACATTTAATCACACCATAAACTTAATGGAATCCAATTTGAATGTAGACACCTCAATAGCTACATTGCATTGAATTCACAACCTTCATAAAATGTGGGTCTCAAAATGAATCACCAGCTTAATGAAAAGTTCAGAGGAGAATTCTGCCCTCTCATTGGTCACTGTCCTGGGTCTTCAGCTGCCAGGAAAAGGACTGGAGCTGTCAACACAACACTGTAGCCCAGGCAACCAACCATGCCACTGGGAACTTTTCAACACTTGAAAAAAATAAAAGTTACTATAGAAACTTTCAAGTGTTCTTTAGATTGTTTGGACAGCCCATGATTTATAACAGTAATGATGCCAGGGTCAGACTTCACCTGTCAGTTTAGGACCTCCCTTCATTAACAGCCCAGGAATAGGTTGCTTTTGGGGTTCTCAGACTCTTGCCTGATTCCCACCATAAAATGTGTTCCTCGAGTGGTGTATGTTCTCTGGGTAAGAAGAAAGGGATAGAGGAATAGTATGCTTCCAAAGGCCCAACAATTACTTAAAACAACAGGAAATAAAAATACAACTGGTTCTCCAAATATCCAGATGTGGTCTCAATGATGTTTGGCATCCTCTAGGTGAAGACATCTGGGTGATCGATTCTGACCTTCCAACCAGATGTTTAGCCATAGTGACAACTCAACTTTGAACTGAAACTGAGTAAGAATTGCAGTTATTATGGAGCTATCTTTGTGAGCTCCTTATATTGGGAATGTCTTCTCACATTAGCTTTCCTACCTTGGGTAGGTGGCTTTGCCTGAAAGAACCTCAGGGTCTGCAGAGACGCTGAGATCAACCTTCTCAATTGTGCTTTCTCTTCGTTAAGCTTTTGTTGTCATTGCTAAGCTAAGTAGAAGGAAGACCAAATCCTTTCTTTTTCTTTTTTTTTTTTTTTTTTTTTTTTGAGGACAGCTGATGGAATCTACCTATTCTTAAAAAGTTATTTACCTGAAGTAGGAACCATGTCCATAAGGGAAGGAGGTAGGTGTCTCAAAATGTCTTGTAAACTTTTTGAGTCTAATATGCTGAACTGCAAATTTAATCCACTGAAGTGGTTTCATGCAAACACTCCTCTCAAATTCCTTTTGTACAAAATCTTGATGCATAATGTATAGAGTCTGAAAATGGATTAAGCTACATTTGGAGATGGTTTGAGTTTTTTTTTTTTTCCTTTCTTTTTTTTTTTAAAGCAAGCAAAAACAAGCGGTTTTTTGTTGTTGCCTTGTTTAACCCTTCCTGCTCAAGCAAGCACACATGGATTGTGTCTTCTCAAAGCTGCCTTCCACACAATGTTTCTTGGTTGTTTTTTTTCCTTTTTCTTACTGTCAAAAAGTTTGAGATGTTAGAAGTTTTAATTAGAAATGTGAAGAGTGAATTAGAATCATTTCCCTCAGATTTCCCGACTCAAGCAAGCAAATAGACTGGTAAAACCTTCTGATTTACTTCTGGAAGATAATTTAGCAACCGAGTCAACAAATGAGTAGAATCTTACTGAAAAAAATGTCTCCAGGTATTCCTGGATCTTAACTACCCTGAGGGCTGTGGCCATAGGTGAAACACTTGGTCTGTATGTTGTTGGAAGAAGATGTGGTAAATGCTCAGAGACACGTCCACCAGTGCCAATCAAGGCCAAAATGGTGGAAAAGGAGACAGCCAGGGAGGATTGTTGAAGCTTTGAAAGAAATCACAGATACTAGGAATCTTACACTTAACGCTTTGATGAATCAATACATTTGTAATGCTCTGTTTCATCATTTGCTTATTTTTGCATATCATTTGAATATTATGCAAATTGTACTGAAAAAAGAATTGTGGCTAGAATGAGGAAATTTGGGCTGAAGCCCTAAGTTTGACCTAGCATTGTTCAATGAACTTAAAACCACTTGCTTTTTCTAGGTTCCATATCGTCATCTGATATATAAGGAGAACCACCCTCCCTCTAGCTGCCCACCTGCATCCAGGCCAGTGGGAGAGCGAATGAGATGGGCGGGAAAGTATTGTGTCAAGTCTCAAGCCTCATGGACATGGACGATTTCTCTGTTTTGGGTTAACTACTGTCTTCTTCTGAGTAAATGGTGGCATCCTTGGCTGTTCTGCCATATATTTCTTCACCAGGCTTCTCCAAAGCCAGGGTGAAGAGAACAATTGGTTCTCAGGGAGACTCACAGCTGCAGCACAGTTGGCCACTCCTGGGGGCGTCACATACTGGGTCCCAACAGGAGCTTTCATGTTCACACGGGGCTCCATACATGACTCTTAAAAACATGGCTTCAGATCAATACAGAGAACCAACACCCCCCTGACTCAAGATTTCTTGTGGTTCCCATTCTGAATCCTCACCTAGTACCATCTTGTTTCTGACCTCATGACTAGCCCTTCTACTATTATTTGCCTTGCCCTCCTGCTTCCACATCATTCCAGTTATCAGGTTTGGGTCTCTTCTCCATTGTGATTCAAATGATTCACTTACTCATACTCCCTTTCCCTTGTGCCCAGCACCTGACACCCCAGGCCAAGAATAGGACACAAACAAAAAGCAGGTTTTATTGGCAGGTATAAAAATTGAGATGTGCCTCCCAAAACAGGCCATGTAAAGCTTTCTGCCAACACTACAAACATTTCCTCTTTTGGAACTACAGACTTAGAACAATTGGACAGTTTCAGATTCTATAGGGGAAGACGACAGAAGAAAAAGAATGTTTTTTTTTTCCCAATTCACCTCCTCTTCCTACTTTAAATGTTAACACACACTAGTGTATGTGAAAACACAGAGGAATCATATCCTGTTTGTGCTTCTCCATATAGAGCTTGATTTGTTGGATGCAGTGTTGAATGGAAAGGGAAGACTAATTTAAATTCAAATTCATTCCCCATGACTTCACAATAATAAGGACCTTACTAAACATTTTTTAAAATCTCTACAATGTAGTGAGAGCAAGACCATGCCTGTCTTGTTCATTGGAGTATTTTTAGGACCCAGCACACAGAAAGTGTTTAAAAAATATTTGTTGCCTGAATGAATACATAAGAAGAAAAAACAAAGTAATATTTGAAAGATTTCTTATTATCTGATGCTGATAGAGAGTAAAGTTAATGATTTAGAGAACAAGTATCCAGCAGTACAGCTCGCTAATACCTTTTAAAATGTGTTGATACTCATAAATCCAAAATAAACGACCTGTAAAATCACTTAAGAAGAAATAATACGCATTTAATCAGGCTTCCAGAGGAAAGTCTCGGGGAAAAGCTGAGAATTTCAAGAATTATTAAATCCCTTCCAATTCAATCACTGACCGATCACAGACACACCGCATGTCCCTCTACCCGCAGGGCTGTCACATTCGGCAGTCCTGCTCAGCCCTTCGTTATAAAACTCCCAAATTACAGCCACCTCCTGAAGCCAGAGGGAAAGGCTTTGGATCAGCTGCAAAGGGTAAGTCCTCTTACAGGTCTACCCAGCACGCTTTTCCACATTCCACAGAGGGATCTTCAATCAAGGGGGAGAAATTGAACACATCACCCACATCCTAAAGCCAGCATCTTCAAAGTCTTAACACACGGCTTTAGCTTCAAGTCAAAGGGCTCTTCCTCTGGCAAATAAAATTCAAAATACTGTGAAATGCCAGTCTGTGCTTTATAATCCTGTTGAAGTTTTTGGAATTTAACAGTGTTCTGGTACCTTCCATTCCATCCTGAATTTTACCTCTTAGTCTGTTAATGAGAGTTACTTTACCTTTCCCAGAGTTTGATTAAGGTCCTGAGGGTGGTAGTAAAATGGATCCATCTTTTTGTTACAAACTCAATTAGCAGAAGTTGGAATTGCTCTCTTCAACAAAGTTAAATAAATTGTTAATGAGAAATTTACCTTCACTTGATTCGTTAGTTGCCTTATTAGCTTGGAGTCAACACTATTAAAGGAGAAGATGCTTATTAAAGCTTAAGGTGTTTGCTGGATTGAATGTTAAAAAGAAGATGGCAGGATAGCACTACTGACTGCCTGCTTCCAAAACCCGGAGGGGTTTCCATGATGCATCCAAAATAAGCAACTTTGAGCCTTCATTTGGGGTTTCCTCATCAGAGAAATAGAGATGTACCTGGTAGGTAAACGTGCCACATTCCCATTGGTAGGTAACATCTACAGCTTCTCTTTTTGGCTACTGTGACGAGATGGTTTTCTAAGCCATATAGACACTGGCCTGAAGGAAGTCCACTCAGTTGCAAGTGAGTCGGAACACCTTGCCTCCTCTGATAAGGAGGGATCTAAAACATGTTGAAAGAGGTCATCAAGGGGGACATGACCACTCATTGACCTGTGAACTGAACCCACACAATCAAAGATTTCTCATTCCCTCTCCTGTCCTTAGAAGGAACATTCTACCTACCTTCCTCATACTGGGAACCAGTTTCAAGGAGTAGCTTTGAGAGAGCAATGTGTTGTTGAGACCATCTGGACAGTATATGTGACTGAACCCAGTTAAGACCTCTAAACGTTGAAGGTTCTGGCAGGAGGGTACAGAGAGCTACTCATCTTACAACTTTCCAAAACAAGCCTCATATGTAAATTCCCTTGTTTATTAAATCTTCCACCTACCAAGCTGGAGTGATCTACCATCTTCTTGGTTCTTTCCTTGCCCTTCCTGTGTGGGAGCCGGTTTTTCAAACCACCACCTGCACCATAAACATCAGGGGCATAGGAGAAGGAGGCTATTTACTCAAAAAAAGTTTATGGGCAGATCTTAAAACCACCTCCTTGTTGTGGCATTTCTAAAATACCTCACTTTGACAACCAGGACTGGCTCTAGGCATAGTTGTGAGGTCCGTCGTGACTGTTTTCAGCCCCTTCTCCATTCCCCTCTTTAAAATTGCTCCCATACATTCCCACCATGTGGCTCCTCTGCCAGAATCTACAGGCTGATTCTCTCTAGTTTATCTCAACATCTTCATGGCCATTGGATGGCCCTGCAGAGGCTGGCAAGCTAAGTGGTGTCATTTCCCAGAGTGGCCTACATCTCAGGTTCCACACAAGACCTAACTTCAACCAAGCAGACACTCCCCCAGGAAATATGGAAGTAGACTTCAAAATGTAGGCTCTACTCTTCTACTTTCTCTAGCTAGCAAGTGTGGAAACATACAGATAATCTAACAGAAGCCCCGGGGGCCAGACCCTAGCACTATGGCTACTGAGAGGCAGGCCAAGAAGGACATTTGTTTTGTTGTTATGGGCTGGGATAGACACAGTGAGGTACAAAAGTCGACAGTTGTAGAGGTGATTTTCTTCTTTATCAGCTGGATCATGGCAGCAGCTGCCTTTGTGGGTCAGTTCTGAGGTGTTCTTCTAGAGTGTGATTCCTGGAAGGTCAGCTGAAAACCTTTTCCCCCTGCTCTTCTAGGGGTTTTTGTAAACTCCTTATTCCTTGTATGAAATCCATTTCCACTAAAAGTAGCTAGACTGAATTCTGTTACTTGCAACTAAACTCTAACAAAGACACTTCTTTCCTGCATAACAACCGAATGCTTTAATGCTTGCCCCCCCTCAACTTCTCAGATGAAATGAGTTGATAAATTGATTCACAATAATGTAGTTAATAACTACTAAAGTAATTTGGGGGTACTTGCCTTAACCCAAGCAAAAAGATTCTAATGGTGAATTTCCAAATATGAATCCTTTACAGTGTTGATGGGAATTTTTTATTCCTAGGTGGGGAGGCATATGTTTTTTAAACTATAAAGTAGCTGTTGCTAGTTGTTAATGATGACAGAGATGATAATTATAGTGGTGACGTCAAAAAGCATGAGAGAGCAAATCAAACTTGCAAGGTTCACTCAGCTGATATCCCCAAGCTCCCCTACTCTCAATCCTCTAACCAGGGCAGGAAACACCATGGTCACCACCCAGCTTCTCACTCCTCACTGCAGAACTCTCAGAGGGAGTGTTCTGTGATGTCATGACAATCCCATGAGAGAGAAAACCTGCATCAGAAGGAGACAAGCAAGAATCTCCCTGAAAGTCAAGCACATTACTCTCAGAGAAGACAAAGACAGGTGAAGAACGGGCTGTTGAGTGGAGAGATGATTGATGACATTTGTGTGCAATGCCGCAGAGCTTTTTGGAGCAGCCAGTCTGTGGAGGCACTCCCCTGACACTTGTGGAACCCATGATACAGGAGAAAATTTTCTTTCCCTATTTTCTTTCCAGGCAAAGAAAATGATTTCTTAATTATTTTCTGTGTGCCGGACATTTCTCCATTCATTTCATTCACTCAACAAACACTTTACTTGTGTTTTTGTTGCTATTGTAGATACTGGTGAATAAACTCTATTTACCAATCCTGATGTGACACCAGTACTCACATGGAAATTTCTAGATTACAGTTGAGGTCAGTGTTACAAAGAAAAACCATAGCACACTGCCTGATGTGGGAAGGGGCGTAGGCATAACTAAGTCTTGGGGTTCATGGGATACTTTCCAGAAGAAAAGCCATTCCAGCTGAATTTTAAGGACTGAGCACAACTTAGTCAGGTTGAGGGAACAGCACAAGCAAAGGCTCTGAGGTTGGAGGGAGCATAAACCAAGGGGATGCATATTATTACCTCCACTTTATACAGGAAGCAACAGAGACATAAAAAGATTAGGTAACTCCCTAAGGTTATGCAGAACTTAGGGCAATAAGAACCCAAAGTCTCCTTCCATGTGATCCAGCTTCCGTGAGAGGTGGAGACAAATATACCAGACAGGCTTTTAAAAACAATTACCAGGAGACCCTCTCAAGCCCTTCAAGGCCACCCCTCCTCCTGAAGGAGTTGAGGACAGATTTTCATTTTCTCACTCTACTGGGCTCGAGACTAAATTAAATGAAAAACCTGCTATTTCAGACGCAAAAGTCCTGGGTGCTTTTCGGGAATGAAACCATCTTCCCTCCTCCCCGGGGCCTTTCATACCATTATGGTGCAGTCCCAAGCTATCAATGAGAGTAAAAAAACGGGGCTTTGCGGTAGAGGAAAGAGGCTATTCACACTGCTCCTGATTTCTATAAAAGAGATCTTTTGATCTTTGAAACAGCCAAAAGGGCAGTTTGATCTTCCTCAAACTCATTTATTTTCAGATTCTTGCAAATTTCTTTTCTGTAGGTTTACTTCCTTAAAAAGCTCAATATTCAATTGAACAGTGACTTTTATATATTGAAATGCAATATTGAATAGCTGACGCCCTAATAAATGCCATCCTGGCTATAGAGGATATTTTAAAAATCATAAAAGGGCCGATTGAGCCCGATCCAGGCAAAGATGACAAAGCGAATTCAATGCTTCTTTTGAAAATGAGTCATGGTCAGAAATACTCACTTTGACCAAAAGCATTTCTTTGAATGCCAGAGGTAAATTTGCTCACTTTCATTTTCTGCCTGGATTTCAAGTCGGCCCCACAGAACTGAACAAAATCAACTCCGAGAGGCCCTGGCAGCTGTTCCAGATGTAAATGTGAACAGGATCGTGAGTTTGGGCCTATTCCCTTCAATGTCTCATTTTCAAATTATGTAGATGATGTTCATATAGGGATTGATCACACTTTGTATATTTTTTCAGGGAGGAGTAAATCATTGCTATTTTCTGCTGCTTTAACATTCCCCAGGACCACCCTTTCTTTTACATAGGAAAAGGATGTTTTATTATCATGAGCCTCCAAATTACTGGCAAAGGGAGAGTTTGACATATGTTCCCAGTCGTGGGGGACTCAGGGGAGGACAGGCACAACATACTCAATCGATTAGCCAAAAGGAACAGCCTTTGATGTCAGGGAACCTTTCCAAATTTCATTTAAGACTCAAACAATCTGTGGGAAATCAAAGTTCTCAATCAGAACCTTTGCCCCACTCCTCTGGGTGCAGCCGTGGCTGGAGGAACTTTTGTTTTAACTATTTGTAGATGATGACTCAGCCTGAGGATGTGTCCATCCTGTGGCCCTTTCGACACTGGGCTCATTGAGATGATAACTTCATTTCCCACTTTCTTCTAATCACGTGTGCTTTTTCCCTTTTGTGAGTATGTTTCAGGAAAACGCACATGAGCACTGCCAAAGAGGCCACTATGCAGAAGCCCCTCCTCGGCGTGACCTTCAAAGAGGGTCTGATTGTGTAAAGTATTATAGGAATGCCCTACGTTTTGCATACTTCTAGTATCAGCCGAAAGGCAGATCTGACTTGGGAGAGGAACGAAGCCCAGGAGAAACATGATGGCCCATGGAGGGGAACTGATAACTACCAGGAAGGAGGCGAGGGAGAAAAAGGAAGACTCAAAGATGCATGGAGGAATCTGGGTCTCACTCTCAGAAATAGCAAAGTCAAGAGGAGGAGCCGAATGTGCTATCTGGTTAGAGATCATGGTTCGGATTTTGAATAAATTTGATTTTAAGTGGTACTTTGGATATCTTAGCAGAACAGGCACTGCCTACGAGCCTGGATTACTTCGGTATTTAGAGGCAGATGTTTATCCTATAAATAAGAACATAAGAACATTCCAGAAGAATATTCCTGAACCTTCACCTGTTGTGTACTTGGTCAAACCACATCCAGGATGCCACACCACCTTCAGTGTGGAAACTACAATTCCGTTCACCTCAGCACTGTCAGTACTTCGTGCTGGTTTCTAATATAGACACTGACTAGCAAGAGTTTATATAGTCTAATATAGACACTGACAGACAAGAGTGGTCAAGATGGTTACAGCAGTTAGCACCCTAGAGATGTTTAGCCTAAGAAAGGATGACTTAGAGAAGAAAACACTGAAGATCTGTCATTTGAGGAGGGATTTGATGGACCCTTTTCTAGGGGGGAGGATCTGTGGGAGGTACTGGGGGTGGAAAGATGATCTTCACAGTTATAGAAATCCCAAATAATGCCTCGCTAGAGTAGTGGGTTTCCTATCATCCTTCCTATCCTTTGAAGATTTCCTTCACTTGAAAGGGAAGTTGTTGAAGAAGGAACTCAACATATTCTTGGATAATATCGAAACTGTAAGGGATCCTCAGTTGCCTGTGTGTCAGTATTCCCAAGTGTCCACAGGGTATAAGAAAATCCTGATAATCACACTTAGGGCTTGCTACCTTACCAGCAAGTAGACAGAATTTATGGTGTTAGAACACCCATAAATTGTTTTTGAGACAATCAAAAACAATTCCACAGAAGAAAGCCTCTCGATTCAGCACCCCCATTCTGGGTCTATGTACTAAGGAAATCAAATCAGTATCTTGAAGAGGTAACTGCACTCTCATTTTCAATGCAGCATTATTCACAGTAGCCAAGATACTGAAACAATCTAAGTTCTGTTGATGGATGATTGGGTAAAGAAAACGTGATATAGATGGATTAGATATTGATAGATACATAGATATACATACAATGAAATATTATTCAACCATAAAATGAAAGGAAAGCCTGCCATTTGTGATAACATGAATGAACCTGGAGGACATGATGCTAAGTGAAATAGGTCAGACACAGAATGACAAATATATTCTCACTTACATGTGCAACAAAACTGCTGAACTCCTAGAACTTGGGGTTAGAATGGTGCAGGGGTTAGTGATGGGGGAAAGTGGGAGATGTTGGTCAAAGTGTACAACCTGTAGTTATATGATGGGTAAGTTCTGGGAACCTAGCATGGTGATTAGAGTTAATGATGTAGTATTGGATACTTGAAATTTCCTAAGAGAGTAGATCTTCAGTGTCCTCACAACAACAACAGCAACAAAAAAAAAAAAAAAAAAAGGAGATATCTATGGGAGGTGATGGACATGTTAATCACCTCAATTGTGGTAATCATTTCACAATATATATGAGTATCAAAATATCACATTGTATACCTTAAATATATATGATTTGATTTGTCAGTTATACCTCCATAAAGCTAGAAAGAAATAAAAGAAAGTTTCTCTTAGGGGTGGGTAAACTATCCACAGCTTCAAAAACAATGGCCGACAATTAATGTCCACGAAAAAACTTGAAATAGAGAATACCAAGCAGCTCAAGGACAAAATTCAGAGCTAATTGAATACACATAGAGATATCCCCACACCTCTTTCTAAGGCTCTTAGTTTCCCAGTTTGGGGAAAGGAAATTTTTTTTTTTTCTTAGAAGCAAATGGGGTTTCCCTTTATTTCCTTAGAGAAAATTTTAAGACAAATTAACAAGAACAACAAAACAGTACCTGGATTTCTTGTCACTCACAGATAGGGCCCTTACAATCCAAGGACTAGACACAACATGTTCCAAAAGAAACATAAGATATAAAACAGGTAATTTCATTCAGGGCATGGTAATAAAAATCAAAGACAAAACGGCACCACCCACATCTCAGAACGGGCACGTGCTCTGCATCCAGGCGAACATTGGTTTGAATAACACTAGTGTGACAAGATTGCCTTTGTCACTCTGTTAGCGCCTCTTGTCTCCTTTTATTCACTTTGCTGCTTTCCGGTTGCAATTTTGTCAGGAGATTGAATCAAGCTGTAGACTTCTTATGGAATAACACCCCCAGACACTCACCTAAGAGTAGTTTGGGCAAAGTTGCCAGCGCCAGGAATAAAAAATGTTGGAATTGAGAGAGAAGTAGAACCAAATGGAAATCTATAAATGGCAGGCTGCCCACCTAATTAGAGTGGGGACAGGGGAAGAAATTGTGGGGCAAGATGCTAAATACCACAAGAAAAAATGGAGGGACCTGGCTTCAAGTAAGTAGGACCCACTCTCCCAGCATTTTTCCCAGGCCTCGGCCATCCTCTGCAAGACACACCACCTGCCAACTTCTCATCGGTAAGAGTGTGTCACTAAGTAGAATGGGTTCATTGGCACAGCTGTTTGGTGTCATTAGTTCTAGGATAAAGTGAGAGAAAAACGTTCCAATGCAGTAGTCAACACTGATCTTGGTGACTACCACCCTTACATATCCAAAGATCTAGGAAAGCAAGAGAAAACAGCAATAAAATTGCAAAGCAAAAACGTAATTTTGCTAAGCACCATTTATGAACTAAGCAACAGGGAAGAGTTGGGGGGAAATGTTCACTGACGATAGGCCAAAAGCTAGATACTTGCCCCAAACTTGCTATCAGTAAAATGCTATCAAAACAAGCAAGGAAAAATACATTCTTATTTCAATTTCTTTTTCAATGCAAAATACACCTCTCAAAATGTCAGTTTCATCTAGCCTGGCCTTTCCAAGGATGTGCATAGTTAAACTTCAATGACCTGGAGTGTTCGGAGGAGGATATTTAATTGGATTTTCGGGTTAACTGGGGGTGAGGGAGAAACCTTTTTTTCTCTTCCAGTTCTATTACGACTCAACATAAGATACTGATGGAATGAAGATGGTTTTCTTAGAGATCCAGAATCCTAGATCTGTGGACAATTCCTTAGGAGCCATATACAAGAAACTCCCACAAAAGAAAATACCTAATGCCTCATTGTCAATTGCCCTTGTGTCCTGAGCTCTGGGCAGGCCTCTCTGATAGGGTCAACCAGAGACGATGCCCTAGCTCAAGACTTTTGGGTCCTCTCCCTGCCCATCTGAATAAACACTAATCTAGTCATTAGGACATCATAGAACAAAAGAACCTTGACAAGTCCCACATGGAAATGAGCCCTAAACTTTACTACTTTAGCCTCATGAGGAGAGAAAGCAGACGTTCTTTCTTACTTATAAATATGGTTGATAGAAAAGCTAAATTTCACTTAATGGGCAATTTTATGTCTTTTGCTAATTGTAATTTTGTTATATGCAGGCGACAGTTTGCAGGTCACTTCTCCATATCTTTACCAGGTTCAGGGAGTGGAGCATCACCTTCATCACTGTGATTACCATCATCATAAACAAGACTTTTCTAACACAGTTAGAAAAGACCAATACATCCATCCTTACTGTAGGGAGATGTAAAAGAAAAGGCCAGTTCAATGGTGAGTGGGCAGTGGTGTACAGATCTAAATCATCCAAAACATTCTCCTAAAACCCTTCAAAGTTCTAAGAAGATAAGCAAAATTAATTTAATTCTTAAGTAAGAATACTTTCAAAAATTAACACATTGCTAAGAAAAAAACACATTATAACAGTCAAATAGATTTTTATGTGACATATGAATATTTCACATATAATTGGGGCACTTATACAAACAATGGCTAAGGGATATACATTTAATTTAAAACTTGTGATTATAGGCTTTTTAAATTTAATAGGAATTAGATCTTACTCTAAATTAATAGGAATTAGATCTTTCATTATTTTAAGATTTTGCAGTTTGTATCTTGAATTTGGTGACAATGAAAGGTCATCTCTAATATATTTGAAGCTACAGCCTTGTTCAGGAACACAACTCCCAAATATAACACTTTGAATGGAA
The DNA here is from genome assembly GCF_964662115.1 of Mustela nivalis. NCBI lineage: Eukaryota > Metazoa > Chordata > Mammalia > Carnivora > Mustelidae > Mustela > Mustela nivalis. The sequence continues at coordinate 124,493,971 of NC_139021.1, forward strand.
AATATTGTCCATTATATAGTGATGTGCACAATGATCCAGTTTCCAAGAATATGTCTTGGCAAAGAGCTAGGACTGAATCCGTGCCTCCCTGTTTTAATTACCTATCTGCATCCATGAATCAGGAATAGAGAGCATTTGATGTATATTGAGTATATTGTCTACAGTAAACAATCACCATAGGGATCCTCACCGGCCCTTCATCAAAGGCTTCTAGGAGAGAGAGATGGTTCTATCCTTCCATCCACAAGACCCCTCCATGGGTGGAGTGACTGCAGCACCTAGAGACCAACCGTAAACTCCAAATAGCCTGCAACTCCTTTTGATTCTCCAGCCCCAGAAGGGGGCAGAAAGTGGTCTCCAAAGAGAATATGAAGGCCTTTGCCCATTGCTGGGAATGAAGCTCATTCAGATTCAGTTCTGAGGCCCTGCTTCTATAGGCTCAGAAGCTTTGTATTGCTTTGAGATCACAGAACACCCTCCCAGCCCCAGTGCATTCACGCCCCCACAGTTTAGCCCAGAAAACCAATATGTCAGGTTCAGACCAACAGGTAAAGTGGTCAAAACTGTGTAAAACTATCACTACTCCTAGAAGGAGAATCCTGGGTTCCTGGGTGTGTGCTCGGCTCTAATACGAACCAGTGCACATCCTAGAGTATGACACTGGGATTGGGGAAAATAATTCAAAAACATGCTGGTTTTCTTGGTTCCTGATTAAACACCTAAGACAAATTACATGGATGCAAAACATATATGAAGAAGTGAAAGCATAAGGCAAAGCCACAAAGGAACAAAAAGCACTACTGTCAGTAATAAAAATACCATGGCATTTTCTTTTCCACTGAATTAGAACTCGTTAGTGAGTTAGTGACTGACCGAAATGCAACTCAAACCAGTTGCAACCAAAATGGGAGTGAATCTACCAGTTCACGCATTTAGAAATTCAAGGATTCAGCTGTTGAATCCATGTATTCGGCGATGTCTTTATCATGCCTTCACTCTATCACCATCTCTTGATCTGGTTGGTCTGTCATGGCTTCACTGGTCTCTTCACAAGTCCCTGAAGATCCCACTGTGCCATGCTTGTTTCTGTTGCTTGTAATCTTCAAAGGGAGAAGAGACCCCCTCTTACTTAAGAGTTTCAGCAGGAGTCCCAGAGTGACCAGCTTGAGCCGGGTGCCCATCCCTGAGTGTGTCCCAGCACCCGGGGGATGAAATTTGTTTATGAGGCCTACTCCTGGCCCCAAGATGTGGACAGCTCTCCCTTGCAGGACACGAATCAGAAATCGGAAAAAGATTATTGGTTTCATTTTATTCTGTTTTGATAAACAACAAATAATCACATTAGTTACCAAGACCAGACAGTATTACGAAGAATGAACTCAGATATATCTAAAATTCTCTGGACGCTCTTGGGGCCCTCTGTGGCATTTGTTCTTGAACTCAAGGATCCAGACACTACAACCAGAAGACACAGTATGCATCGGTTATTCGTCTGACCGCAGTTTACCGAGTGCCCTCCCAGAGCTAGGTACAGGGGATACAACAGCAAGTAAGAAATACACATGTGCTAAGACGTGGGTGGGGGGTGGCCACAGCACATGCCTAAGGAGTGTTCATCAGGGGACAGATACTGGAAGCAACTTATGTATTTTTAAGGCTGTTATGGGAGCACAAAGGAAGAAATCCTCCCTTAGACTTAGAGGACCACAGAATGCTCGTAGAGGAAGTGAAATCAAAGCTGACATTTGAAAAACGGGTAGGAGTTTAGCTAGTCAAAGGAAGAAGTCAAGTAGTTCAAGCAAAGGAAGTAGCACATGCCACGTCCCCCAAACAAGGAAGAGTACAGTGTTTTAAAGGAACAGAAAGATGTACATAAAACAAATCATTTACTAATATAAATATCCTCCAGGGCAAAAACCGTATCTTACTCAACTCACTTTCTGATCTCAAATAGGTCATTGGAATCTGCTGGGTCTTCCTCATCAAGTTGTCATAAGGATCAAAAGAAATAATGTATGTGAGAGATTTTGTGGGTTTTAACTCCTCAAAAGGAGTTAAAGGCACGTTTAGAGAACTAAAAGAAACACACAGAATCGTAAAATCCTGAGTGAAGAAAAAAGATTGGCTCTACATAAGTGAGCTTCTCAAGAAAAACATACTGCAGCTTTATGATGTCTGTTTGGCCACTCAGGCCTCCTCTTATTCACGGGGGTTTAGCCGTTAGTCTAGACTATGGTTAATAGGTAGATATCCCATTGTCTGTAAACAATGAAGACAGGGATCATGTGTTCTCTTCATCAGCAGCCAGAAATATCACAAGAGGGAGTGGGCAACATGGAAGAGTGTACTCCCTAAGAAAAACAATGGAAGTGCTCAAAACATATAGGTTTGACACAGTGTCGTGAAAGCATCACTGGCAGGATAAAAGGATCCTGAGATTTTAAAAGGAAGGGAAGAGAAAATTCGCCTGCTAAGGTTCTAAGAGTAGAATCAATGAAAAAGATGTACTTGGAAGATACCTGAAAGGGGGAAAGTAAACCCAAAAGCCTACCAAGGCATGAAGTGACTGTAGCAGGTCACAAACTATGAGAAGAAGTACAGGAAATGGTGTGGGGACTTGGACTCTTAAAACGTCAACATAAGGTATGTTTAAATTGTAACCTAGGCCAGAGAGTCATGAATAATCAGTTTGTCTTGGAGAATTCTGGAATTATAAACAAAAGGATACAAAACATTGCCCAAGGTAAATATTGACATGACTGAAGAGGAACTAGAAAAACTTTTAATGAAGCCAAAAATACTGCATCTGGGAAAGATGTTTCACATTCTTATAATAAACACTCGGATACAAGAAGTTTAAGGACGATGGGGAGGAATGATTGTCTGGTAGGTTGAAAAATTGAATTAGAAGAAAGGCTTTTTCCCATTTAAAACAGTAATACTATAAAAACATGAGCATTCATTTTTGTAACCATGTTATTTCTTAAAATAAAGATAATTTTCTCTGCCAGACACTTATTAGCCCAAAATACGAGAGGATTAGTATTCACGTCCTGAAAGAACCACCCAATCTATGGGTGGCAGATGTGCTGTGGCTTTTTCCTCGACTCCCAGCTGCCCCCTGGGATCAGGTGGGCTGGGAAGTCCCTCCTCACCAAGGCCCAGGACCCCACCCCAACACTGGCAAACCTTCTCCTCGGCCCATCCCCATCAAGGAGAGCAAGGGAAGGACTCCCCTCGTTCCTCCAGGTTCATACCTTCCTTCGTTCCAGAGGACGTTCAGGTGGGGTAACCTGAAACCTAGAATAAACAGAAGCCCATTATTGCTGCTTAGTGGGAGCCGGTGAAGGATCTTGTCAGCAGAACAGCACCATGGCAACCAAATCTTCAAAGCATTTTTTAAAAATACAAGTCAAATTTCATCTGGAAACATCCCAATTACCCAATTAGACTAAGCTGCGAAGTCTTTTTAGAATAATCTCAGATCATAAGTGAGTGAACAGCTCAAACCCAAACCATTGTTTTCTGATACTCAGAAAATGCAAGTTGTGGGTCCTGGATTCTGGGAGGAAGACAGTCCTTTATTAGCAGGAGAAATGAAGCCAGTCTGCATTTCCACGGGGTTCTCAATGCTAACGTAATATATAACTATATCCCGTTGGGAGCCATGAGCTTCTGGTTTTATTTTTCTCACCTTACAGATGGGAAAACTAAGGAACTCTAAATAGTCTCATCCCCAGTGGGACACAGAACAAGGCTGTGTTGGGGTCAATCTGTCATTCTCTTGCTGTGTGTGTGTGTGTGTGTGTGTGTGTGTGCAAGGAGTTGGGGGAATCAGGCCCCAAGTTCTGTAGGTTCCACCTCTGAGACGTCTCTACCCTTCATGCCTTCTCTCCACCACTTCCTGTGCTGGTCGGACGTTCAGTATTGATAGCCTGGACGGATGCAATCTTCTTGTGTTGCTCCTGGACGTGCCCACCAATGCCCAGGTCAGAACAAGGGCTCCCCAATACTCAAAGGATCTCAGCTTCCCTAGAGCCTATAAAAAAAAAAGTTCCCTGTGCTAAGGATGGCAGTCAAGGTCTCCTTGATGTCACAGATTAATAGAATTAAAAGAATGGTCCATTACACCCTCCCCCACCACCCAACACACCATGAGTCACCGACACTCTATTATTCCTCAGACGTTCTCTGTCAGCCTAGAATTAACTTACCTACCTTGGCTTCTTGGCTATCACTCAGCCCTCAAGACCCAGGCCCAGACCATGAAGTGTCTCCCTAATCCCTCATGAAGAGGAGTGTAGCTAAGACTTGAGAGATGCTTTTCATATGCCAGGCTCAGTGCAAAAGCATTTTCCACACACTGCCTCATTACATCCTCTCAGCAATCCTATAGGATGGATACTCCCGCTGATCTCATTTCATGGAGACAAAAGACAAGGTGGCTGTCATCGCAGCTAGTAAGTGGCCTCCTCACTCCAGAGCACCTGCCATCCCTTGGCTCTGTTCTCCCTCTTTGGGGGTAACGTTTGCTCTGCATTCCCACTCTACTGTGACCCTCGAAGGGAGCACGTTTATTTCGCTCTCCCCCCCTTTGAAAGGTGCAAGGCACTGTGTAGGCTGCTAAGCCTCTCCGGTCCCAGCTTCCTCATCTGAAAAATGGAGATAATAACTAACTATATGGTTATGTTTTCTAAAGTCCACACGAACTACTACATTACGAGGAAATGCTTGGAACTATGCCTGGCACACAGCAGGTACTGGATGCATGACAGGTATTAATTGATCAGACTCCTGGTTCTCCAAAAAGAATTTGGGCTCCTGCATCCAACTTATCTTGGTATCTCCAAACCTCTAAGCCGAATGGAGTGCTCTGCACGAGCTGGGCACTAAGTGAATAGCTGTTCAAATATTCATGGAATTTGTCACTGACAATGGATACAATGTATGGATCTACCTTTTTCCCATCACTCTTTTTTTAATAATTTTTTAAATTTTTTTATAAGCATATAATGTATTATTAGCCCCAGGCGTACATGTCTGTGAATCGCCAGGTTTACACACTTCAGAGCACTCACCATAGCACATACCCTCCCCAATGTCCATAACCCCGCCACCCCTCCCTACCACCCCCCCCACCCCCCCAACCCCGGCCACCCTCAGTTTGTTTCGTGACTTTAAGGGTCTCTTATGGTTTGTCTCCCTCCCGATCCCACCTTGTTTCATTTATTCTTTTCCTACTCCCCAAACCCTCCACACTGCATCTCCCCTTCCTCATATCAGAGAGATCATATGATCATTGTCTCTCCCCGATTGACTTATTTCGCTAAGCATGATACCCTCTAGCTCCATCCACGTCATCGCAATTTTCCCATCACTCTTAAAATGAAACCCAAGGTCTCCACCATGCCCTGCCTGGGGGTCTTCCCTGGGGCTCTTCCCACTGGCATCGAACTACTCGTCCCACCTCATTTCCTCCTTTTCCCCCTCTCCCTCCATCACTTCACGCATCCTGTGATCACCTCGCCCTTCCTCAAACACACCTAACACATTTCATTATCTCCTCATTAGAATGGCAGCTCCATGAGGGCGTCAGTTTTGTCGGTTCCACGGCTGTGTTCCTTGTGCCCAGACAGCGAGGGGCATGCAGCAGAAGTTCTGTAACGAATGGAAGACCCCACGGGTGAACAATTAAATCTCTGAACCCAACACTGTTGAAAGGTGCACACCATTTTACAGATTTTAAAAAAATATATAACTAAACTAAGATGCAGAGATATTAAGAAATTTTCCCAGAGGCACGCATTGAGTAAGAGGCAGAGCTTGAATTTTATCCACGTCTCTCTGATTCCAAAATTCGTTCCCGTGTCTCCTGATCTTAAGACACTCAGATGCCACCTTCAAGAGATTTGCCGCATTCCACACAACATCTGAACTAATATTTACCTTGCATTTTTATTTAAGTCACTTATAGCTTATGCAAATAATTTTATTTTAAAAGAAAAGCAATCATTCCCATGGAATAAATCACACTGAAATAGCGGTGTATCCATTAAAATTCAAAATATTCATCAGTGTATTTTGAAGCATGGATATGCCTGCTGCATTTGAAAACACAGACACTGTCTTCTTCTGGGTGCCCCTGGGGCTGATCCTGAACCTGACGGCCCAGGGGTCAGACTCCTCTACACCCCACAATCTGTATTCTCAGCTCTCCTTCACTCAGCTTCCTGCTCACAAATCATTCTTCTTTCATGGGACATTCCTCATTGAGAGAAAGACACCAAAAAAGCCTTTAAAGTGCACACACACACACACACACACCCCATGTGGGAAATTCAGAGAGCCCAGGAACACTCCAGCTCCCCAAATGAAAGCAAAAGCAAGATGCAGGAGGTGGGAAAAAAGAAATTAATTGAAAACTTGAGGTTGTCAAGCCATACTGAGGAAAAGCTCTGTGAGTTAAAGATCGGGGACATAATCAAGGAAAGTGGCTTCTATAAAAGCTTGATTGGTTGATCGAAATCTCCAGTCATCCTGAAAATAATTGCCTGGAAGAAAGCACCGAGTGACCTGTCTGCTTGGGAAGGAGCATCCGCGCCGACAGCAGCCGGCCTCCCTCCAGCCGTCCTCCCCTCCAGCCCATCGAGGCCCCGACCAGGATGCACGGAATCTGCTCGAGGAAGCGTAGCGCCTCATTATTTTCGGCTCTGACATGCATGCATATTTCTCATGGATGTTAATGCTCAACAACATAGAGGAAGTGTTTGTGCTCTTTGTTTCTGCAGCTTTTTCATCTCTCTGTCAGTGTTTTATAAATATTCAGTCTGTACTCCTCTTGGGGTAGGAAGAGGGAAAAGGAAGAGGGCCGCCTGAGGGCGAAGCTCCTGGAAACAGGCTGGTGCCGGGGACTTTCCTGAGTCCCCAGAAAGTACCCCCCGGAGGGGCTTTCTCTGCCTGTACACACTTCTCTCCCTTCTCCTTCCTGGCACCATGGTGCCGTCAAAAATGCAGACATGACCACAACTCCTTTTAAGCAAAAAGCCTTTGGCATGCTCTACAGCCAACGGAAGATACTTCGTGGTCCTCCATGTGGAGGTCAAGGCCTTTCAGGATCTAGCCCTGGGCTACCTCTTCTGAGCTCTTTTCCCAAATCATTCCTGTACGAACTCAAAGACCTTCTAGTTCTTTCACACCTCTGCACCTCCCTGGGTTGTTCCAACAAGGCCTACTTACCCCCTCTCCTCACACCTCTTGTCCACCTTGGAAACTCCTTTTCATCCTGTAAGACTCTGCTCTGTGAAGCCTTCTCTCAGCAGCCCCCTGCCCAAGTCCACTGACGTGCAGAAGAGAGATGCCCAGAGCCTTAGAGAAATGTCCCCACATTGGGGCTCCAGCCCTGCATCCAAGACCATCCAAGACCATCTCATACTCCACCCACTTCCTTAAGGAAGTCTTCCCTGATTTTTTTTTTTTTTTTACCCAGCCCACATAGATCTCCAACTTTTCTGAGTTTTTATGTGACTTAAATCTGTGACACACATCTGAATATTTTTCGTCTACCACAGATTTGAAGTCACGCCAAAAGTTCTGACCAAGTCATTCTCTTCCAGGAATCTGTCCCAAGGAAATAATCAAAAAGCTGATTAAAGATTCATGGACACAGAGGCTCATTGCATCATTTTTTATAATTACAAAAAAAAAAAAAAAAAGGAACAACCTAAGTGTGTAACAGTGGGAGGTGGTTATATAAAATATATCCATACGGCCATTAAAAATATTTTGAAACATATATAAAGGACATGGAAAAATACTCATGAAATAATGCTAACCATGGACTCCAGAACTTGGCTGCCTGCACAGGTTTCATCTTTTGGTCTTGGAAATATTACTTAGTCATTTTTTTTCTAAAGATTTTATTTATTTATTTGACAGACAGAGATCACAAGTAGGCAGAGAGGCAGGCAGAGAGAGAGGAGGAAGCAGGCTCCCTGCTGAGCAGAGAGCCCGATGTGGGGCTCAATCCCAGGACCCTGGGATCATGACCTGAGCCGAAGGCAGAGGCTTTAACCCACTGAGCCACCCAGGCGCCCCTTACTTAGCCATTCTTTCCTTCAGTTTCCTTTTCCACAACTTTGGGATAGTAATAACACCCTTCATGTAGGGTTACTGTGATGATTAAATTAGTTAATGTATGTGAAGTGGGTGAAATTGCTCTTGGCATATCACAGGTGCTATATACATGGCAGTCATCTTTGTTCTTAGCTGCTGAAAAAAATACCGCCTTCTCTGGATGATGGAATTATAGTGATTTTAATTTTTACCTTTACATTTCTCCTTCTCCCCTTCATCACCATGACTTTATAGTCATTTTTTAAAGATTTATTTATTTGAGAAGGAGAAAGAAAGAGAGAACAGAGCACAGAAACAGGGGGAAGGGCAAAGAGAGGAGCAGACTTCCCAGTGAACAAGGAACCTAACGCGGGGCTCCATCCCAGGACCCTGAAATCACGACCTGAGCTGAAGGCAGACATTTAACCAACTGGGCCACCAAGGTGCCCCAAGATTTATCTATTTTAGAGAGAGAGAGAGAGAGAGTGTGAGGTGCGGGGAGGGGTAGAGGGAAAGGGAGAGAATCTCCAGCCGACTGTCCACTGAGTAGAGTCTGATGTGGGGCTCTATCCCAGGATCTTGAGATTATGACCTCAGCTGAAATCAAGAGTCAGACACTTAGCCAACTGAGGCACCCCAGAGTCATTTTTCAATCTAAAAAATACAAGGTGTTTTTAAAGAATAAAGCTCCATTCAAAATCTGTTATTCTTGACTCAGCGTTCAGACACTGAATCTTTTCCTTCTCTCCTTCCTTCCTGCCTTCTTTCCTTTCTTCTTTCCTTAAGACATAGAGACAGGGGCACCTGGGTGGCTCAGCGGGTTAAGCCGCTGCCTTCGGCTTGGGTCATGATCTCAGAGTCCTAGGATCGAGTCCCGCATCGGGCTCTCTGCTCAGTGGGGAGCCTGCTTCTCTCTCTCTCTCTCTCTCTCTCTCTCTCTCTCTCTCTCTCTCTGCCTGCCTCTGCCTACTTGTGATCTCTGTCTGTCAAATAAATAAATAAAATCTTTAAAAAAAAAAAAAGATATAGAGACAGAATGTGCCGTCAACCAGTCTACATTGCCTAAACGTCTGTTCCCGGGAAAAACACAACCCCTCAGACTCAGGGAAGAAAGTTCAGCTATAGAATCCAGCTGCTGAGAACAAAAGCACTGGGGAGCAAAGAGAAAATGGTACTTCGTCACCTGGGCAAGTTGCAAACTTAAGTCTCAGACTTAAGTCTCAGATTTCTTATCTGCAAAATGGGGAAAAATAATTCCTGTAAAGTAGCTAGAGAAACACATAAGCTTGAATGGGCCTGGCCCATACTAGGGACTCAGGAAATGTTAGTCATCAGAGTCATGATCAAAACTTAAAATAGAGTTCCCCAATTGACACAAGTATAATGGAAGGAACAGCTTTGGGGACTTCACACTTGGGTGTGAACGAAGGCTTTAATCCTCTTACACTATGCATTCAAGGTCAAGGTCAAAATCAAGGTTTCTTTCATTCTGCACCTCCAATTATTCTCTATCTTAACACACTCTATCTTAAATATATATACATACACATACACACACACACATACACACACACATATACATACATAATCTCAGTGGGAAATAAATGATAAGTGCTCCAAAGGCTTTAAATTTAAGATTTTATTTATTTGAAAGACAAATACAATGAGCAAGTAAGAGAGAGAACATAAGAACATAAGCCAGGAGCAGAGGGAGAGGGAGAAGCAGGCTCCCTGCTGAGCAAGGAGTCCAACACGGGGCTTGATCCCAGGACACTGGAATCATGACCTGAGCCAAAGGCAGATGCTTAGCTGACTGAGCCACCCGGGCACGCTTCTCACTAATATATTCTTTGTTTAGTTATATTCTATCTATCCTCCCAATTAGGTTGCAAGCCCCAGAAAGGCAGGGATCAAGTGTATCACATTCAGTATGGAATCCCCAGGGCCTAGAGCAATTCCTAGAACAGGATAGCACTCTTTAAATTATTTTGTTGTAAAAGAATAAAGGGGCAAGTGAACAAATTAACTAGGGCAAGTTACTTTATTTGATTTTGCCTTTATGAAAACTAAATAACGGAAGGCAAACATGGTATCTAATATATACTAGGTGCTCTTTCAATATTAATTTCTTCTTTCCGGCTATTCACAAGGATAACTTTTATCAGACCCATACATTTTCTAAAATTGCTTTGACTGTCTGGACAAATGCTATTCGGACACATCTTAAACTATTATCCCTTGTGCCTGAACAATTGCTATCTGATAAAGGGAATTTTTCCCACAGAACAGAGCAAAAGAAGCTTTGAAACCAGAATTTTTATAGTTCACACCCCATGCATGCCAGACGCAAAAATCACTTTGAGGTGCTAATTGGTGACGTAAAAAATGAAAAATAAAAATGTAAAAAATGCAACAGTGGGTTTTAGCAGCAAGGCAAAGAGGTTCTTTTCAATCTAAAAATGGTTGTCATCTCAATTCTTACTGCCTTAATTCATTTCTTAAGCAGCAGGCAAAAAAAAAAAAATTGATGATTAAGATGTGTAATGGAAAATTTTTAGAGCAGAGTGAGGAGGTGACTAGAGACCATATGTTGCCCAAGAACGAAGCCTTCAGCAAACATTGGAGAAGAACGAATGTGCTGATTTGCATACTATTAGCGATTATGTCCTAGTGAAAGAATACATCCCATTAGTACTAATGGGCATTATATACACATATGATTAAAACACCATATAACCTTTCCTGAGACCAAAAGCAAAGGAAAAGCTGGTAATACATTGCTAGGGGAAGAAAAAAAAAAGAAGAAGAAGAAGAAGAAATAAAAATAAAAAATAAGCTGCTGGATAAGAATATTTCACACAGTCTACATTAGAAAAAAAATTTTTTGAACCAAATTCTTAATATTATCAAAGCAATGAGTCTCCTAGAATCCTATGTGAAATCATCCCCCTCTGTCAGAAATGCAGACTGCATCGTGGCTGTGGCAATGAACAAACCTACAAAATAAGGTATAATGGGCCTTGTCATTTACCTTGATTCTTGGAGGTCAACTCAAACAGTAAAACTTACATTAAATCATGCAGTAAATATAAGCTCAACACTCACTAGAATATTCAGCAAACAATACCAGCACAAAATGCCAGGCAAAGTTCAAGGCAATTCACCCAAGAGTGGTTTGGACAAAGTTTTGAGTGTCAGGAATAAAAATGTGGCCGTGTGCTTCCATCAGTCAGTGGTATAAATGCCAACAGTCCTGGGCCATAAATTCCACCCAAGCCAATGGTCAAAGTCTTTGGCAGTCAGAAGTTGAGAAGTCAAACCCAAAGTAAGTCAGGCCAAGGGCCACAGGGCGGCTGCCCTCCGTTATTTCTGAGACGAAGAGGGCAAATTCAGTGACACAGGTCACAATAAGTTGCAATCAGTACCTGAGGAAGGTGTCCCAAGATACATAGTGTGGAAACAGTTGGAACAAAGCTATGGCTATCCTTGGTCCTGGAGAAGGGCACTTCTGGCCTCAGGACAGTCGGCAATGAGCTGGCTCCATGATGTGGTTGTAAACATTTAAAACATTATGTCCAAAGGAAAGACTTGCTTGAGGACAGAGACCATCTTGTAGTTTTGAGTTTCCCATAGTGCCCATCATTCTACTTTGGTGAGATTAGGAAGCTTACTGTTCACCAAACACCTATCTCTTCTCAGCCATTGTCTATCCCCCGACAAGTGCCGAGTGCCTTTAAAAATGTCACTTAGAGTCACCACAAAAGCTTTAGGCCCAGTCAGATCCATGTTTAAATCTGATTCACTACTTAATAGTAGTAAACACATCTACTATGCCACACCTATTTCAGGCACTATTCTAAATTCTCATACATAATAACTCCTTTTATCGTCACAATAACCCAGAGGTAGATACTATTATTATCCCCATATATAGATGCAGAAACTAAGTTACAAAGGACAGATGTTAAGTATCTGGCCAAAGTCACAAAACCAGCATGCTGGAGCCTTAAACCCCAGCCTCAAACCCCAGCTGTAATACTAATTAACTATGTGACCTTGGACAAGTTACTTAACCTTGCTGAGCCCTATTTTTTCATTCAACAAATATGTATTGAATGCATACTATGTGTCAGGAACTATTCCTAGCACAAGGGATAAAGCAGTGAATAAAACAAAGTTGTAAAGACTTAGCAAAGACACAGGCAACATACAATAAATAGGATTATTTAACAAAAGACCAATGGAAAAAATAAAACAAGGTAATATGATAAAGTAGAGGGGGCAAGCCCTTAGTTAAGGTGGTTGAGAAAGTTCTCTCTGAGGCAAATAAGCTGAAATCTAAACAAAAATTCAGCAAACCTATTGGCCAAAGCCCAGGATTCCACAGTAAGACGGTACTTGGTTACTAGTGTTGGTTTGGGGATAGGTGCTCTGAGATGGGCATTAACATATCATACAAAGACCTTTATAGTTCCTGCCCCCTTTCTTAAGTCCCTCCATATGCTTCTTGCCCAAATCTTGTCCCCTGTCTTGGAATCTTGCTCCTTCCAGGCTTCTCTCTAACCACGCCAACCATTTGCCATGACTGAGTCTGTGCATATGTTTTCCATACAAGTTCTTACCTTGGGCCACTCATCCTTTTGCACAAAATAGCAGTCTTGTCTACCCCTGACACCCTGCCCATTGAGCGCATCTCCAACTGCTGTCTTTCTTGAGCAGGACTGTCATGCAGCAACAGCTTGTTTTTGGTTTCTACCCACGTATTGAGCAGACCCACATGTGAAACAAGCTCTGATCTTTCCTCCTCTGACAGTAATAACGAACCCTCCATGTGGACATATGTGTGCTGAAAGAGACTGATTGGGGCAAAAGTGAGGACGGTGCAAGGATCTGGCCACTCACTTGTAAGACTTGCTCCTGCCTTCTGACCCTGCCATGTCCAATGCCAGCTGATGATGTTGACAATGATGATGATGGATTGCTGATAGGTCCACCCAACCTTTGTGGATCTGAGAGAACCCAGCTTATGATGGGTCACTCTGGCCACAAGATCTCTTGATGGTACAGGGTCAGATGTTCTGTTCTCCCAAGGACAGGTATCATGTAAGGAGTCGCTTTCTGAATGCTATATAATCCTCTATGAATGGAATGACCTTGCTTTAGAATCCCAGGGGTCTACACTGTTATTTTCCTAGGAGAGAGTGCCATAAACTCCACATGGAGGTGTTTAGCATCACACATACTTCTATTATCATAGGGTCTGCCAAGCCTTATGGTGCAAGTGGCAGGGCTGCTTGCATTGTAGCGTGGATCTGTTACAGAGCCCTTTTGTGCTGTTGGCCCACACATAGTACAGAGACCGAAGCAGTATTCTCAAGTGTGGAATACACTGCAGCAGAACCCAGAAATGCCTACAAAACACAGTTCTTCTTTCTTAGTGGTGGGAAAAGAAAGATGGGATAATTTGTTTGTTTGTTTATTTTTTCTTTAGAGATGATGCCTTGGCATGACTTAAGACTTTTTTGGTCTTGAAAAGCTTCACAGATTTAATGTCTTACCTTCTTAAAGTTTGTCTCTCACCCTCTGGAGCACATAGATCTTATTCAAACGTCTACTTAGTTGCTGCTTTTGCTTATCTGATCCAATAAACATGACATCACCAAGGTAAGGGACCAATGTGATGGTCTATCTCTGTTGTAAAGATAGCCCAGAGCCCTTTAGATTACTTGGTGACAGTGAGAAGGAGAAATAACAAAGCCCTGGGACAAGAATGTCCATTCTCCAAAAATGAGAAATATTTCTAATCTTTCTTATTGATGAGGCTGGAACAAATACATTCATCACCGATGACCACACACTGGTCTACTCATCTGAGGTCATGGTAACCTGCCCTAGCAATGACATCATATCCAGCATCACACTGCCATTGAGACTACGGTTTGTCTACAGCTGTGTGGTCCACTGTTGACCACTGGAATCCATTCAGTTTTTGTTGGGGTTCGACTGGTAAACTGGGGGGGGGGGAGGTAGATACCACCAATCCTGTATCTTTTATATATTTAAGGATATTTAAGGATAACCCTAATTTCTGCCATCCCTCCAGGGTACAATGTTGGTTTTAATTCACAATTTTGAAGGGGACTAGGGAGGCAGTTCCAGGGGATTCCACTTGAAATTCTGCTCTAAGATAACTTTAGCTTCTAGACCAAAGAAACAAACGTGATGGTTCTGCCTACCACCAAGTACATCTGTTCCAGTTATATATTCAATATCCAGGGGAATGACCACGGGGTGGAACTAGCAGACCCACTATGGGTCACACAGAGATAAGATTCCATATATTACCTGCTCCCTAAACTCATGCTAATCCATGAAGCTACTTTTTTCTTCTGAGCCTAGATAAGAAACTTAGAATCCTTCTCCACAAAGTGCTCTGGGAAATCACTAGGAATTAAAGCTGATACTGAACATAAAACCTATAGACCACCTCTAGACTAAAAGTTCCCTTCTTGTAGCCACAAGCCATGACTGCTCAGAGCCACATATGGAGAATCACAAACCCACATTGACCCAGTGATTCTTAGGTATCACCAGCAGGACCATGAGGACAACTGCTCAGGCAGAAGTCACAAACTGTATCCCAATTTTTCCAATGCCTTCATCCTCTCTGCCTTTTGGCAGGCTAGGGCCAGGGTCCCAACCATAAACTTGGGCTCCAGCCCCATTTATCCCTAACCTGGCCTAATAAGTAACTCTTCGGTAGAGGTGGCCCTCAGGCATGCTAAGCAATCAGGCCGGTTGAAACTATCACATAGAAAACCAATTTTAGCACAAGTCATCATCTCAGTGCAAATGAGCTCTGATCTTTGCTTGTCCTTAATAGCCCTTTTGTTTTATAGGAATTAAGTCTTTTATTTCCACAAGCAACATAAAGACAAACCACCCTCAACCAACCTCTCGTGCCCTCACCATTTATCATGATCACTTCCCCTCTTCCCAACAAACACACACTAATAAGAAATCACCTGACCACTAAGGACAAGAGTAATAGTCCTCTTGCACAGCCCATCTGAGACTTTCCCTCCCAAAGCTCTCCCCTCCCCACATATCCCCTTATGCCACCTCCCTGTCTTTCAGTAGCTCGTTTTATATAATGAGGGTTTTGCAAGACCAACCCCATGGTTCTTAAAATAATCTACTGTCCTCATTAGGGTCTACCTTTTAAGGCCCTTTAACTGTTTTGAAATTCTTAACACTGTCCTTGTTCCCTGATTTGTCAGTAATGCTGCCAGATACAACATATCGTTCAATAAATCCTACTGCTTGTCAAAAATAGCAACTGAATTCTCCATATTGCCAACTCAGAGCTTGATCTCCTGAAGCCCAGACACAAAAATACATTAAGCTCCACCAGGTTCAAATTGCATTTGGAGATCTTTGGCTGAAGCTGCCCGTTCCCAGGACCCTAAGGCCTAAAGTCAAGCATTAGGTGAAAAGTATGCCAGAATATAGGACATCAGGTCTAGAAGAGACCTCAAAGATCATGTAGCCCAGCCCCCTTGTTTTACAAAAAGAGAAAGTATGCCCAGGAAGGTTAAGTGATTTACTCAGGGTCATCCAGCAACTTAGTGACGAGGTAAGAATTAGAACGCTTGCCTGGTGGGCACCCTACACACATGCTTGCACCTGCCTATCACCTTTTGTTATTCCAAATATTCACAGCACATTCTCTTCAGAGGGCCTAAGGGAAAAATGGGGCCAAATTTCCAATACCAACTCTCCTCTGGTAATGTTATAGGTTATATGCTAACATCCTACCCAATAAGCATTTCCATTCCACCTTATTTTCCCTTATCCTGAAAGAATAAGAAAATCCAGTTGGGGCAAATTTTGTTTGTTTGTTGTTGTTGTTGTTTTTAATTTAAGTATCAGGTTTTGTTAAGGTCATGGGCAGTGTAGAAGTTACAAGAATAAGGGACAGGCTGCTGAATTCATGTGGCTTGGGGCACCTACTGAAATATCTCCTTGGCTCAACATACTCCCAATTGCTGGCTATGGTGTCTACAGAAAAGATGCTTCAGGAACTAAGGAGTGTTAAGGGAGGACCTCCCTGACAAAGCAACAGTTGAACAGAGACCCAAAGGAGGTGAGGGGCCAGTAGGGTGGGTATCTGGAAGAAATGTTTGTTGCAGGCAGAAGGCATGGTATCTGCAAAGGGTATATGGCCAAACTGAGCAGAAGGAGCCAAAGGGAACATGGCGGTAAGAGTAGGATTGGGAAGGGTGGGGAGCAAATCACACAGGGCCTTAACAACCACTTGAAGAACTTTGGATTTTACTACGAGTGATGAGCCATCTGGGTACTTAGAAAAGGGAGGGGGCGTGACACGATTTGACTTACATGTGTAAGGAACATCTAAATAATGAGAGATCACTTCACACTCACTAGGATGGCTGGCTATAAGCAAAAAGTCAGATAAAACAAATGTTGGCAAGAATATGGAAAAAGTGTAACCTTCATACATTGCTGGTAGAAATGTGAAATGATGCAGTCACTTTGGAAAACAATCTGGCAGTTTTTCAAAAGGTTAAACAGAGAGTTACCATATGACTCAGCAATTCCACTCCTACTTATATACCCAAGAGACATGAAAACATATGCGCATGCCAAAGCTTGTACATAAATGTTCATAGCAGCATTATTCATAATAGCCCAAAGTGGAAACAACACAAATGTCCATTAACTGATGAACAGATGAATAGAATGTAATCTATCTATAGAATACAATATTACTTGGTAATAAAAAGAAATGAAACACTGATCCATGTTATAATATGAACCTCAAACACAGCAGGCTGGATGAGAAGAGCCAGTCACAGGGGATCACATACTGCATGATTCTGTTTATACAAAATATCCGAAATAAGAAAATTAATAAAGACAGAAATGAGATTAGTAGCTGCCTAGGGACTGGGGGTGGGCAGGGAAGGTGACAATGAAATAAGAAGCGGCCACGAAATGGTTTGGGGTTTCTTTGGGGGGGGTGGGCAATGACAATGTTCTAAACTTTATTGTGCTAACAGCTTCATGACTCTGTAAATAAACTAAAAGCCATGAAATTGTACATTTTAAATAGGTGAATTTCACAGAATAGGTGAAAATATTTCAATTAGGCTGTTATAAACAGCAAATCAATCTATCATTAGGATAAGGGTGGCTTGGGTTAAACAGAGTGTCACAGTCAGAAGTGCAGAAAACAATTAAGAAACAATCTCTGAAACAAGGTATTAGATGATTGTAGCTGGGACCAAGGTAAGAAGCAAAGGTGGGAGAAATCAGTAAGTATTATATACCTTCTGAAAGATGAGTCCATATCTTTCATTCTGATGGATTAAATATGAAATAGGAGTTAGAGGTAAGTGTCATTTTGGAGTCTAAGCAGATGATAGGGAGAGTTAGTATGGACTCTGAAGGGGTCACTGCTGGAGGAAAGCCTGGAAGGTCGGGGAGACCCATGAGACTGGAGTTTACTCTGGGCTCTGTTAGCTTTAAGATCCTATTAGACACCGAAGTGGAAGTGTTGAGTGGGCACCTGAATCTGACATCCGAGGAAGAGGTCAAAATTGGAAAAATAAGATAGGGATGGTCAGCATTTAGATATTATGAACGATGAGATGGAATATCACATGGAGCATGAGATCAATACAGAAGCTAAGAATTCTAAGGGCTGAGTCCTGGCACTACGCCAGCATTCAACAGTTTGGGAAATGAGGAGAAAGCCTCAAAGGATATGCAGAAGGAGTGACTATTGAGACAGGAGGAAATACAGATAAATAAGGAATCTTGGGGCCTAAGAAAGAACGTATCTCAATGAGAAGAACTGATCGTCATGTCAAGTACTTCTGAGAAGTCCAGGAAGTTGAGGACTGAGAATGGACCAATGGGCATAGCAGTTAGAGAACATGAGAGTGACCTTCGCAGAATTAGTTTCAGTGGCCTTAATCTGGAGGCAAAAAGACTGATCAGAGTAACTTCAAGAGAGAACAAAAAGAAGAAAAAAAGCATAAAGACAAGTTGTTCAACTAGTTTTTTCATAGAGAAGTTCTAAAAAATGAAGTGGCAGGTGGAAGAAGTGTGTGTCGGGAGAGTTTCTTTTTTTAAAATGTGAAAACTTACAGCATGTTTGTATGCTGATGGGAAGTATCCGGCAGATGAGTAAACAGGGAATGTTGGTGATATAGGACAAGAGGAGACTCCGTGACAAGAGTCAACTTCTCCCTAAACAAGAGAGAAAAGTGGAGGTCTGGCACCCATGATGGGGATCCATCATGGATCCAAGCCATGGATCCAAGAGCATGGGCTGCCCATCTACCGAGAAAAGAGGCCAGAGAAGGCAGCAGCCAGAGTTAGGTAGATGTAGAAACTGGAACGTGAAGACATCTTCTATTGATTGCATCTGTGAGACAAGAAGCAAGGTCATTAGCTGAGAGGGAAGAGGAGAGGTAGGGATACAGCATTTTGAGGAAGGAGAAGAGGGAAAAAATCTTCCTCTGGGAAGAGAGGGAATGACCATACCAGATATTTCAGTGGCTATGAATTAAAGTGTTACTGTTCATCATGTATGTTTTCACTGGCCACATGTAATTGTATGGGTACAATCAGAGAGTGGAACTTAATCAAGGCTGAGGTTTTCCAGAAGTACTCTCTCATTACTCTATGAGGAGGAAGAGGGTGAAGTCATTAATGGGATGTAAAAAAAAAGGATTATAATGATGGCCCAGGGACTCTAAGCTAGTAGAGTGAACTGAGGACATGGAGGAGATTGAGGGGCAGTGAAATGTTGGTGGGAAAATGGAGTGTAGGTCCCAGTGGGGAAGAAAAAATTTGGAAGCTTAAAGGAGGGAGAAACACATTAAGCCATTATCAGATATCACCACCTCTGCCTGAATTCATTGACAGGCACTTGTTAAATTAAATTAAACTTTAATGCATTAATACCATCGGCAATGTTACATGGTGTATTAGTTTCCTGGGGCTGCTTTAACTGGGTGGCGTAAACAACGGAAATTTATTGTCTCACAGATCTGGAAGCTAGAAATTCTAAATCAAGGTGTTGTCAGAATTGATTCCTTCATAGGGTTGTAAGGGAGAATCGGTTCCATGTCTTTCTTCTGGCTTCTGATAGCTGTAGGCATTCCTTGACTTATGGATGGTATACTCCCTGTGTCTTCAATAGTCTTCCCTTTGCATGTCTGTCTCTGTCCAAATGTCCCCTTTGTATAAGTACATGTCTTATTGGATTAGAGCCCATTCTCATGACCTCATTTTAACTTGATTACTGCTGGAAAGACCCTGATTCCAAGCAAGATCACATTCTGAGATGTGGGGGAGTTAGGACTCCAATGTATTTATTTGGGGGGACATAATTCAACCCTTAGGATACCCATTGGTATCCTAAGAAGTAATATACATAAAGAAAAAGAAGTAATATACATGTTGAGGACATACAAAGCAGGTGTATGTGCCAGCGGGATATTTTAAACTGAGAGTGGTCAAACTTGAACCTAAAAAAAAAAAAAGACAGTCTTTTCCAGTTGTTGGATGTTCATTTGAACAGGTACCAAGTCATCCATTACCATTTACCTCTACTGGTGGCAATAGGAGGGGAGGGTACAGAAGTGGGGAGTGATGGAATAGGGAAGCCAGAAAAATTATCTGGATAATGGTCCAAACAGAGGCCCTGGAGAAAAATCACACAGAGGCTTTTAGTCCCCAGCTAGGGACCCAAAAAACATTTCTCCACCAGAGTCTGAAGCTCCTTTTCCTTCCTCATCACTGTCTATGAAACAGGTTGGCCATTCTGTTCTACAGGCCCATGGATGGACTGGCATTCTCCCAGCCTTAGGAAATGTCATGCTCACCACTGAGTCACAGCAAACCACATAAGCCCTCAACACAAGGCACTCCTCTCTCTGAACTAAAGCACCTGGCAAAACAAATGCAGCCCCAGGGTGCCTGGGTGGCTCAGTGGATTAAGCTGCTGTCTTTGGCTCAGGTCATAATCTCAGTGTCCTGGGATCGAGCCCCACATTGGATTCTCTGCTCAGCAGGGAGCCTGCTTCCCCTTCTCTCTGCCTGACTCTCTGCCTACTTGTGATCTCTCTCTCTGTCAAATAAAATAAATAAAATCTTAAAAAAACAAAACCAAAAACAAATGCAGCCCCAGAAGTGACCAGTAGATTTCCAAAGACCTTGTTGAAAATATACAGGAAGCAGACACCCAGAGTCTGGACCCCTACTTGTGGAGGTATTTGCCAGAAAATCTACCTAAATTGGGATCTCATTGGAAAAAGTCAGGCAATCTGGTTCACCAGACTTCTAGAATTATGATTATCCAACTAAGACCAATGAGACCCATTGATCGGCTGCCATTTCAATGGAAGAAAACCGGTCCTGATTTAATTTATAGCCATACGGATTATTTATTACTATGTGGACTATTAGAGGTCACTAAATTTTAGTCTTCATAAATTAAAGTCAGCGCATTACAAGTGGATCGAGGATGCTAATTCATTGCTCTGCTAACAAGTTTGGCTCCCAGACAATGCTTGGCGACATTGCCAACTCCAACATAAGCCAGGCGCACACAGCTGGAATTCCCACAGGTTTCAGGAAGGATCCATTGTTGTCAATGTACTAGCAGTGCTGTTTTGGGTTGGTTGGTTGTGGTTTTCAAATTGTTGCTATTCTTGTTTTTTAATTACAGATTACTGTGGTTTCATTATATCATTATTAATTGTGTTTGTTGTCAGTTGTTTGGTAAACCCTACTGTATGTAATGGTGCACATTTGCACCAAGAGTATTTTAGGTCTATAATTATCCAATAACTAAACTTCAAGGCAAATATGAATCATCCAGACTATTGGATGAAATATTGGATGAAATATGAATCATCCATCCATTACTTCTATAGCAGATTATATACATACATATTTATAATATGTGTGTGTTTTATATATATACATGTATGAATACATACACATAAATATGTGCATATAAGCATACATATGTAATATATTTACATAATAAGTATTCCTTCCAAATTTGCTTGTACAGTGTCATTTTGTTGGTGATAAATATTTGTGCTTTTTATTTATATAACTTCCATTATTGGGTTATTTTTGTAGGTGTAGGGCTTTCTTTTATAATAAGGAATCATATATTTATGTATCTTATCTTCTCTTTTATGATAAACAGTAGGTTTTTAAGTTGTAAGGAATGGATTAGTGACACTTTCTTATTTTGTTCCTCATATAAGAGGATATAATGTCCTGCTTTTGTAGGTGTATTCCTTGCCAGGATTTATATCTGAGGCATCTGAGAGTTGGAAGCCTTGGCACTTGTGTGGGATGACAGGTTGGCAGAGTTATTGAGATGGATATGTACAATAAGGTGAAGCAGTTTAGAGCAAGGGCCAGATCAAATCCTGACCCTACATTCTAGTGATATGACCACAATAAACTTTTTCAATCTGAGTTCCAACTTCCTCATCTGCAAACTGAGGAAACAGATCTACTTCACAAGGTTGTTACCAAATTAAATGAGATGGAGCATGCAAAATCCTTAGCACAGGGCTTAGCTCCCCCAAATGGCAATATTTTTATTGCTGGGGTTATTACCATCATTAACATATCAGCCAGGATGGGCTAGTTTATACAGGCCTAACAAACAGCACACAGAGAAAAGCTCAGTGATTTCTAATAGCAAGATTTATCTCTTGAATTCACTCTGTATCCATTGCAGGTTCGCTGCGGCTTTGCTCCAACTCACGTGTGCTCGGGGACCCAAACTAGAACATTGCTAGATATTGTGGCAGAGGAAAAAGAAAAATGTTGCTGGCTCTTAAGGCTTTTGCCCAGGAGCCATGCATCACATTGGCCCATATTTCATTGGCAGATGCAAATCATATGGCCACTTGTACGTTTAACAAGGTGGAAACATGTAACTGCCCTGAAGGTCCAACAAGGAAAAGGGAATATTTGGGGAGCAGAGATATCATCAACCATACTATTACTAACTCAAAGACAAGGGGAGGCAGTTAAATAATGAAATGACCCATCGGAGGTTTATTCATGGAACCATGAGTGGAAATGAATGGTATCAAGTCTTGGTTACCGAGGGCATGATCCCCACTTCCTCAGTCTGGGAGTTGACCCAGGTTAACTGTTAGGGTCCAAACTCTCTGCCAGTGCAATACAAGCTATACTGAACAATCATCTGAAAGCAGACCCTACAATGAGGGCACCTCTCCAAATCTCTCTTATATTCAGATCTGCCTTCTGCTGCCATTTCACAAATGCTCAGAGCAGTGAGTTCCGGCTGTCCTCACCACTACTGCCTCACTTCAGCCAGGTTCTCCCCATGCCAGAGCTACTCCAACACCTTAACAAATGTAAAGTGCTCTCCCCCTCTCAGTTTCTCTCCTCCCCTGCTTCCTGAAGTGGCAGGTCTTGTTGAACCATAAATGTCCCCAAGGAATAAGTAACTAAATTATTTGTGTGGAAGAGGGAGGAGACACATAAAAAGGTAGTACAATTTCCTGAGAGCTGAACTTAGAGAAGCAAAATTATGTCCACTCTCAGGAGATTTGTTTCTACATCCATTATGGGCCTACCACGAGCTAGACTGGAAGCTAGACTGGGCATGTTCACATCTCAGTCAGCTCACAGTCTCAGAGTTAGTGGCCAGTAACTCAAAGGAAGGATTTAGGGATGGGAAAGCCAGGGGATGGGAAGCTGAGTCAGGAAGCAGACCTATACTTAGAGCAAATCAAAATTGGATCTTATGTCAGTTAGCAAACATAAAAAAACACACCCAACCATGATGACCCTTCCCCCAAAGCCACTCAGATGCAGGCCCATATTTAAAGACTGATACTTGGGGGTCTGACATTTCCTGGTCTCTCCTGAATGATGAGGATGAATAGATTAAATCCCCCCCAAATTCACAAGCCAACTTGGCAAACTGTCTAAAGAGTCACCTGGACAGCATAAGAGATCTAGTCTAGACCTCACTCCAGGAAGCCAAGATGGTATTTTTGTACCCCTTTAAAGTATGAAGTTGAGACCCATTGAGATAAAGACATGTAGAGAATGAGTGAGGCTCTGGCCTCCTGTCTCTATGCAGGAGCTTCCAACCATTCCTCTGCTACCTGCGGAAACCATGCCACAGCTATGTGCCACCTGCCGTATCATAACCTAATCCTTTTAATATTGAATTACTCTTTTTAAACCGAACTTAAATGTAATCTTTTCCTAAGCAGTAGTAGCTGTGAACTCACAGTTTTGATGTGCTAATGATTTTGCATGATATACTTGAAAATAAATAACTATTAAAATATTTTTTAAATGAGTCCATAAACCCCAGGCCCCACAGGTGATGTGCACACTAAGCTCAGAGGATGAACTCTGCAACCTGCTGCCCATGCAGAGTCCCACTGTGTGTCTCTGTGAGGCTGGCCATGCCTTTATTCTTTCTCCTATTCTTCCTTTATCCGTAACACAGACCCAAGCCAAGATTGAATGATTGATTGATTGATTTTTAAATTTATTTATATTTTACTCAGAGGTGCTTCAAGGAATGATTTTGACAACTTTGGCTTCTCTGGTAGACTCCTGAATTTCTTTTTGAATGTTTGGCTCACCTGAACACCAACATGTACGTTGGGGGATTCCACATCTTATCAGCCCCTCTCACCACAAAGTTGATACAAACTCTACTGGACTTCCTGCAGTGAGGGCACAATCATGTAGTTCAGACTCAGCTCATCTGATGATCTCACATGAGAATATGAATTCAAAATCTGGTCACACGAAGAAGTGCC
Source organism: Mustela nivalis (assembly GCF_964662115.1). Classification (NCBI taxonomy): domain Eukaryota; kingdom Metazoa; phylum Chordata; class Mammalia; order Carnivora; family Mustelidae; genus Mustela; species Mustela nivalis. Next base: position 124,517,967 of record NC_139021.1, read on the forward strand.
ACCAAGAGCCCATCTACAGAAGGTGGCAGACACCCCCATCCCTCTCCTCAACAAGTTCATGATCTAGAGCGTTCCAAACAGATGTCATTGGATAATTGTAATATACTTAAATAGCTATTCTAATTAGGACAGGGGCAGAGCACTCGATGCAGAGGTTATGGGAAAAATCACCAGGGAGGAGATGTTTGTGTTGACTCACGAAGGATGGGGTTTCCTAAGACAATAAGGAAAAAGGTAGCTCAATTCATGTTACCTATTATTATTACCATTCGTACAAGATTTGTGTCACACAGGCATGGATTCAAGTCACAACTCCAGTAGGAAGGTTACTTTCTTCATCTGTAATCTTGCCCTATTTGGTTCTGCAAAGAATAAGTAAGATGATTTAAGTAAAACACAAACTAAAATACTTGATACATAAGTTCTTCATAACTGTTCTTTCTCTTCCCAACTCTACTTTTGGTTTTGGTTTTGGTTGGTATTTTATTTTTTTGTTTTTTTCTTTATTGGAATACCTTTCTCCACTCCATTTCCAACCTAGAAAAAAATCTACCTATTATTCAAATTGTATTTGAAATACTGCTTCTTCTGTGAAGCGATTACTTACCAAGAAGACATAATCTTTCCTCCTTTGAAATTCCTTTAAAGTTCATCTTGACCTCCATAATGCTTTGTTTGTCGTTGGTACATGTTTGTTGAGATAAATTAAATTGCCCCCCATTCTGACTCCTATTCATAGTCTTAATGTCTGCTTAGTTGTTTTGTTCATTTGTTTGTTTTTTCAGTTCTTTCCATGTGCCCAGCTAGCATTATGGCCATGACAAGGCAAAACTGCTTTTTTAAAAATACTTGTCCAGCAGTTGGGATAACTAAACTACAATGTGTCTTTGATCCCAAGATTCTGCATGTCCCTCCACTCTTAGCCGGTCTTGTTCCAAACCTGTTTTCTTCTCTCCACATGATACATAGCTACTGCTCCTTCCACATACCAGAGAGGGTCATAGGCACTTGGGATATGTCAGTGAATAACACAGACCTTGTTCCTTGTCCGTGCTGTGAAGGAACTTATACTCCAGTGTGGGGAGAAGGTGAGCAATCAAATGATAACACAATGACAATGACAATGGTGCTACAATGGAAAAGTACAGACAGACTTGTTCTAGGCCCAGTCTGTCTCTTGTCTTGCTTCACCTAGCCACTCCACCATCTTTCCTTCCTCTCCACTCTCATCCCAGTATCTGTAGGTCTGAATTCTTATCTTTAAGGCTCAGCTCAGTGCCATCTTCTTCATGAATGTAGAGAAAAACATGTGCACCATGTAAGCATACAGAGAGCTTTTCATATGCAGCTTCTCACCCATACTACAAGCTCCTGAAGACAGGTCTTCACACAATTCATCTGGGTGCCAAGACCTCCCAACAGAAAGCCAAGAAAGAAGCACTCAGTAGCTCTTTATGAAATGAGCAAATGGTCCTCCCCTTGTCCTGCCACATTGTACCTAAGGAACGCCCCCATCCATACTCTTTGTAGGAAACCTGTTCTATTTCTGCCTCCATTCAGGAATATATTCTTTACAAAAGGTAAATAAACACTTGCCATCCAGAGATGCCAAGAACTTAGAACATTCTACATCATGATTTCCATGGTAACTGAAGTTGTGCGTAAAGAACTCTGCCATGACAGCATCTTAATCCAGAAAGGCTGAGCATTTTTCAAATTAATTCTGCTACTCTGGCCATAATGGTTACCTGGATTGCAAGCTACTGCATACATCAATACTCTGCATTTTTAAGCCCACATTCACCATTCCACTGCATAGCCACCACGAATGTTAAGTACTACTCACCAACAGATCATCTGAAGTTGTTATTGGGGCCCTGGACCATCAAGCCAACACTTATTGCCATTAGGAAAGAAACAGAAACTTATAGGACATTAGGCTAGGCTATACACACATTATTCCTCAGTTCCTACAGAGCTCACGACTTTTCACCATATATTTGATTTTTATCTTAGGTGCTATGCATAAACAGAACCATAGGCACTGCCATGAGAGCTGGTGAAGGTGCACGCCTCTGTTTATTTGGGAAATGTCAGAGCTGTAGGGTTTTAATTACCCTGAGCTGGTAGAGATCAATTTGAAAAACAAACATATTAGTAAAAAATCAAGTGCTCTTTTGCTGCCAGAGGATTACAATTGAAATCATAGCATCCTAGAGCTTTACAGCTAGAAGAAACAAAAACCAGGGGGAGCCAAGCCCTTCATTTTATGGGTTGGAAAACAGAACCCCAAAAGTTGAAATAGCATGAACCTTGTTTAAGATCTTGGATTCTACTATGAGATCTTGCTCAAATCCCAGGTCCATGACTTAGCAAATGACCTGGAAAGTCACTTGACCTTTCCGGGCCTCAGTGGCCTCATCTGAAAAATGGGAACAGTGATAGAGTTGTGAGGATTAAATGTGATAATGGATGTAAAGTGCTCAGCGTGGTACCTGACATAGTCAATAATCAAAACTATGAACTTGGAGGCTTAAGTGGGTAGAAGAAGAATAAATGAAACAAGATGGGATTGGGAGGGAGACAAACCATAAGTGACTCTTAATCTCACAAAACAAACTGAGGGTTTCTGGGGGGAGGGGGTTTGGGAGAAGGGGGTGGGATTATGGACATTGGGGAGGGTATGTGATTTGGTGAGTGCTGTGAAGTGTGTAAACCTGGTGTTTCACAGACCTGTACCCCTGGGGATAAAAATATATGTTTATAAAAAATAAAAAAATTAAAAAAAAAAAAAAAAACTATGAACTTGAGTCGTTATCATCATCATCATCAACATCAACATCAACATCATCATCATCGTCGTCGTCATCACCAAGGTCACAAGGCTTATTAGTAACATTGTTTTTGCCTGAACTAATATGTCCTTACACATACTGAGTTTGTTTTTATAAAGAGTAAGAAATAAAGATAAGTCTTATCCCAATAATCATACGGTCCAAATTAGTTTCCAAATCAACTTTTACAGTAATTCAGTGTTCTCCAGTGCTCACTGAATCTGCCAGTAATTGTACGTTCTACATTGTCACAGTTCTGGAAATACAGTTCACTCAGCATGAATATATTCTTGTCCTGAATGTGTAGCCACTCGATAACTATGATTTGCCAAGATGTTTTACTTTAAAGAGTACAAAATCTCAGTATATTTGGCTACAATTCTTTTACCCTTTCCAAAGGCCCCAACTTAACAAAACACGATGCTCTTTGTGGCTTGATCTAAATGGATAATCCGTGACTCAGAAAAAGATGATTTCAGAGCATGACATGCAAATGCAGAATTCATGGCTGTTTGTTTAAAATCTGGGCCCTTTTCCTTGACTGCATTTACTATAATTAGAAGACTAGCTGTTCTCACAAGGGGTTACAAACACACCATGGGCAATGTTATATGTGCGATGCCAGAAAAAAGATTAATACATTTATGCTGAAACCGTCAGCCCCCAACACAACTTGCTTATCTAAAAAAAGAGAAAGAAGGGCACCTGGGTGGCTCAGTCAGTTAAGTGTCGGCCCTCAGCTCAGGTCGTGATCTTGGGATCTCTGCTCAGCAGGGAGCCTGCTTCTCCCTCTCCCTCTGCCCAACCCCACTGCTTGTGCATGCTTGCTCTCTCTCAAACAAATAAATAAAATCTAAAAACATAAATAAAAATTTTTAAAAAAGAGAGATTCCAGAGAAGGAACACACTAGGAATTTGGATGAGATTAATAGCCAGCCAAGAGAAGAGAACTGTTTACTAGATTCTCCGTAGGATGGTGGGAGACAAGAATGGAAGGACTGGACTGTGTGATGATCCAGCCTAGAATAAAATCATGCTTTCAGTGGCAGATTTAAGTTTTGTGGGGTCCAAAGCTCACATAATTGAGGAGAGACTCTTTGAGTAAAATAATACCAAGTTATAAATAAAAACTACTGGGACCTCTCCCAGAATCTTACAAAGGGCCCTGGCAAGAGAAAGGGCCTGAAGCTTAAGCTTCATTACTAAATCTGGTAAATAGTAAATAGTAAAGTTGATACCATTTTCACATAGGTCAGATTTAGTAAATTGATTAACGGCTGTAGAAGTTGAGGAACTATGGTTTGACTCCTGGGTTGACCATTTATAGCTGTGTCTGTCACTTTAGGCAAATGTCTTCATGTCTCTGATCTTCATTTACCCCAACTAGCGTTGGTGGTATAGTGGTGAGCATAGCTGCCTTCCATTTACCCCAACTATAAAAAGAAAAAATAAAATCAACTTTGTATGGTTATGCAAATTTTTAAAATTCATGTAAAATACTGAAATAAGCATCTCACTAACATCTAGCAGGTGTTCCCAAAATAGTAATATTGTTTTTATTTTTTATTTCCTATATTCCTCATCTAGTTCACATATTAATCCTTTTGGTACACTTCTAGAAAATAAGGTTTTCCCCTTCATTGTCAACCTTTGATAATCTAGGGATTACAATTGTCTAAGCCTATATCTCTTGCTTCTCTCTTTTGATGCCTCACTTGTTCTCATGATTGTTTTACCCAAAAATGAGTAGGGAGCAGGGTGAGAAATGGAATTCGAATTAGCTAGTTAGGATCCTGGAAAAAAGAAAAAAAAAAAAGATACCTAGTGTCCCAAGTATTTAATCCCTTGGCCCCAGGCCAGTTGTTCTAGATCAGCCATTCCTTCCCTGTAATGGTCACAGACCTCGGGGAGCAGGGGTGGGATGCAGGTACACATGTGTGGGCTTCTGCATCTTGTTCCTTCCTTGGTCAGGTTGAGAAGATGGAACATGAGACTGAGAGGTTTTCCAACTCTATCCTTTCTCCTGGAGATACAGACAGTGTCTTCAAGTTTAGAAATAAGGACATGTCCCTACCTTTCCACAGTTTGCTATTGTTGACATTGCTGCCATAAACACTGGGGCAAACCATGTGAGACTCTTAACTCGAGGAAACAAAGTAAGGGTTGCCGGAGTCTAGGTGGATGGAGGGTCTGGGGTAATTGGATGATGGACATTAAGAAGGGCACTTGATGGAATGAGCACTGGGTGTTGTATGCAACTGATGAATCATTGAACTCTACCTCTGAAACTAATAATACACTTTATTATAATACTAAATATTACTAATAATAATACTAATAATACTGTTAATTACTTGAATTTAAATAAAACTTTTTTTAAAAGAAAGAAGGACACAAATTTTTCATTGAAAAAGAGCAGCCTTACTTCCTGGGGGTGTCAGTCTCACATTTCGGACTCCGCAGGTGGAGACAAACTTCACCTCTGCAAGGAGACACATCATGTAGATTTGAAGTCACGTTCCACTACTGACTGCTGGTGGGACCTTGGGCAAGTTAGTTTCAGGAGATGTAACAATCGCACCTACCTCCCAGGATTCTTTTATTTTTTTATTTTTTTTTATTTTTTATTTTTTATAAACATATAATATATTTTTATCCCCAGGGGTACAGGTCTGTGAATCGCCAGGTTTACACACTTCACAACACTCACCAAAGCACATACCCTCCCCAATGTCCATAATCCCACCCCCCTTCTCCTAACCCCCCTCCCCCCAGCAACCCTCCGTTTGTTTTGTGAGATTAAGAGTCACTTATGGTTTGTCTCCCTCCCAATCCCATCTTGTTTCATTTATTCTTCTCCGACCCCCTTAAGCCCCCATGTTGCATGACCACTTCCTCATATCAGGGAGATCATATGATAGTTGTCTTTCTCTGCTTGACTTTTTCACTAAGCATGATATGCTCTAGTTCCATCCACATTGTCGCAAATGGCAAGATTTCATTTCTTTTGATGGCTGCATAGTATTCCATTGTGTATATATACCACATCTTCTTGATCCATTCATCTGTTGATGGACATCTAGGTTCTTTCCATAGTTCGGCTATTGTGGACATTGCTGCTATAAACATTCGGGTGCACGTGTCCCTTCGGATCACTACGTTTGTATCTTTAGGGTAAATACCCAGTAGTGCTATTGCTGGGTCATAGGGTAGTTCTATTTTCAACATTTTGAGGAACCTCCATGTTGTTTTCCAGAGAGGTTGCACCAGCTTGCATTCCCACCAAAAGTGTATGAGGGTTCCCCTTTCTCCGCATCCTTACTAGCATCTGTCATTTCCTGACTTGTTACTTTTAGCCATTCTGACTGGTGTGAGGTCATATCTCCTTGTGGTTTTGATTTGTATTTCCCTGATGCCGAGTGATATGGAGCACTTTTTCATGTGTCTGTTGGCCATCTGGATGTCTTCTTTGCAGAAATGTCTGTTCATGTCCTCCATTTCTTGATTGGATTATTTGTTCTTTGGGGGTTGAGTTTGCTAAGTTCTTTATAGATTTTGGACACTAGCCCTTTATCTGATATGTCGTTTGCAACTATCTTCTCCCATTCTGTCAGTTGTCTTTTGGTTTTGTTAACTGTTTCTTTTGCTGTGCAAAAGCTTTTGATCTTGATAAAATCCCAATAGTTCATTTTTGCCCTTGCTTCCCTTGCCTTTGGCGGTGTTTCTAGGAAGATGTTGCTGCGGTTGAGGTTGACGAGGTTGCTGTCTCTTCAGAAAGCCTGAACAGACCCATAACCAGTAAGGAGATTGAAACAGTCATTAAAAATCTCCAAACAAACAAAAGCCCAGGGCCAGACGGCTTCCCGGGGGAATTCTACCAAACATTTAAAGAAGAACTAATTCCTATTCTCCTGAAACTGTTCCAAAAAATAGAAATGGAAAGAAAACTTCCAAACTCATTTTATGAGGCCAGCATCACCTTGACCCCAAAACCAGACAAAGATCCAATCAAAAAAGAGAGCTATAGACCAATATCCTTGATGAACACAGATGCGAAAATTCTCATCAAAATACTAGCCAATAGGATTCAACAGTACATTAAAAGGATTATTCACCACGACCAAGTAGGATTTATTCCAGGGCTGCAAGGTTGGTTCAACATCCGCAAATCAGTCAATGTGATACAATACATCAATAAAAGAAAGAACAAGAACCATATGATACTCTCAATAGATGCTGAAAAAGCATTTGACAAAGTACAGCATCCCTTCCTGATCAAAACTCTTCAAAGTGTAGGGATAGAGGGCACATACCTCAATATTATCAAAGCCATTTATGAAAAACCCACCGCAATATCATTCTCAATGGAGAAAAACTGAAAGCTCTTCCGCTAAGGTCCAGAACACGGCAGGGATGTCCATTATCACCACTGCTATTCAACATAGTACTAGATGTCCTAGCCTCAGCAATCAGACAAAAAAAGGAAATTAAAGGCATCCAAATCGGCAAAGAAGAAGTCAAACTATCACTCTTTGCAGATGATATGATACTATATGTGGAAAACCCAAAAGACTCCACTCCAAATCTGCTAGATCTTCTACAGGAATTCAGTAAAGTGTCAGGATATAAAATCAATGCACAGAAATCAGTTGCATTTCTCTACACCAACAACAAGACAGAAAAAAAGAGAAATTAAGGAGTCAATCCCATTTACAATTGCACCCAAAACCATAAGAAAGCTAGGAATAAACCTAACCAAAGAGGCTAAGAATCTATACTCAGAAAACTATAAAGTACTCATGAAAGAAATTGAGGAAGACATAAAGAAATGGAAAAATGTTCCATGCTCCTGGATTGGAAGAATAAATATTGTGAAAATGTCTATGTTACTTAAAGCAATCTACACATTTAATGCAATTCCTATCAAAGTACCATCCATCTTTTTCAAAGAAATGGAACAAATAATCCTAAAATTTATATGGAACCAGAAAAGACCTCGAATAGCCAAAGGAATATTGAAAAAGAAAGCCAAAGTTGGTGGCATCACAATTCCGGACTTCAAGCTCTATTACAAAGCTGTCATCATCAAGACAGCATGGTACTGGCACAAAAACAGACATGTATATCAATGGAACAGAATAGAAAGCCCAGAAATAGACCCTCAACTCTATGGTCAACTAATCTTCGACAAAGCAGGAAAGAATTTCCAATGGAAAAAAGACAGCCTCTTCAACAAATGGTGCTGGGAAAACTGGACAGCCAAATGCAGAAAAATGAAATTGGACCATTTCCTTATACCACACACGAAAATAGACTCAAAATGGATGAAGGACCTCAATGTGAGAAAGGACTCCATCAAAATCCTTGAGGAGAACCTCCCAGGATTCTTGCGAGGGTTCAATTACATATGTATGTAAAACCCACAGTATAGCTCAGGGCTAGAGGGGAGTGGGAGGGAGGGAGAGAGAGAGAGAGAGAGAAAGAATAAGAAAAAGTCCCAAAGAAATTCAAAGCATTCAGTTGTATCTCAAAGTATGAAGAACTAGGGCATGTCCCAACAGCTAAAGGGCCTTCACAGGGCAACCTCAATCTTCAGAACTAAGAAGACCTACCATTTATGTAAATATTAAATAGCTCTTCACAATAAATATGCCAGGAAATAACCTAAACAATAGGAATCTCTGTTGTTCTTACTATTGCTTTATTAGTTAGCTACTTGGACCTTCCAATTCCATTTAATCTCTGCAGCGCTCAGCAGTCTGTTAATTCTCTTTGGAGACAGAAACAACCACCACCACCTCCCTGATTTACAGATTTCTAAACATTTCAAGACAGATAGTGTTCATTCTAATTCTGCACTGTGGATCTCACCTGAGACTAACTTTGGTACATAATAGGTGCTCAATAAATACTTTTAATTAATTAATAAGATCTATTTTATGCCAGCTTCTTCATTCCAATAGACACTTCTGAAAGACAGATACGATCTATTACTCATTATTTGTTCCCTTGCCCCGTTCCCTCAAGTGATTGACATAGTATCCAGTGCATGGTAGGAGCTCTATAAATATTTGTTAAATGAATGAAGTATTAATGGCAGGACTGCCAACCCCCATAGCTTCAAATTCCTTCTGCTATCTCTTCAGGCCTCTTGCTACATAAATCTTTCATATCAGCGCATTAGAGTATTTGAGAATTTCCCATTCGAAAAGCTCACCAGAGAATGTTTCCCATAAAGAGGAATGGCCCCTCTATCACCTTATTACTCACTAAGTTCACCAGAAGTGCCATTTGTTGAATTCCCCCAAGCTACTTCCTTTTCTGTTTTTTACTTTCCCTGCCACCATCTGCCCGGTTCTCAGAGGCCCTGCTCATTCTCTTCGAGCCACAAGCAGTCACTGGGAGCCAAATGCCTTCTGGTCCCACTGTAGCAAATCTCATGAGCTTCCCTGCTGCACCTTGGGCTGGAGAAGTTTCCATTTACCGAATCCAGTAAGCACCTTTAGAGCTCGATGACTCAGCAACTCATTTCTAACACTCAATCAATGCATGCTATGTTTCTGTCATGTGTTGGTTAAGTTTAACTAAAGACAAAGATTTCTTCACACTCTTACTCCATTTTGCTTCCATTTCCAAGGCTATCTGTGTTTGTGCGGAAACGAAATGGGCTTTCCACAGGCAGATGGATACTGGTGTTGTATTCGATAGGTGTCTACCTACTACCTATCTATCTTCTCATCTTTCTAGTCTTGTTTCTTCTCTCTGCAGAAACTTGTCTTTGATTTGTTTCAGTTCATTTCATCTCATTTTATTGCACTCATCTTTGTTAGCTACTCAAATCTATTTGAATTAATGTGGTTTATACAACTCAATGAATGTATACATATGAATGTATACACACACACACTCACTCACTCACTTGAGGAACAGCACAAGAGAGTGAATGGCAGACAGCAGCAAGTATACACTAGTACACAGAAGGTTAATTTAAAGGCACATTCAAAATCATTGCTCTGAGGTTAGGGACACTGGCCTAAAGTCACATGACTGTTTAGTGGCAGAGTTAAAACAAGTTCTCAGGTCTTCTAACACCAAACCTCATGCTTCATCGCATCCTCCGTATCTTACCCAGTGCTTAGTGTTAAGGCAAATATATGCAGTAATCCTTCTGGGCAGGTGACTCAACAGATGAGAAATAATCTGTCATCATAGGGCAAACACCCTATGTCCTCTAACAATTACACAAGCAAATGTCTGCCCTTAGTCATAAAGTCTTTTTTAATATATTTCTTTAGTCTAATGGAACTTAGGGTACTATTTGATTGGCTGAAAAACTCTCTAATTCTGAATCAATTCAATTTAAATTTATGTTTTTGAAACACTCATTTCTCTTTAAGAAGTATTTGAAGGAGCTTATAGTAGAAAAAAGAAAATTAATAAAATAGGACCCAAAAGGGAGATTCAGTCTTGAAAACAGTTGGTAGTCAGTGACAATAGTTGTTATCTTTGCGCTTTAAACATGGCTCTGAGCTTCCTGGAAGTCCAATCAAAACAGAAAACACAATTAGTTGTGTGGTTCTCTTTAGGGAGAAACAGAATCATATTTTCTCAGAAGAGAAGAAATTTCCTTATGTTAAATTCTGAGATAATTTTCTCACAGGGAGCAATATTTGGGGGAATGTAATAAATGGTATTTTCAATGACAATTCTCAGCTACATCAAAATCCACACAACTTTTCTGCAGCAATTCCAGCAAAGAGACCAAGATGAAGTCTTAAATTATATGAGAAATATTCTGTGAGGGACCCAGCAGTCAACTCGATCAAAGGGGAAAATGTAGGTAATCTAGAGAAAAGGGCAAATTACATGAGCCTTAAATTATTCTTCTTCAACTTTTCTTTCTTCCAGGCTCTGAACAAGTTGTAGATGTGATACAGTTTCAGGGCCTTACTCTCTAGCAAGAACACAGAGTGCAGTTATCCAGAAGACTGCTAATTGTGGGGCAAAGTTAAAATTTTGACAACATGTAAGCAGGTGTTAAATTTGATACTGCCTCGGGCAAACCGTCAAGCCCAGGCCAACTTCCTGCCTGAGTAAAAGACCTCTACCCAGAGACAGGTTAAACTTCCTAGTCAGAAAAAAGTAAACAACTCCATGCTGCCTTACTCAGGGCTGCCTCAGTTTCCTCAACTGCAGGATGGGAATAAGAGTTGGCCAACTCACAAAGTTGTCAGTGGAGAGTGACAGTGATAACATGCAAACATCCTTGGCACCTAGTGGATTCCCAATAAAATGCTACATGCATGAAAAAGTAAGTTTCAGTTGATACTATAGACTTCCACTGGATATGAACTATTCATCACTCCAAAAGAGATCTCAAAACCAGCTTTAAAGGACCTGTGTGTTCTCCCTGCTTTTAATGTGTTGGTTGTATCATGGCTCCAGTCATCTAGAGCAGAAGTCACCAAACTACTGCCCTTAAACCTAATCCAGCCCACTGCTTGTTCTTGTAAATAAAGTCTTACTGAAGCACAGCCACGCCCGTTCATTTACATATTGGCTACCACCTGCTTTCCTGATGGACCAGCCGCTGAATAGTTAAGACAGAGACCCTGCGGCCCATAGAGTCTAAAATATTTCCTACCAGGCCCTTTACAAAAAATGTTTGCTGACCTCTGAACAGAGCAAATGTCCTCTTAGATGCTGCACAGCATTTCAAACACGGAACATTCCAAACTATGTTTTTCACCTGAGCGTGCCCGTGGATGAACATCCATGCCGACTTACCCTTCTCAACCTTAGATTCTGGTTCCTATCATGACGGCTCCCATCTTCTGAACCCAGTTAGTGAATCAAATCCTACCATCTTCTTTTCCCTTTAAAAACTCTCACAGTCTACAGCCTTTCCATTCTACTCCCAAGGTGGTAGCCAGAGGGCAACTAGACCCGCCCTTTATTCTCCTCCCCTCCCCTCCCTCTCCTTCTTCTCCCCTCCCCCTCCCTTCCTCTCCCCACCATGACCCCCACACACACTCTGCTGACAGACCCTGCAATTCATCCTCCATACACCTGCCTGAGCCAGTGGCCTAAAATGCCATTTTTACCCTATTCCAAATCTGGCTCAAGAGTCTACAGTGGCTCCCACCTACCCTTTACACCAAGTCTGACTTCACTATCTTGGCTTTCATAGCAGTTTACAGCCTGGCTCCACAGCACATGTATAAGTCAAAGTCCCATTCCTTCCCCATCCACACGCAGCACTGTTGTCTGGCCCATTTCCATCAGCACCCACCTTGCTAAAAATCTCACCGCCGTTCTTCATTCCTACCACAGCCTCTGTTCTGGATTGCATTGAGTCCTCCAAATTCCATATGTTGAAGTCTGGACCCCTAGTACCTCAGAATATGACTCTACTTGGATTTAGGGTCATTGTGGATGTGATTAGTTAATAATGGAGTAAGATGGGCCTTATAAGTGTTTTTATTAAAAGAAAAAAAAAAAAGGAGAAATTTGGAACCAGAGACAGAGGGAAAATACCACGTGAACATCCAGATCAGGGGGATGTAAACGTAAGCCAAGAAATGCCAGAGGCGGCCAGCAAGCCACCAGAAGCTGGGACAGGGGCCTGGAACAGATTCTCCCTCATGGCTCTCAAAAGGGTCCAAATCTGCCAACACCTTGCTCCTGGACTTTTGGACAGAACTGTAGGACAATAAATTTCCACACTCTAAGCCCCATCTTTGGTACTTTGTTAAGCAGCCCTGGCAAGCTAATACAGCCTCCTACATGCCCCAGGCTCAGAGGCTTCCTGGAATAAGATGGCCCTGAAGGCCCTGTGATATGTGGCCACAGAGAGGTGACAGGTAGAGAGGTCTGTGAACAGCAAGGGAGCAAATAGGGAACCCAGCCGACTGGGCCCTCCCTTCCCAAAGGAAACTCGGCCTGCTTCCTCACAAGCCTGCATGCTTTCCCAGATGTCACCTCATTCCTACCGGGTCAGAGGTTGAGCAGGATTGAGGAAAGCCCAGATCCGGAAATGCATTCCAGGGATCTGCCTTCCTCGCCTTGCTCCTAAATGTCCACTCTTCCCCTCCCTTCCTTTCCTCACTGAAGACTTAAGTCACAAGTTTTGTAAAAAGCAAGTTCTGAGCCAAGCAAATCCACTTCAGGAGTCCAGTGCCCGCCCTCGCCCTGCTTCTGTCCTGGAAGTCTGGACATCGAACTGGAGATGGCCGCAGTCCTTGAACGAAGGCCACCCGTGAGAGGCTGCCAAGACTCCAGCGTTGTCCAGGAACTTCAGGGAGCTAAATTGGGACCTATCAACTCATTAAGGAGACTTCTTGCAGGGAATGTGACCCTGGGGAATGAAGAGAGGCAGAGTGGAGCTCTGTGGCCCTGTTTTGCTCTTCTATGCAAGCCCACATGACGCTGGCTGGTTGCTGGTGAGAAAACAAAACCCCCTCCAAGTCACTTGACTCCAGGAGGCCAAAGGCCAAGCCAACCGTTCAGCTACCAAGTCATCACAGACTGTGTGTCTGAAAGTATATTATCCTCTTCCCCCAGGGACATCTGGTAAGTTCAAATGGCTTGGTAAACTTCTTATCTCAAAGGATATAGAGCGAGCAGTGATCAGATTTTCTTAATTCCAGAGAAGAAAGAAAGACACTCACTTAAGTGAGGACATGGCTGATAAGGTGGAGGGAGAAGCAGTACCAGATTCATGGGTATGGAGTATGTGCACAGGAGCCATGCATTTTTATTTTGCTCTGAATCCTAAAAATTATGTAAACAGTTCTGGGGAAAAGTGTGTGTGTGTGTGTGTGTGTGTGTGTGTGTGTGTGTGTGTGTTTAGCCAGGAGGTGGGAGTTGATGATGAGTGATGAGTAGAGAAAGAATGGTCCAAATTCAACCTGGGAGTAAAGAATAATGAGAAGGCCAGTCTGTTCTGAGTATTTATATTTACTCAGGTTCAATAAAGTTGCCACAACACTGAATTCATGAACACTGAACAATGCATCGCTCCTAGGGGAAATACAAGGATAGGTTCCTGTGAGCCTCTGGTCCCAACATTTCATCAATTTATCCACATACAACCTACTTTTGTATGTGTTTCTGTTTAAAGACACCTTATTAAACATACATTATTGGTTCGTTAACATAAAACTCGCAGCCCACAGCTCTATAACTCAAGCGGGAACAAAGCTTATCTAACCCCTTTTCTCTACAAAACACACTGCAGCTGGTTTGCACTTGGGGGTACCAGACAGCACTTCAGCACAGTGTTCAGGGGCCACTTTAAAGAGTGAAATCACCAGCAAAAAGCACAAAAGTGTGAAAACACGACACTACACTTACTGTGAAAAGGACACGTGTTTACACCCTGAGAGAGGAAATAAGGCAGATGTTGCCTCGTTTGCCCTCTGCTGGGAACATACCTGCCCAGTGACTCAATTCACCACTCTTCACGGGCCCACTAAATCTGCAAAACTGTCCCAAGTATTGGTTGGGAGTTACAAATAATTCGCAAGCCTGGAATCCACAAATAAGGAGGATTGAAGGTGTCTTCAATCAGGACGGGGGGCCTGACAATTTCTGCTCCATTACTGCTGCATGACCTTCAGCAAGTGATTTATCCTCTCCGTTGCTTTCCTCTTCTTCATCACTTGAATTTCTATTCAAACTTCAAGACACAAGAAGCACCATTTCCTTCATGAGGATTGTCCAACAACCTCAGTAGAAAATGAATTGTTTCTTTTTTTGTGGTCCCAAGTCACTATTTTTCCATGACATCTGCCCCGCATCTATTACTGTGCCTCAGATGATAGCCATGTTGTTGGAGCATGGGGCAGCTTTATCTACACACACTACACCGCTCCATCTTCCACCTCACCACCTTTAGTTCCACTGACCGCTACCTCCTGGCTCTCATGGCCAATGACTATCGCGTGGCTGTGCGCCAATCCCTGCTTTATGTCACCATCACAACAAGAAATCCCACTTGGGTTTTGTGCTTGGCACTTGTGTTTTTGGCGTGCCTTTGTGATGAATTGTTCCTTTATCCTCAATATTCCTCATCTGTGCCCCTTCTGCCATTATAAAGATGATTTAATTATGCTTTAGTGCAATTCATTGTTGATCTTCTCTTATTCCAGTAAGTAGATTATAAAATCTGTTAGGAGAGGGATTATATCTTATTCACCTTTATAGCCACAACACTAGTGAGCCACTTTCCACAATACAGGTGTTGAATAGGGATTTATTAATTTGAAATAAAAATAATAATCCTGGCTTTATCTATTATCATTTTTTAAATTGTAGTAAAACACCCTTGGCATAAAATTTATCATTAGGAGCATTTAGTACTTACAATGATGTACAACCATCACAGAATATTTCAACACCCCCCCAAAAATACAACAATCCCGTACAATAGTCATTCCCTAATGTCCCTGGCAAGTACTAATCTGCTCTCTGTCTCTATGGGTTTGCCTCTTCTGGACATTTCAAGTAAATGGAATCATATAATATGTGGCATTTGTGTCTGGCTTCTTTCACTTCACGTGATGATTTGGGAGTTCCATCATGTATCATTACCAATACTTCATTCCTTTTTTATGGCTGAATAATATTCCATTGTGTGAATATTATTTTGTTTATTTCATTCATCAATCGATGGGCAATTGGGTTGTTTCTACTTTTGGCTTTTATGAGGAGTCTGCCATAATATTTTAATACTATGATTCACTATAGAAATGTTAGTGATAATGACTATTTTTGTTACACATAGGGACTGCCTGTTTACCAGTCCCCTACCACACCCCCTCTAGACTATAAGGTCCTGAGGGCAAGGACTTTATCTTGCTCCCAATGGATTCCCTAGGGTCTTGGCTAATTCTGGTGCAGAGTACATGCCTCAATAAATCTGCTGACTGATGAATGGTTTCTGCTTAGAGGTTTGACTGCCCTATCACAATAAATACAAGACATAGCCAAAGCCCACTCTCCTAAAATCATAGAATATTAGATCCTGAAGAAAAAACCATTTGGTCCAAAATTGCCCTTGAATATTCTTGGCACCATCACTTTCTAGTTGTGTGACCTTGCATAAGTTTCTTAATCTGTTATTCAGATTCCTTATCTATAAAATAGAGGTAACAACTTAATCTACCCTCTAAAGCTCTTTTGATGATTAAGTGACTTAATACATATTCAATGCTGGTTATTAGGAATGAGGAATTAAGATCAAAAAGGGTAAGCAAATTATCCACCATTGCATAGCTAGTTAGAGGCAGAGCTGAGATTAGAACCCATATCTCTTAGCTTTCCCATCTCCCATGTGGTTGTTTGAAGGCTACTCAGAACCCATGGGGAACAGAGCTTTCCCCTATACTGGGATCAGTACTACTTCCACAATTATATTCTCTGGGGCAAATATCACCTTCCTTGAACAGGTGGCTTCCAAGCACAGTGGGCTTTTTTTTGTTTGGTTTGGTTTGGTTTGGTTTGGTTTGGGGGCTTGCTTTTTGTTGTTATTGGCTTTGTTTTTATTTGGGTTTTTTTTTTTTTTTTGCTTTTGCCTCCTTCCACATTCCAAATCTAAGTTTTTGCCTACCTCAGGAAAATAGGACATCTCTTGGAAAGGGGCAATACAAACGAGCACATTAAGTCTACTAAGAAGTTCTAAGAAGCTCTACATCTAGATCCCTGCTCACCCAGCAGTTCCAGAGCATAAGGAAATAAGAAATCTTTTCTCAGCAGAGAATCTTACCATACTTGGAATGCCAAAACAAACCTAGTGTTTTTGCAAACACTGGCCTCAGTTGTCACCCTTGACATCAAATGAAAGAATTTTGTCTAGCTTATTCACTAGAACAGTACCTGGCAACAAATGCTTTTTGTTGAAGAAATGAATAATTTTAATGAAAATAGCTACTTGGAATTTGAGGTATTGGCCACTGGTGGAGAAGAAGCCCACACATCAGCTGCTGGGTCTTCACTCTAATTGTCCCCAAGCAGAATACACCCTGTTGAGTTGGCTTTCTCACAAGAAGACTCCCATCCACCAGGCTACTGGCCTCTTGCTTTCCAAGATGGCGAGTCTTTGTCAGAGCAACTCAAGAATGTAACTCCAGTCACTGCGACCTGGTTCACTAGACACCTTCCCCAGGTTACCAATGTTTCCAAAGGCAACAGTCTTCATGACTTCCACATAAAAATCAGGTCCCCTTATAGATCTGATTTGAGTCAACAGCTTAAATGAGTCTAACCTGAACACCCATCAGTGAATGAACTCCCTTTCACTGGGACCTGCCAGTCCTTCTGGGCTTATCTAGGCAGTAGCCAAGAGCTCTAGGGAAAGGGAAGGCTGCTTCAACTTTTCCTGGCAAAGGGGCCTTCCTTTTTAGAAACTTTAGCTCAGCTAAGTGGAGACACCTGGTGTTTGTTGTTGCAACTTCAAGAACAATACATCAAAGGCTCCAGGCAGAAAGTCAGGCTCCTCCTAAAAATTGCATCATCACAAAGACCATTGGAGAAGAGGAAATGCAAATGGCTGGCCATCTCACGCCTAGGAGACTTTCTTCCTTCTCGTATTTTCTAGAGTCTCTGGTTTTCCTCCATACTTTTATCTTTAAAACATAGGGGAAAACGCAATTACAGGGCACCCAAATTTTGTGAGCCGCCAGGCAGGAGGAGAAAGCCTCCTTCCTGATTGTTTCTTTTTGTCAGGTGTCGTATCAGAGCGCTAACTTCTGAGCGCTAACTGGCAATACTTAATAAGTAGCCGGAGTACCAGAGTCTCCCGCCCCACCCCCAATTTTTTAAGTCTATACAAGGCCAAAAGAATATTAAAGTTTCACTGTGGAAGAAATATGGCCACTGCCAAGAACTGATTAGTCATAAAATCCACAGCATTATCATCATCCATCACTGCCTTTCTTTTAATGACTGAATAAAGAGAGAAGACATCAAAGTTTTCAAAATAAGGTTATAAAAACGCTGTACACAGATGAGGCCTCCAAATATTTTGATAGAACCTGAACAAAAAAAATACAGAAAAATCATTGAAACAAATCACAAAACATATGTTGTTATGTTTTGCTCTAAAAACCATGAAGTTTATCCAGAACCCTATTATGGTAACTGCTTAGCTTTTCATGCATTCCTAAATTACCATGTAATCTAAAACCTTGTTTTCAGCTGCCCTATATTGGAAAGTCCCTTAAAATAATCAGGATGATTACAGGCTAGTATTCAGAAAGAAACTTGCTTTTATTATAGTAAATGAAAGTGTTATTTATCAGGCAGGCTCCTTTAAAAAAAAAAAAAAAAAACTACCTCAGAAACACAATGTATTCAGGAAATACCTAAACCAAGGATTGCATTTTGGGCTCTCTACATTTTTAAACACATGGATAGTTGGTGTAAAAATATGTTCTTTTCCTGCAGGGACTTGACTGTAATTAGTGTATGCCAAAACTCTCTCACAGAGATTTCATTGTCTTATCTACTTACATCATCTTAATGCGATTTTATTTTACTTTGTCAAAGTCATATTAATGTAAATGTGTTCTTGATAGCAAACAGAGTTCTTTTTTATGCAAAACAGGATTCAGCTGACTAATAAAACAGCTTGCAGTCTATTAGACTATAACAGTAATGTGCTTATTTTGTTTCTCAAATCAAGACTGTGTCAGAAAGCTATAGACAGAGATTTGTCTTGTTTTTCACAATAATTGCTAGGGTGGGGTTACATTATGATCTTTAAATGAATAGTATCGCTTAGAACAAACACTTCATATATCTTTTATCTTTCCCTGCATACAGTTCTGAGTTTTCTTTGAAAATGCTGCGCTACTTTTCCACATAAGTCATCAGAATGTTTCCAAAGAATTTTAACTGCCAGATTAATTATATCTTGCAAACAAAGATAGATTGCTTACATTCTTTATTCAGAATTCCTGCCAGTATGGAGCAACTGGCAACAAATTAATTTCTTTTGCAACCATGCAAAATGTTTTGCTATGAAAAGCTCTGGAAGGTAAATGGATCCTTTAAAAAAAAAAAAAAAAAAAAAGGCAGGTTGCTCATTCTGAAAGGCTAATCTGTAAGCAAAGAACAGAGGATTAAATGAACTTCATGCTCTCCACCCCGCCCTTTTTAGCATCTATGTTATAGCCTTCCGTTAATGTATTCAGTTAATTAAGTATTGCTGTGACCTGGTGGCAATTTTTGAAATCCAGGGAATTTTTCCCCCTCTAAATTCTGCCTCCCCCACAGAGCAGAATATAATCTGTTTCCAGTCAGTCTGTTTATGTCAGCTGTGCCTCTACTACAAGCCTCTAAAATGTTTTAATAAATTTATCAACCAAAAAATATTACAAACATTTCATTTCCTTTGATTCAGACACACACACATACACACACACACACACACACACACACGCAGGCCTCTGCCTTCATTGCAAATTCTTGCTGGTATGAATCATTCTAAGTAATATTTGCTTTAACTTTCGTGTGGTTCTACAAACAACCTTTATATGGCTGGACTTCAAAGCTAGGAGAAATAAAGGTTAGAAATGTGATAGGAGTAATCTATTATTAGGCATGAAACATTAAACCACTTTTAGCTATAAGTCTTAAAACCTGAATAATCTAGGTTTTTAATGTAGTGCATATTTATGGTGCTTTCCTTACACAGGCATTTATCACAGGGAAGTGTTTGGAGGAGAAATATTTTCCATTGCACTATGCGTCACAATTTGGTTTAATTTTTCCTAATATTTAATTTAGAAAAACGGTAATATTATAACAGGGTTCTCATGTTTCCTTGCCAAAATGCTTGGTGTTCCTCACAGAGTAAAATTAATGCTACCAGCCTGCTGACCTGTAAGTCAGGTTTCAGTAAAGTAGGCACAGAGCCGGGAGAGGAGAGGAAGGGGGTGAGTTAGGGTGGGTAGGGAGATAAGATCTCTTTCTTTGACTAGAAGGAATAAAAAAGGGGGGGCTAGAGGAATGTCTCAACCCACCCATGCCATCAAATGACAGAAAATAAGCTGAACGTGTATTTGAGCTGGGGAGTGTTTGAAAACATTTATTAGCTCCATCCAGAACGACTTGCACTACAGGAATGTTAATTGTTAAAATCTGTACTGCAGTGATTTCTTGAAGCCGGGGGGCTGCATGGGGTGGAAATTCAGCTCCTTGTTTCTCTTTTTCCTCCACGTATATTTGCTCTTAAAACAAAACAAAACAAAAAAACTCATGTTATGAAATAAGTCGATGTCAGATGGGGAGCTTCCTAGCACAAGGGAATGCAAAACAGTGTTAAGGATATATGCATATGCAGGAACAAAAAAACAACATTGGTAACATTTTGTTCTTGATTTAATTTGTGCTCCTAATACAGTAGATTAAAAATAAGTCCAAATGTTAAACACATTAGTATTCAGTCACTACCCATGTGCCAGGAAAGCAGCTATCACTTTGGACCTGGCCCGACTCTCTCTGGAATTTTGAGGAGACAGGAAATCTGACCCCCAGGAAATCTGAGTCCCCAAGTCCATCAATGACCCTACAGTTTGAGGATTCCTCATTTTCATCTGCTGATTAAATCCCAGAAGCTACTTCACATCTTCTCACACTGTGTCAAAACTGGGGTCTCTCAACAAAGCTGAAAGAGAGTATTGGCTTGGAAAGAGGGAGGGAAAAAATGGCTAACAAGCAGCCACAAGCAAGATACTTTTCAAAGAAAATTCAAGTTAAATTGTAGTCTATTCGACAATTATTTTTGAGATTTATGTCCTTTAAGAAGGTTGGTGTAAGTCCCACCTCCCACTCCCCTAGAATTTTATGACTGGGGCTAAAGATAGGATTGAATCCCTATATGCCTGAACTAGAAGACATTCCAGAGATCACAGCACTCTCTTCTTCCGTGGGTGATGCCCAGGGAGATTAAACACAGGGCATGACCAACATCCTACGTGAATCTGGCCCTTTTACTAGACATGAAACCCAAGCTCTGGTTCCCCCAACCCTGTCTGTTGTGTGATACATACCACACTGCCCTTTCACTTTGTTCAACAACAAAACAAAACAAGGCAAAACAAAACAAAAAAATGAAGTTAAACCCATGGGTAAGAAAAATAATATATTTCTTGAGGTAATTACAGCAATGGCTCTTTACCTAATCTGTGTGTTATTCCACCTGTATTTTTTTTTTTTTTAAAGATCTGTTTATTTTACAGAAAGAGAGTAAGCTGGGGGAGGAGCAGAGGGAGAGGCAGAATATTAAGCAAACTCCCCACTGAGCTTGGAGCCCTGATGTAGGGCTCCATCTCAGGACCCCGAGATCATGACCTCAGTCAAGATCAACAGTCAGATGCTTAACTGACTGAGCCATCCATGAGTCCTACACCTCTGTGTTTTTTTAAGAATAAGCATAGCTTCTTTTTTTTTTTTTTAAACAAAAATAGCAACTCTACAGTTCTTACCCCTCCTGCCCTCACACACATCCTCCTCCCCCAACTTCCCCTGCTCCCTCTCCAGTGTACTTTTTTGTGGTCTTTGGTCAATCTGGTTTAATAGGTTACCTGTTGCTGTTACTCTCGCTTCACACAGAAATGAAGCTCTCTGCTGCGATGTGCTTTCTGGAAGCAGAAGCATATGAGGCTGTGACATTTGTAAATCTAGGAAGTAATCGCTCCCAAAAAGCAATGCGGAGAGCTGCAGATCTTGCCGGAAAGGAAAAGAGTTAATTGAAACTATTTGGGGCATGCAGTATTGAACAAGGAGACGGTTTCTGAGCAACACATATCTAAACGTGGCTTGCCAAAGACCTGCACACTTTTAATTTGCTCTACAAATTTGGTTAGCCCTATAAAGTGCAAATATCAAACACTGGTCATGGAGAGCATTAAACATTAACCAACTGAGACCTTAAAGACTGGGGTAGGACATTATAAAATTAGAGAAGAAAGATAGACCAGGCAACTCTGGGAAATTAGGTTAAAACTCCAAAAAAGAATGTTTGTTGGCAGAGTAAAAATAAAGTAAAAACTATTTTGAGACTGGTAACCATTTGTCTCTGTAGACAGGCCATTTCCCCCTCTGAGATTATATTTTTAAAATCAGGCAAATCTACCAAAGTCTATTTGATTTTCTGATTATTCTTTAAGATGCAATGTCTTACTAACCAAATGAACCCTGAAGAGGGATATTTCAATTGCCCTTCCCAGACCCATTACCTTACCTGGAACTGTGCATTTTATCCATTCGTGTGTTGATGTGGTTTCCATGTTGCTTTGTTGGGGGTTCAAATTCTGTAGAGGTTCGATAAACTCTTGTCAAGCAGCAAAATAAAAATGCTCTTTAACGCAGTAAGAATGGCTCCCAGGTTCACCCATTCAGATTGTTAGATAAACCCTAACACAAAAACCTGCTTGAGTCCCAGATGTACTATCTTCTCCACAAGGGGAATAAGCACTTCCTTTGAAATAGTAGGATTCAGAAAAAGGAGAATAATACCATATTTAAGTACCTTTTTCTCTGAGTATCCTTTGGCCCTGCAGGCCTCACAAAGTAAATCCCTGCACAGTAAGAACAGTTTTCTCTCAGGAGAAATTTGGTACAGTATTTCTTTGATATCTATTAAGTGTCTAGGATAAAGTAGGTGTCAGCTCTCAATAGCCCCACATAAGACATGGGAAGGCTGAAGTAAAAATAAGTTAAACCACTACTAGACCAAGAATTAACTCCTAAGACAATTTAAATATGGCTGTTTATCTTCATAAGATTAAAAATACCTACTCACAACAGAACAAAAGAATCCTTAGGAGCCCTGTCTTAACTCGGGTTGCCTGAAAAGTAGCCCCTGAGAAAAGGATTTGAGTGAAGACATTGATTTGGGAGGCAAAAGAAAAACCAGTCAAGAACAAGGGAAATGAGATTGGATAGGGAAGCCAGCCAATACGAGATGTACTGACGAGCCAACTACCACCGTGGACAACGGGTGCAAACTCTGAGAGCCAGTGCAGAATACACATGTCGGTGTTATCCCACCACAGAGGGGGCAGCCGGGGTATTTAGAGACCAGCTGCCATCAGTCTTCAGAGGAAGTTGTTACTGAGAGGCACTCACTCGGGGACATAGAAGAGCTGGCCACGCAGGCCGACAAAGCCGGTTTTAACGGTGACCAAAGGAAGCTCTCAAGCAAGGAAATGCAGGAGATGGCAATTATTACACAAGGCACCAGGATGAGAGACTATGGGCAGGGTCCTCAAAGGCCCCTTTGGTGGACTTTAAGTATCAGCCCTAACTTCCAAGAAGTTCAACAGTCACTCTTTGTTGTGTTTAAGAGAACAGCTAACACAACGGAGGGACTTAATCAATATTTGTCAAATATTGGAAGGACAGAATAAAATATCAGTTAATGATTTTTTTTTAATGATTCACATAAATACCTTATGCTCTATTCAGTATTGAATATTTTTTTCCTAAAGAAGCTATATAATATGAGCTCAGGCTTGGTATCAGACAGGCCAGAGTTTAAACCTCATTTCTGTCCCTTTCAAGCTGTGAGAGCATGAGCACACTACTCTTCTTCTAGTCTTGGTTACTCCATTGGCAAGGTGCCTATTTCATAGTATCAAATGATACGAGGTTAGAAAAGTAAGAGATACAAGGATTGGTACAGTAACGGATGCATACTTAGTACTCAATGCTACTCTAAGGACTCAAGAGTCAGTTCTCTGACTTCAAATCCCACTTGGGCCACCAACGACCCATCTATCTTCAAGCAAGTCTTCCAGCCTTCTGACGCAAACTTCCCCATCTTAAAAGTGGAGACGGAAGTTGTCTGCTGCTCATTCCCCAGAGACTGAGGCCCTGAGCAGATATCATGACAGGGATAAGTCACATTGATGAAGCATGTCATAGGTTACACAAACCTTATATATACGTGTCATCTCATTTCCAAACAGGAAAGGATTCTGGATTTACATATCATTCTTCCAATTTAAGGGAGTGTTTCTCCATTTCTCCAAATGTCCCCCCCCCCCACCGGTTCTAATTTGTGCTTAGATTATGTCATAGACCATGAAATGATCCAAGGACCTAGACGAAATCCACACAGGTACCCTGAGGAAATGCGGTTTGACTCCTCTCCTCAGTGCTTGGGGAGGCTGACCGTGTGGGGAGACTGGTATTCAGCAGGGGCATGCCCAAGTGGATTTTATAAGTCTATGTCAGGATTGAGTGTTAATAAAGATTCCAAATGAGTCAAGAGTAGAATTCATACCAGCAGTCACTGAACCAATGAAGTCATGGGGCAGGGGGTCTGAGTGGGCTTGTCTGCGATGGGCAGGTAAGGTAGGCCTCATGCACACAAAACCCGAAGACAGAAGCTTAAAACTTTGCCTGAGGATGATCCCAACAGAATGTCTGAGCCGTTGTTATGTGTCGGGTATGGTAAAGGATACACAGATGAACCTCCTTTTATTTCTATTTCCCAGTTGATAAAATGGAGGCTTAGAAGAGGAAGTTATTTGCCTTGGTTATGCAAAACCATGGGCCGGCACAGCCTGATGCCAAAGAGAGGTTGATTTGAGAGAGAAAGAGAGAGCAGGCATGGTGGCCGGGGCAGGGGAAACACTGGCTTTCTACAACATTGTAGAATTGATAACATTCAAAATAAAACTATAATAGTAAACACCAAATAAAGAAAATCTATTTGATAATATATATTTATTAACTTTCAATATCCTGAGGGAAAAAAGCATTTTACAACAAATGAATGGAATGAACATTTGAATCAAGAGTACACTCCACAAGAGAAAACAAAGTCATGGCCACAGCTCTCCAAACGCCATTGTTCCAAGTCATTGCTAAGGTTTGCGCAAGAAATTAGCCAGGTTAACACAAATAAATTTAAATAATTAGTCCAGTTTCCTTCATAGTATCTCAATGAGCTCACTTTAATATAAGGGGAATCTAATAATTGCTCACTTACTATTCATTTGCTGAGCACTTACTTCGTGGTAGGGCACTGACTCAGTGCCCTACCTAGCTTGTCCCCTGTATTCCTCACCACATCCTTCTGGGGTAGGGGTTCTGAGTTTCTCCTTTTACAGATGTGAAACTGAAGCTCTGAAAGGTTGAAGAACTTCTCCAAGGTACCATTAAACCTAATGAATGGAAGCTTTGAGATCCAAATCCCGACTCCCTGGTTGTAGGACCAATACGCGCCTTATCCAGAGTGCTTGGCTATCTCTGGAACCTTGAATTCTAGTGATGGAAAAGTACCCACTTTTATTTAGGCATTCCCTATTACATGGGACAAATATGGGCTTTTAAGTATTATAAACAACTTCTTTTTTTCAATGTACTTGAGCAAACTCAGTTCCTAGGAATTCTTGAGAACAGAGTTTACGTTCCAAAACAAAACAATGCTTCCTAAAATGAGCCTGTTCATGACATAATTGTATAAAGAAGTCCAATATACAATTGCATACAATATATGATCCCAATTTCATACACATTTTTTAAACTTTTGATAAATATATATTTGTAAAACTATACCTTCAAAAATCACCCTATTTCATATGCAAGTTTATAATCTTGACACTTAACCTTATTTTATGAGTATACAATCTCCATAAAATTCAGCATGGAATAAAACTCTAGAAATACAGTACAACTCAAAACATGATCTCTATTTCCTCTTATCTAAAAGAACAATTATTATACTATTACCAGGGAAAAAAATGAGCATTAGTATTTTCTTTTTCACCATTATCAGGGATAGAGCTGGGCTTTTCTCATCTATTATCTCAACTAATATCCACAACAAGCTTGTGATGTAGCTATTGTTTTGCCCATTTTATTAATAAGGAAGCAAGATTCAGAAAAATTAGGTGGCTGTCCCAGAGTCATATGACTACAACCTGGCAGAAACATGATTCCTACTCTTTCTTATTCCAGGCTGAGAGCTCTCTGCACTACAATATGACCATCTTAAAAATTATTTTTCTTGGCATCTATACATGTCTCCATGACAAGATGATTTCCTGAGATACTAATTTATGCTATGTTCCTGATTTTATAGGATACTGGAAGGAAGAGGCATTTTCTCCACCCTAAATCAAAACTGTGGAGAGGAATCATCCCAAGACAGGAGAGATTCCTAGGGCAGAGGTGACCTACAAGTGGAAAGGGACAGACAGGGTGTTGGGGTCGTTGAAGGTATGGATGGGATACCGGCTCTCCAGGGAGGCTGCCTACGAGGCCCCCAATCCAGTCATTTTGCCCAAAGATCCTGATGCTTCAGCTTAGCCCATGGCAAATAAGGCTGCCCACCTCTGAAACAAAGAATCCCAGGATTGCTCAGAGCATAACTAGAAAACCTTCATCCTGAAGAATTCAATGACTGGAACTTTCTCCTCTGTCAGGTCAGGGCTCAGACTTTGTAGCAATGCGTTTACTCAAACACAGGCACGAAGCCCATTTCACCAGGGTCTCTGAGGTGTTGAACTCATGGGCACCATACCAGGAAATTCATCCTCGTTGGCGAGACAGCATGAGGAGCAAACTGTGGTGAATACGCCCATAGTCCCCTGCTCCTGTTTCTTTCAAAAGTTTCTCCTGGGGCAATAGGGTTGCCATTTGGACTGGCCGGAGCCCACCAACCAGCAGAAAGGAGCTGATTTCCGGTAGCCTGTGGGCCACGTGCGCCATGCCCTCCCCACAGAAGCCACGTTTCAGCCCCATCAGCTCCTCCTCTAGCTTTGCCCCCAACTCCGCACCACGTGGGCTCCACGTCGATCATTTAGCAATAAATAGAAAATGCAAGAAAACTCCTCCCGGAAGTCTCCTTTTCATTTACAACATGGAGATTTCATTGCTTGTGCCATGGCTAATAGCAGGCCACGAAGTGGCACGGCAGTTGCCCGAGTCCATTCTGTGCGCAGGCGCGTCACCCTCGGGAGCGGGGCTGGTCTGTGGTGCGCGCATGTGTTTTGAGGCTGTTTTATGGCACATGGTCAGGAACTCAGGTGCAGGGCCTCTTTAACTCCAGCTTTCAGCAGCTGCCTTGGCACTTCCCTTTCACATAATTAAACACCCTATGCTACTTAACAGAGTTATAAGTAGCACATCAATAAAGCAATAAATAATTGTATTCAGGAACACTCCAGAGCCATCACGCATTAACCAGCAGCTGTGAGCAATAGTTTTGATTAATCAATAAAGTTATATAATAGGAAAGCAAAAGTCAGGCCGGGCCCAGGGAGGAAGCAGCCAGACTCCGCAGCCGTGAAGGAGTCTTATCTCTGAGGTAACTTGCAGGCAGAATATCAATTGGAAGCACTAGCCCAGGGACTAAGTGCAGCAGCAGGAATCCCCACCTCCAGAAACTAGTTAAAAATGCTAGTTAAAAACAAAGAAGCGGGACAATTCAGCTCTAAGGCAGGAGGGCTGCCTACTGAGAATATGGAGGGAGGGCCCCATAAAAGCAAAGTGCTTCAACCTCAGAAAACAAATCCTGGCAGCTGAGCAAGAGGCGGAGCAAGGAGCAAGGAGGGGGATCATGACGGGCCTGCATCCCCGTGAACGTGCCCACCGTGAACTTGCCCACCGTGAGCGCGCCCACCATGAACGTGCCCACCGTGAACGCGCCCACCGTGAACGTGTCCAGGTGCCTGTGGGAAGGTACTCAGCCTCCTGCCAACAGGGCGGCGCTATGGGACATGATCAGACCACCGCTCTGAGGGCTGAGGCCAGGACAGGGCCAGGGAAATCATTTGGGGAACTGCTCATAGCCCTCAGAATTGGCTGTGAAGTTCTGGGTTGCAGTGGCTTCCCTGGGCCCGGGGCCTGCAAGAAGGACCCAGGAAGCCATATTTTTAACACACTTTCAGGTTGTACTGCAGTACGTCCCATGGGGAGACCCTCAGGTTTAGAGACCCCCATGGACTTCGTGGGCTGGGTCAGCCTTGCCACACGGGAGGCAGGAGGTGGTCCATGTCCTTGGCTTGCCAAGCAAAACCCATTTCTGTCATTTCTAGTTTTGTGAATGAGGCAAGAGCTTACTTGTTTGCACCCATAGTGCAGGGCCCATGCTGCAGAAAATCTCAGGGGCTCCTGTCCAAGCCTCTGAGATATAGGATGTTCTTCCAGTGATTCTGATGGAACTAGCCTAATACCACTTGTGCTGAGAAACATGCATTGATTCCACAAAATACCGAGGACCATCTACGTGCCAGGCACTGTTCTAAACTCAGGATTCTTCGGGATGAAAAGTAGTAATGATCCCTGCTCTCAGGGAGCTTTGTTCTAGTGGTGCCCCAGAGGATGTCCACGTCTCAGTGCGTGCGAGGGTGGGGACTGAGCCAGTGGACCTCACCCACCCAAACACCAGTGTAGCCAGACAGCCATGTTTTAATGGCAGAACCATAAAAGTACACAGAAAAGTAGATGGGTGGTATAGTGAACCCCCATAGACCTCCAACCTATTTCCACAACTCTAAACTCATGGGTAATCTTCCACACTCGCTGTCACCCCTAACACCCAGGTTTTTCTGAAGCAGCCCCAGAGAGCATATCATTTCATCTGTAAGCATTGTCAGCATGCATCTCCAGGACACAGATAACATTAAAAAAATAATAATAATGACTTCTTTTCTTACCTAAAAAGTTTACATTAATTTTTTAATATCATTAGATTTACAGTCAGTGTTAACCATTCTCCCAACTGTCTCATATTTTTTAAGTGTATGTATGCAAATCAGAATCAAAATAAGGTCCAAACATGGAAATTAGTTGATACATCTCTGAAGTCTCTTTGGCTCTAAAACATTTCCTTCCTCTCTCTCTCTCTCTCCCCCGCCACTCTCTATTGAAATTTGCTGGAGTAACCATGTCCTCTGTCCTGTGTATTTCCTGTAATGTGCTAGTTACAGCCAGACATTTGCTGGGAGTTGCTTCCGACTTTTCGGCAAAAGTATTTCAGAGGTATGTCAGGAGGCTTTTCATATCTGGTTGATGTTTAGCTTTTTGTGAAGTCAGCAGCCTTGTACAGTCATCACCTAGATCCCTTATTTCATTAGGGGTTCATGAAATAATTTGTGAATCATTAAGAGAATTCATCAGAATTATTACATTAGATCCCTTATTCAGTTACTGATATTCTAATTTGGATAACTTAATTTATCAGCTGAATACTTTTATGACGAAAATTTCTCATCAGCTTTCTGGTTACTCTGAGGGACAGGAAAAACAGGACAATGTTCGATTTCTTTATTATCAGTTTTCAAAATTAGTTGTTTCTTATCACCAATCAAAGGTTTTTATAAGTATCAGTATAAATTCATGGGTCCAAACAATTTGATGTGTTTTGCTTCATGCAGTTAAAGTCCTTCTGAGCCTCATGTTTTCACACCTTTGTCCAGTGGAGCTAACTTAGATTGGCTTCTGGGTCCTTGCCGTGTGACTCAGTGTAGTCTTTAATGTATGCTAAGATGTTCTGGTATGCAAAGATGTTCTAGGTGCTTCTTGTACCTGTCCTGCCTCTGGTCTGGAATTAGCCATTTTCCCAAAGAACCCTGCTATATCTTTAATGAGAAATGGTATTTAAAGACCATATTCTGCAGTCCCACTTTTATCAGTTGTATTTACTGGGCTTTGGCATGAGATCCCATAGAATAAAAGGGTTTTGCTACTTAAGCATTTCTTTGACAGTCTCTTGTCTTGGGAAGAAAAAGTTAACAAAGGGTTAATGTGGAATCTATCATGAGTTCCTGACAATTAACTTAAAATATAAATAACTCAATGGAAATATAAGCAAAAAATTTCAATAGGCAATTAAGAAAAAAATACAAAAGTACAGGAAACACAGAAAAATGTTCAAGCTTCGAGCTGTCAGGGAATTACAAACTAAATCACTAATGAGGTAGTGGTTTTCAGCCTTCGATTTGGAAAGATTTGAGCGTTACATTTTAAGTGGTGCCAGAGGTAACAGACATAGACACTCTCATACACCAATGTTGGGACTATTAATTGACCCAACTTTTTCTGGAAAGTAAAATTTTTAATATGTATAGCCTCTGACCCTGTAATCTCATTTCTAGGAATTGAGGCTATGGAAAGAAAGTGCACATAGCATATATTTGGATTTTGTCACAGCATTGTTTACAACAAAATTGAAGGGAAAAAATATGTAAAGTCCACTAGGAGGGCACTCGCTGAAATGATGACACATGCTATGGAATGTTATGCAGCAATTTTTTAAATGTTATATATTTATATTTACCAATATGTAAACATATCCATAATATACCTATAGTTCCACACTAATAGATGTAGAATAATCCTATGTGTATATGGATGGAGATATATATATGGATCTATGTTTATATACATATGCACATACAATAGATAGATGGTAGTTAGATAGAAAGACAGCAAAATGACTCAGAGAAGATGGACAGCAGAATGTTGAGTAGTTACCTTTGGTAGGCAGAATGGGATGAGAATGACATTTTCAATGCTCAATGCTTAATTTCGATTATTGTTAAAAAGTGATGACAAAGTGAGTAGTTCTCTCTCTCTCTCTTTTTTTTTTTTTTTGGTATAACACCCCTAACCAAAATAAAACAAAATAAAACACAACCCACCACATTAGCTCCAGTTAAGACAATATCATTTATCAAAGAGTTTGACATGGGTAATCAAATTCTATCTTCATAAATCCATGACAGATACTTACAGAAGAATATGGTGGTCAAGGGTAATTTGCTGCTCACTTTGACCTTGGTATTTGCACCATGATTTGGTTTTTATGCCCTCCAAGCTTCTGTGATCGTGGTAGGATGAGATGTTTCTTCAAGGCACCCCTTTTCTTGCACTGAGTTAGCTTTCTGTGCTATTGCTTCTTTCTGTTCAGGTGTCTGGGTAACTGTTCCCAATAAAACTGTTGCCTCTGACAACTGTGGAAGCTTCAGAGGGTGGGACGCTGAGTGCTGCTGCTGAACTGTAAATCTATAAACCTGGGACTGTCCCCATGACACATTACCACTGATCCCCATGGACTAGTCAAATGAAGTTTTTACCAAGGTGTGGCAGAAATTAAGAAGAATATAAAATGTAATCGAATGCATAAGGAAGGCTCATGGGTGGCATTAAGTTTAAGGCTCTCCAGCGGGTGCATGATAGCCTGTCCTGGCTTCCTCTCTAAGTCCTATAAGTTTACTGCAACAGAAGATGGCTGTATGGCTCACCTCGTTTGAATGTGTATGGAGCCCTTGGTCATCGTAGATGAGGTTTATCAACCCAACACCCCAAGGACACAGATCACTGTCAAAATCTCAGTGTAGAACCCTAAATGCTATACTGCAGGTTAAGCCACTTCCCTGAGTCCTACAACATTCCCTTATGTGGACACTCCTACCAATATTGTAGTTCTTCTTGACATCCCCAGGTCAGTCAGTCCTCAGACACTCTTTCTGGCCTTATCTTTAGGGTCATCATCTCATTAACAGTTACGTCTCTTTGAGTTCCAAGTCAAAGAGATTTCCATTTACAAAATCCCATTTATATAATACCAACCACTTGCAAATTGAGACACCTGCCCATGCCCATGCCATTGCAGTGCGTTTCATGGGACCCCACGACTGGCCTCCAGCTCTTACAGGAAAGGCCATGAATTCATTCCTTTAAATTTCCACCACATTCCAGGTGCTGTCTCTGTTCAATCTCCCTCACCTTATAGGACATTGGGCATTTGGGATCTAGAAGGAAGCTTGATAACAAGCTTATTCCGCCCCTTTTTAAACTCCTGAGCGAGTAGTTAGGTGGTCATGACTTACAATATATCATAAAATCATTTCATGGCAGCCAGGGCTAGCAACGCACCTTAACATGTGGATCTCCTGGCTTGGTCTAAGCACATATTTTCCTTCAGCATGTAAATTCAATGGCTCCTCTAGCCTTTCCTTTCATTTAAATGTTTTCAGGTCTTCTCCAACCTCTTGATTCAGACTTAGCTGCAATATTTCCTTCCTTCCTACAAGCATTCTTGAAATCCAATTTTTCCCAGCAAAACTCATTTTAGGCTCATCATTTCTTGTATGATGATATGACTGAGGGGGATTCTAAATAACAGGAAAAGTGACTCCTTCGGATGTCTTTCCTTTTGCATATCTGGAAAATAGCAAATTCCTAGTTACCCTTCAATACCTTACCAAGTATAATGCCTCCTCTTAGCCTTCCCTGCTACACCCTTTATCCTCTGCTGGGTAGAAGTATTGCCCTCCATTTGTACTGGAGTGATTGACAACATGCTGGTCTTTCCTGCTAGACTATGAACTCCCTACACAAGTGACCGCATTCCTATATCACCCCTGGGGCTCAGTACAGTGTCTGGCACACGAAAAGTGTTTAGTAAATGCCTGTTGAAACAAAATAAAATGGATATCTATCATCCCTCCTAATGTACCCCTCATTCCTTCCCAGTATTTATTTTTTAATCTATTTAATTTATACTCTCTCTATAGCATGGAATAGTTTCTGCTTTTAAATGCTACATGCCACCTACATGTAGCTGGGGCTGACAACATTTCTAATTATACAGTATCATCAAAGAATGGGATGTTTCACATAATAAATTTTTCAGTCTTTTTTTCAGGATTAATATATCCTTCTTTTAATTAATTTTTGGTGACCTTTGTAAAAAGTATTATAAACTTCCCAGAGTTCTTAAACAGAGGACAATGATTATAACATATTGTTTTCCTGATGAGTCAAGCAACCATAGGCACACCAGTTACTGATATCACATAATGAAGCCCTCAGGGATTATTAAGGAAAGTAGATTTGCCGCCCCCCCCGCCCCCCCCACCAACTCAAGACCCTAAGGTTCAGGGTTATTACTGCTTGAGTCTCATTTTAGAGCTTTCTGTTTCCTTATTCAAAGTGCCATTGTCACTCTGTTAGCATCAAAATGTGAGACTTGCCTCTCCTAATTCATACTGTGTTTTCAATAAGTCATTGTTGACTGTGATGAATTGGTTAAAAAGCAAGGACTTGTTGACAGCTACTCAGCTCTTGTTCCTACTCTTCAAGTAAGAGGGACATTACTAATGTGAGGACAGCCAGGCAGCCACAGAAAAGGAAAAATGTTACATAAGGATTGGGTGCAGGGCTCATGAGATGAGCAGAATCAGAGACATGAGAGAAAAACAGCAATATTCTACAGTGTCCCAAGGGGTTCAAAATAGGTAGAATTAGCAAATGAACTGCACCAATGTTTTTATTCACTGAATTCTGGGGTCCCCCACTCCTCATTTCCCAATTCTTACACCATGGTACACATCACCAAGTCCTCTGGTCTTTTTTTCTTATTGGAGAAGGTCTTAGAATCTTTCTGAGCTTTGGTCTCCAGAAAGCCACCATTGGTCCATCTTCAACTATGGAATAGAATACTTTCCAATAGTCAATCTGGTAAGTAGTTCTCTCTACGTGAACAATGAATCATGGAACACTACATCAAAAAAATAATGACGGGGACGCCTGGGTGGCTCAGTCGGTTAAGCCGCTGCCTTCGGCTCAGGTCATGATCCCAGGGTCCTAGGATCGAGTCCCACATCGGGCTCCTTGCTCGGAAAGAAGACTGCTTCTCTCTCTGCCTCTGCCTGCTTGTGCATGCTGTCTCTCTCTCTCTCTCCCTGACAAATAAATAAATAAATAAAATCTTTAAAAAAAGAAATAATGATGTATGGTGTATAGTGACTAACATAATAAATAAAAAACAAAACAAACAAATGAAAGAACTATTATGTATTAGGTGGGGGCATGTGCTAAGCAAAGTCACTATATATCACTTAAAGTCTGCAATTACTCTATGATATAAGCAACAGTATTTCCCCATTTCACAGATGAGGAAACTAAGGCCCGTGGAAGTGATGTAACTTCCAAAAAAGGCAGAGTTTGCAAGCAGGAGCACTGGTCTTTGAACCCTGGGTCTTCCTCACTCCAAAGTCCATGGTCTCAAACAAACCCTATCCTGTATCTCTTTTACAGGGAACTGCATTTCTTATCACTGAAGATATTCAAACACATACTGAGTGCCTACTTGGCAGGGATACTGTTGAAGGCAATTAAGTATCATATGAGGTTAAACCAAATGACCATTTAAATCCCTGGCAATTCTGACAGTCTTATATTTCCATTTGCTCCTTGATAATAGAATTACTTACATGAGACAAATCTCATAAATCCCAATTATCACTAGATAATTTCAAAGGTTTCTGTGTTTGCAGTTTTAAGATAATACATAGGAGGACATTGTTAATGACGTTTATCTAAGAGAAGCCCACATTTATTGAATTCTTTTCCAGTGGAATATAATGAGTTAAAGCAGGTAATTAACCAGGAGCTAGAGTTGAACATTCTGTAAAGCTGGCTGGGTTGAAGTGGAAACACAGAAATGCCAAGTTGGGCTGCAAAAGACCTCAGAATCTTTGAGTGGCTGACCAACATCTGTTTCTCTCCTTTATGAGACAAGTACTTATTCCGTGGCTATTATGACTGGGCTAAGGGGGTTCAGTAGAGGTTCAGGTAGACAAAACTCTCTCTCAGAAAGTGGCAGTCAGCTGGAGACAGCCTCCTCTGCATCAAGACACTGAGGTAAGCTACGAGTCCTGGCTTCCCTTTTGAGGAACCCCTGGAATATATCTGCTGTCTCATCTAGTAGATAGCCACGCGTCATCTACTAGAAGTCAACTGTAATATCTCCTTCAGGTCTTATTTTGGGGGGCTAAGCACTCCTGATGTGTCAACCATCTCTCATACCATGTGGTTTCCAGCTGCCTGCCATCCTGAAGCCCCCGCCCTGGATCCATGTTAACAAATGGATTTAGAACTATCATATTCCAATTGTACTTTGACCAATAAAAAAGATGCTAGGCTTGCCTTCTCCCTCATTAGTTTTCCTATTTCTCTTATGGACCCAAGAAAAAAAAAAATAGTCAAGATAGCAGGCAACATCCTAGGAATAAAAACTACTATCTGTTGAGTACCTACCCTGTGCCAGGCACAATGTTAAGAATTTTCCTTGCAGTAATTCATTCACTCTCAAATATTTTTCCACTTTAAACATGAAGAAAGGAGAGTGTAAGAGGCTGTAACTTCTTCAAAGTGACATTGCTAGTAAGGACTGAAACTGGAATTCAGAACGGGAAACCAGAGTTTGCTGTCTCCCAAGGTCACGACCTATGGTCTGCATCAGGTGCATCACACCTTCTCTGTCCTGACATCTGGAAGGTGGAAAACTTCCGTGAATCACCGCTAAGGTAGAAATGCCCTCAACCCCCTGCAGTGCACAGTTGCCCTTCCCAAACCTCCTATACCCAAACAGCAAATGGGGCTTATTCTCTCACTAATTTATTTCCCAAATATTTACCTAGCAAATACTATGTAACAGGTACCATTCTAGGTTCTGGGCCATCAAAGGATTAGCGGGACAGACTAGATTCCTACTCTCTAGGACATACATACCTATGTGAATGATAAACATAGGAACAACACCCTGAGGGTAGTAATAAGTACTCTAGAGAAAAGTAAAGGAAAGGAAGGAAAGAGAGGACAAGTGTTGGTGTTTCAAAATGTACTTGGGATTTTGGTTTTCTTTAGGTATGGTGAGGCAAACAGATTAGGAGACAGTTGCCATTGAAAGAATAGTTACTCACAGTTCCCACTAGGAGGGGGCCCACCTGGTCAGGCCAGGCCACACAGGGAAGCACCAGCATCAGTCGGAAGGCACAGCGAGCGAAGGGGAAGAGGAGGCAAAAGCCCCTGTTATGGTTTTAAAGGAAAAGAATAGGTGAGTCAAAGCAAGCAGTTGAGCTGTGGGCTCTGGGCTATAGGGTGGTCTCCACTACCTGGCTCTGAGTGATTTATTGCAAAGGGACAGCTATCTGTGACGACTGGAGCTTGGTAAAGGAGATGGCGGTGGGGGGAATAAACCTCAGGATTGGTTGGTTTACATATCAAAGTCAGGCTCCTACTCCAAGGCAAGTGGTTTGCTCTCCCTAGGAATTAACCAGCCCTGGGAGGGGCAGTCTCCCCCAAGGTCCTGAAGGTCCTGAGATGCCAAAGCCTCTTAAAGTCAAGAAACAGAACAAAAACAAACAAAACATGTTTAATGTAATGAGGTTTAGGGAAAGACAATAGTCTATCTATTTGTCAGGGACAAAGGAGGATTTGAGCAGAAACCTAGAGAAGATTTGGCTGGGGAGAATCCTCAAGGGCAGAGGAAACCCTAAAGCCTTCTGGAAGAACAGGGTCTTTACCTGAATAGCAGTAAGAGGGCCAGTGTGGGGCAAGTGGAATGCACAAGGAACAGGACTGTAGGAGCCAGACCTCTCAGAGCTCTGGAGGCCATTCTAAAGTTGAGCTGACTTCTCAATATAAACAGAAGACACTGGAGGGAATTTGGGGTTTGCTTGTTTGCAAGTTGACTTATTATAGAAAATTTCAAACATTTACCAAACTGGAGAAAAATAGTATCACACATGCCCATATTCTTACCACCCTGCTACAGTTGTCAATTCAGATGGCCTAATTCCATCGAAGCCCATAGTATGATTTCAAAAGAGATCCTAGGCATCATGTCATTTTATATGTTAGCATATATCTCTAAAAAATGATTCTTTATTTAAAAACATGACCAGTGTATCATAATCAGACCTAAAATATAACTAAATAAAATAATACCTGAATATCATCAAATATTTAATCATGTCCCCACCACCCACACAAACACAATTTTTATTTAAGTAAGACCTAAATAAAGTCCAACTGTCTGTGTCTTAGGCTTCTTTTATTAATCTGTGGGATCCTCCTCCCACCCCCACCCCCGCCCCCACTACCACTGCTAAGGATGACCAACCCTTCAGGTTTGTGTGGAAACCCTTCAGTGGGTTTCCAGAATGCTGGACTTTTCAAGTAAGTCTTGGGAAAACAGGTACAATTGGTCCCTTCTTTGCTTTGCTCCCCTTGGTATTTCTTTTTTGACCTGGCCGAGTTATTTGTCCTGTAGCAGGTCCCACATTCTAGATTTTGCTAAGTGGATTCCTATTGTCTCACTTATTAAATAGACCTCTCTCCTTGCATTTCCTATACATTGACAATTGGATGTAGAAGCTAGGCCAGATTTGGATTTAATATTTTTTTTTAAGATTTTATTTATTTGACAGAGACAGAGATCACAAGTAGGCAGAGAGGCAGGCAGAGAGAGAGGGGAAAGCAGACTCCCTGCTGAGCAGAGAGCCTAATGTGGGACTCGATCCCTGGACCCTGAGACCATGACCTGAGCCGAAAGCAGAGGCTTTAACCTACTGAGCCACCCAGGTGTCCCTGGATTTAATACTTTGACAGGAAAACTTTGTAGGTGGTGGAATATACATCCACACATGATGTCAGGTTATCTCTTTTTTCTGCCTAATCTTAGCAGCCACCACTGTTAGCTAGGTATGCTTTTTTCACTAGATAGTTTTCAAATGGTGGTTTTCTTATTCTATCATTTTTTTCCTTCTTTATTAGCAGAAATACTTTTATAAAGAGAAACTTTTTCTCATCCATTCTTGGTTACTGTGAGATACAGTCACTGAAGGATTCTGAGAGGAGAAATGATAAACATCTCTGGATGTTTTTCTAAACATCACTCTGCTGCTGTGTGAACCACCGATTGTGGGAACTTAAGAATAGAATCAAGAATGGGGCGCCTGAGCACAGTCGGTTAAACATGCAACTCTTGATTTTGGCTCAGGACATGATCTCAGGTTCATGGGATAGAGCCCCAGTGTTGGACTCTGTGTTCAGTAGGGAGTCTGCTTGAGATTCTCTCTCGTCCTTTCCCTCTGTTCCTCCCCCTACTTGCTCTCCAAATAACTAAATAAATAAATACATAAATAGTCTTTAAAAAGAGAGACAGAATAGAATCGAGAAAACTCTTTGGAGATTAACCCAATGTTCTAAGAAAGAGATGATAGAACCAGTGGAGGTAAGAAAAAGAGGTCAGACTTGGGATGGCGAGTCAGTGCTGAGGGCTGGAAGCAGAGTATGAAGGAAAGTAGAGGAGACAAGAATGACTCTAAGGTTCTGAGTAACTGAGTAGGCAACAGGACAGTTACTAAGATGGAAAGAACTTGGGGAGAAACAGATTTGAGCTCAGGAGAGATAGAAAATGGTACAATGAAACAAAATCTCGAAGCCTAAAATGCATCAAGAGATTTGAAACCTTTCCAGAGGATCCTAATAATATCACATTCAAGTGATAGTCCACTAAAGATATGTGTCTTCTTTTTTAATTTGTGGTTTCTGCATCAAATAGTTAACTCTTCTAAATATTTAGAAGTTGTTCTATTTCCAGTCAACCACTAAGGCTACATCGCCAATGCCATTTATTAGAGCTATGATGTCCATGTAAACCCCCAACGGTGAGCCGTGCAGTACAAACATCACGTTCATACATCTGTGTAAAGCAGCCAAAGCTGTAACAGCAAATTTACTTATTCCAGAGGCTAAACTAATATTTCATGAAGGCCAAGAGCAGCCACTTTTCTCGCTGCTGACACAGCCTTCCTTTCCAGGGCCATTGTGGATGGTTGCGCAGATTCAACTCTAGGGAATACCCTTCCCACTGCTATCCGTGTTCTTCCGTCCCCATGAAACCTCACTTCCTCAGGAAAATCCCGAAGAGAAAGAGAAAGGCAACTCACCTCAGTAGAGATGGTGGCTGTTTTGTGGGTAGCCAGAGAAGCCCTGGGCAGCTACTCTTCCCAAATTTGCTCTCCCAGCATCGCCGGCCTTCAGTCGTGCTTTGTGGGCATGCTTTTTCAGATGAAACACCACCACGTGTACATTAATACACTTAAAGAATGCTGTTCAGCCAGAGCTCATCTACAGGTGTCACTCCCCTCCTGCCTTTTGTTCAGCATCACATGACATTTTGAATTTTACAATCTCTGGCCCTTTATACCAAATATAAAGTTTAACCTAGCTGATATCATTGGGGAAAAGAAGAAAAAGCAAACACACTTCTCCATATTTGTCAGGAGGGATACATGACACACTATCATTGTTGGTATAGGGAGTGAGGGAAGAATGTGGGTGAGCACATGCATAGGTTTATTTGTCAATGTATTGGCCCTGAATGAGCCTACAAGTTTCCCACCATGGAGTGGGAAGCCATTTTGGAGAGAGGCAGTGGTGATGAGCTATAAACTATTACAAGACAAAAGTAAGTAATAGCTCAGAGATGGGTAACACTTGACTGAAAGGAGAACTGTTCACATCATCTCTCGAGACCTGTCAAACTCACCTTGTGAGTTAGGCAGAGCATGTCGTATTCACCCCATTCTCGAAATGAGAAAAAAATAGGTTGGGGGAAGATAAGGGATTTGCATGATCCCACTGCTTATAAAACAACTGAGCAAATGTGCACTTCACATCTGAATTTAGAGCCTTTGGGTCTGGGGGAACCTCTGGCTTGCCCAGTTGGAATTAGTGGACTTCAGGCTTCAGTGAGGTAGATGCTTCAAGTGTTAGTCTTCTCCAGAGCCCCTCCTCAAAACCTGTGATATGAATAACTATTCTCACCCTAATGCATGAGGCCACATGGACACTCCTTCCCCACACTCTAGA
The DNA here is from genome assembly GCF_964662115.1 of Mustela nivalis. Classification (NCBI taxonomy): domain Eukaryota; kingdom Metazoa; phylum Chordata; class Mammalia; order Carnivora; family Mustelidae; genus Mustela; species Mustela nivalis. Next base: position 124,557,494 of record NC_139021.1, read on the forward strand.
CATAAGCCCAAGACCCAGTTACCATCTTCACCGGGATGCTTTATCCTGGAAGGTCGATATCTATCGAAAACGCTATTTTGGTTTTCTTCTATAATGTACCATATATTTTCTTCTAATTTTAAGAAGTGTTACAAGTTCATTGTTTTTAAAAGGGAAAATGCAGAAATGTTCTCTCATTTCAGGGATAAAAATAATATTATGCTGTAATTCAACTGGAATTATATAATACAGATGTTTCTTTAATTATATGTACTCAAGTCATAATGCTATTCTATTTTATAGCCTGTTTTTCCCCCTTTCTATATCATGAGCATATATACCAACCATTAAATATTTTACCAAACTATTATTTTTAACTTCTGCAGAGTAATTTTAGCTTACCATATGGAAGAACTGTTATGCACTCAACCATCTCTTTTTTTGATGGACTTGTTTGTCTAGTTTCAGTTTTCTTTTCCTTTTACCTTTTATCATAGGAAACAGGTGCATATGTACCCCAGTATTTGCCATACACTTGAGTCCTCTCTATCCCTAACTTCATACATCTGACCAATCACTGACTGCCGCTGCCTCAACTCCTGCCTTCTTGCCCTCTGTCTTTCCTCCTCCACATCTGCTACCAGTGCTCCAGTCCGAGCCTTTCCACAACTCTCTCTTAGACTGGGTTCCCTAAAATCCATCTGGGCCCACCCCTCTCCGTTTTCCAACTCCAGCTTGAATGGTCTAGTTGGACTATATTGCCCCCCTGCTTATAAGCCATTTTATGACCTCCCGTAAGCTAAGGGTAATGCCCAGTGTCCATTACCTAGACTATGAGGCCCTTGACGGTCAGGCCCCTAGAAGCATGTTTTCAAGTACCATGTCCGGCCCTCTCAGTCTCCAGCTCCCCACACCAAATGTAACAAATGGCCCCCAGCAACCACTCCTGCCCTCTCAAGAGTCATACTGTGCATTTTCTAGATCTACCGTCTCTACCTATGCCGTTTTACGGTTCCTATAAAGCTCTCTCCTCGCCACATTTCCTCACCTGGAAAGCTCTTTTTAGTTGTTCAAAACTCTGATCAAGAACTTTTCCTCAGGAGAAAAGTCTCCCCCACTTAATGCCTCCCGTCATCGCTTCACCTACCTGCAAGCCTGTGCTAGTAGCCCTTCCCTCTTGGGTTCCCACTGGCCCCTGGGCACATATTCATCAAATGCTACCACACATTGCTTGCAAGGATGTGTACACCTGTATGTATTCCTTGTTAGACGATAAAATAATCCAGGGCCAAGACCAACTCTTTTTTACATTTCAACACCCATAGGCCTATATACAACACTTGGCACAGCACTGATGCTAAAGAAATTGTTAGTGAATTCAACCAATTTATTCCAAGGGAGTGAGGCTCGTTGTGTGCTTAATCTTAAGCTTGTCCCACCTACGTTGCTTCTGAGTCTCATTTCTTGAGATTGACTTAATCTGATTGTCTATTTTTGGTGGTTTACTAATTATCTACATGCTCTGCATTTCACACACATGACCTAAATTTAATCTTACCACAAACTGGCGGATGTAGACAGCTGGTATTTCTGCCTCCTTCTAGAATTCACTCTTCTTTCATCTTATAAACTTACTCCAAATTTTCTCTGCAGAGCAATCCATCTCCTACTCCAGAACCAAGTGATTTTGTTGGAGTGAGTGATGTTAGCAGCACACACAGTGAGTGGGCAGGTGACTAAGGCCAACGCCAAATAGCATAGCGCATTGTCCTAGCCACAGCGATTGTTTCAGAGATGAGCACGTGATCGAAGGAGCCAGTGAGAGGCAAGAAATGCAGTTGGGCTGTTAATGATAAATGTACATTCTCTTTCCCAGAAACGATGCCAGAACTGCTATAGCCATCGTGCCCCCACCTCAGCCTCCAAATGACACCAACGAAGAGAAAGGCCGAGCCAAGAAAGGGGAGACATCGTTGTGATGATATTGAATAAGCCCTAGACGAACGTGGGTTGAAAGCCACCCATGACCTGAACTTGTCACTTGCTCGAGCGTATGAACTCCTTTTATCTACATAAGTTGATTGGAATTAGGTTTCCTATAATTCACAAACCAAAAGAGTCTTAATCCATATGCCCATGAAAGAATTCGTATGCCTATCATTACTGGAAATAATTATTGTAAATTAAGACTCTGGAACATCACTATAGGCAAATTATAGCTAATAAACAGCACTGCTAAGATTCAAATTCAGGATTTTGTAACTTTATACTTTGCTGTTCTCAGTTGTATGATGGAAAACCAACACAATGTAGAAAAGAGAAAGCACACACACGCGCACACACACACATATATACAAACACACAATCTCTACACCCTACCATGAGGGTATGACCTCTGTGAGTCATTCTGTTCTTCTCTCCAATTAAGACATATAGTACGTTAAACAACTGGGAAGGTCCACCTCACACATTACAGAAAAATATTTCCAAAAATGTGGGTACTCATTATTTTTTATTAGTCAGACTTTATTGTATAGAAATATTCTTTATTTAAAGGGATTTAATGGCAATCCTTCTGCAAAGTGAAGAATCTTAATGTTGAGAAGAAAATGAGTGCCATAATTTAAATCTGGGCATTGATCAATCAGGATCACTTAAAATAAGTCTGATTTACAATTTAAAGAGAAAGGGAATCCTGACAGCATGCAGGTCATGTGTAAAAGTCAGAGCATATCCTACCTTGCATTTCAAAGTTTTGGACAAATAGATCATTCAAAATGTCCAAATTACTTCCAAAGTCCTCCCAGGGTAGAGATCCTCAACTGTGTAAGGAAAATTTGATTTAAAGCAAAATAAAACAAAACCAAAAAAAAAAAAAAACCAAGAAAACAAACAAATAAAATAACTTTTGTTGGAATAGTTGGTTTATCTAGCAAGCATTAATTTAAAAAGAAATTTTGGAGGGGAACATCCTGAATTCCAAAGATTGTGCTAGGTGCCTGGGATATGACATTAAGAAAAAACAAGAAAGCCTGTTCTCTCAGAGGTTATAGTATAAAATGTGCATTCTGTATGCTGTACTAGAAATTGAATATACAGAGATTAAAAAGTGATACTATCCCTGCTCTCACAGAGCTTCGTCAAGTATAATAACTCTAACCTATCTTTTTTATTTTTATTTTTATTTATTTATTTATTTGACAGAGAGAGAGATCACAAGTAGGCAAAGAGGCAGGCAGAGATAGAGAGGGAAGCAAGCTCCCGGCTGAGCAGGGAGCCCGACGTGGGGCTTGATCCTAAGACTCTGGGATCATGACCTGAGCCAAAGGCAGTGGCTTAACCCACTGAGCCACCCAGGCGCCCCCTCTCTAACCTGTCTTGATTGTTTCACCCCATTATTACAAAGACTCTTGAACAAGCATCCCTCGTGAATGTATATTTACTTGTTTAAGTATTTTAGCTTTATTCTAATTTCAAGTATGTGTCACATAATATATATACATCAAAACCAACTAATAGAAAGCAAGAAAGATCAGACCAAAATCTAATATAGAGTCCTACTATTTCCTTCCTACACCCCTCATTGGAGAGCACTGGTCTAGTAGACTGGGTGTCCAAAGGCCAAGCTTTGTCCTGATGGAATTATAGCTCCCTACAGGCAGAGTCGATGACTGACCTGCACTCTAGGGCTGGGGCTGGGCTGAATTATTTCTTACTTCGGTCCAGAAAACCACCAGTCAGTACCTGGCCACTGTCTGTGATCCTGTCTGGGATTCACAGACACTTAAAACCACTCTTCAAAACAGGGCAACCATGGTCAATCAGTTGGATTTTTATTTTCCAACCTTGGCTTTGGCATGGGGTAGATACTCTGCTTGCACGAATATTCCTCACAAAATATCTCACTTATACACCAAGAAGAGCTGGCTTATCTGGCCAAGCTGCAAAAGTCACAGACTAAGTCTCCGGTGCATTCTCTCCAGAACTGCATTACTTGGACACAGCTGGCTGCATAGTCCAACCAGGCCTTCAGTTACAAAGCACCAGTATTCTTGGCATCCTCTACTTTTAAGACCAACACGTGGAGCCCATAAGCTACATGAAAACAGTGTTTCCTTCCACAAATTTCTACTCCTATTGCTGTAAATCAATTCAACCAACACTTATCAAGTGCCTACCTTGAACGAAACACAACAAATAAAATCTTATTTTTGCCAAATGATTTGAGCCAACATAGATATGTGGGTGAAGAGCCTCAGCTATAGGCAGAGCTCTCACTTTAAGAAAATTAGTTCCAAAAAAAAATGAATGCTAAGTAGAGTTTTCATGCCCATCGCCTGGCCTCATCGTGAGCATACATTAGCAACCAATAGCATGCTTCATTCCCACATACGCTAATGAAAAATGATTGCTTGTCTTTCTAAAACCAAACCAATTATTCTTGTTTTTGTTGAATGGAAATTTAGCTTGTGTTTAGTGACAGAATAACTAAATCAGTCTTATTTGGAACCCAAGCGTCAACGTGTATCCTGTCACTTTACTGACAGGAACTGTAACCCAGATAGCTTATTTGATAAAACGGGGCTATTTTGGCTTTGAAACAAACAAACAAACAAAAAAACTCCACTCTTCTGACTTCACAACGTATGAACCATGTGCCCTCACCTCCATCTCTCGCTTTCCGTGGCGCCTGTCCTCACGCAGCCCATAACGAGGCAACATTTTACATAACCCACAATATCTGCTCCGAGCGGGTATACAAACGCCTACCTGATGGAATATCACCGTTTCAGAAGTGCTGCCTAATCACATTTTTCAGGCTGTGTGAGCAAAATAATGTTTCTTTAATTACGTGAACTCTTTATTTTTGATATTTTAATGACATTTTAAAAGATAGAACGGCCACTTCTCTTAGATCGGGTGGTATTAATCAGGTGTGACAGCTAGTTATTTGATACATTTTTAAATCCCACTTGTATTTTCACACGAGTAATCTGGGACTTGATTTCTCAGTCTTGGGCCTGTAATGGCAACTTGTGTTTCTGCCCATAATGAGCAAAATAATTGAACCAAATTAGCACTATCGATAATTCAGTGGTAGCTTAGAGGCCTTATTTTATTCTACTTTTTTTAAATGAAATTAAAAAGCACTCTCCACCCCCCATCACCACCCTGCCCCAGGATAAATGTTAATAAATAAAGGTCAGTGAGATCTACATTCTTCATCGCAGCGGTTCAACATACGTTTTCCCCGGGGCTGTGCCCAGTGGCTAGGCTAGAAACACGGCCAGTCCATTTCTTCACTGAACGTGTTTTGTGCTGGAAAACTGCTCAGACACACATAGGGGCTCCTTGACCCGGGTCAGGATGCTGGGGACCATTTAGTGCCTCTTAGACATTGTTTGGAGATCACAGAGGATTAGCATGGGATATGACCTAGGCACGCATTTGTCATAAGTGCAATAATTGTTAATTTCTTTGTCTCTCTGGTATCCTGAACCAAGAGGTCCCAGAGGACAGGCCTGGGTTGCCTCTGCCTCGTCGGACTTCAGAGCCTCAGCACCCAGCGTTGTGTTACAAGCACTTGCCTGGAGACCACACCACTAGTAAGTGTTTTTGTAGAAGATAAAGTATAAATATTGCTTGGGCCTCTAGTCTGACAGAGAGAGATGAGGAGGCCCAGAATAGACTTGATCAAGTCATAAAGCCCATGTACTTGAATTCCATTCACAAGTCCCAGGCCAGTCTCCCATTTGCTATACTGACCATCTACATAAAGCTGAGAGTCCAAACATCCAGCTTCTGAGAGCAGGGACACCTGGGTGGCTCAGTCAGTTAAGTGCCTGACTCATGATTTCCGCTCAGGTCATGAGATCAAGCCCTGAGTCAGGCTCCACTCTCGGTGTGAAGTCTGTTTAAATTCTCTCTCCTTCTCTCTCTCTCCTTTTGGCCCTCCCTGCTATCACGATCTCCATAAATAAATAAATAAATAAATATCTTAAAAATAATAATAATAATAAGAGCAACAGAACAGTCTTTTGCAAATGCTAATGGGCATACGAATCCCCTGGGGAGCCTGTTAAAAGGCAGCTTCGGATTCAGTAGTCCAAGGCGGGACCCGAGATGCTGCCTGTCTAACAAGCTCGAGGTGACCCCAGGACTGCCCTTCTGTAGACCATACTTGGAGTAACCAGGCCAGAGAATAGAGCGATTAATCCCACAGTCTCTGGGGTTAGGCTGGGAAAGGCTCAAATCCTGACTCTGCTACTTTCTGTGTGTTACTCTAGGCCAAGCACAGTGCTGCTCCTATATGACTGACCCTACTCTGTAAAGTCTACGCAAGACAGATAAACAAAGCAGGCAGTAGGGACTGGGGAGAACTGAGGCAAACTGGAACGTTCATGTGTTTTCTGGGTAGTAGCTGCGGTTTATCTTCATTTGATTATTACATCATGGGAACAAAAGTCCTTGCAGAGAAAAATCTGCATCATTGATTTCATATTTGGGGAAGAAAAAGACGAAGACAGATAGACAGACAGACAGGAAGACAGTTCGGTGATATCTCTTAATTTTTAAAAGTTGGCAACTACCCCGAACATTTCAAAACACCTTGCAAGCCTCCCGTGGGCTGGGTCCTGCCTCTATCTTGTTACTTCTTTACAAACATGTTCTCATTTAATCTTCAAAACAACCCCAGGAGGTGAGTATTTTTATGACTACCATTTATCATCATGGAAACTGGCCTACAGCCATTCGGGAGCTCCCTCTCCCTGCATGCTTAGATAAAGGCAGAGCCAGGATGTGAGCTGGGAATGACTGATTCCAAAGCCCGATGACTACACAGCAGTGCCAATCGTCACCAAGTCCTGTCCGAATCTCTGTTTCCCAAATACCCCCTGGGCCGTGGCTGATGTGCCATGTTCCAGAAAAAGGGAGCAAACACCAATGACCATTATAAGGAGTTTGCAAGCCCAGCTGGCCTGAAAGATCAAACTTGTGACCTAGGCCTCCTGAGCACTGTGCTATCTTGTTTCTACCACAGGCTCTGTCCTTATACAGGTGAAGGTTAACAGATCGAAATACCTAAAAACACCACCTTGAGTCTTGAACTGCGAGCCATATAATGTCTGTAGCCCTCAATATGCCATGATGCCTACCTCGTTGGGCTAGTGTGAGAATTAAATGAGCGCTGAGCTCATGGAGCAACTAAACCAGGCATATAATCATGTTCAGTAAATAGCCACCATATGTATACACAGTTCCCGTAATCTCCAGGGCATCTCCCCTGGGACCCGAACCCAGAACAGGAATGTTCCTTGTATGTCAGGAGATCTGATTCACAGTGCACCTTTCTCAGTAGCTAATCAAGAGGAAATCTCAGGCCACTTGAACAGTGCCTACCTCCCAGGGTAATCACTTCTTGTCTCCCTCTTTTGTCTTCCTTGCCCCCACCAACCCACCACTACAAAAAAAGCCTATGCTCAGGAGACAAGACAACCTGGTCTAGATCCTATTATGCCCCTGCCTTCCGCTCAGTCACATCACAGGGGCTACTAAGAGACTCAATGATCCCAATTGAGAATGTACAATAATCTCTATCTCCTAAATTTTCTTCTGTTTTTTGCAGGAATTAGATTAGATGATGTATGTAAAATGCCTGATACATAGTAGGCACTTTGCAAATTTGAGTTCCAATATCCACCCCCAACCACCACAACCCCCCCCCCCACCAGCTCCCAGGGCCAACCTTATCCCAGAATGTCACCGGGTAAAGAGTGAGCAGATTATACCAAACCTACACACATTCTCTCTCCATGCTGTGAAAAAAAAGCCTGTAGAGGAGGCAAAATTATACCACATTCAGCCCTGGACTGGGAATGGAGAACTTAGATGTTTGTTTATAAACAAACAAAAAATGCGAACTGTCATTAACCCCATTTTAAGGGCAGGGAAACGGAGGTTTAGAGAGGCTAGGTCACTCACACTCTGCTATCAAGGAAGACTGTGAGTCTCATTCCTGCACGGGTACACGCCAAGACAAGTCATTTTATTTCATCCGTCAAATAAAGATCTCAGCAATATGCAAGCATTTCAGAAATTCATAGTTTTGTCCTGGCTTCTGAGGAGTCTTCCCCATCAGATTCTTCACTGAGACTAGACCAGGATGCAGCCCCTGTTGAAAAGGAGCCTAAGGCCCGTGGCTCGCCCTCAAACACACTGTTCTGTCCTGTTAAAGGCAAGTCATGTTTGGTGATCTGCCCCAGTCTCCTTTCAAGCTGGCCTGTGTGGACAGTTGGGTAGTCTCTCTCTTGGATCTAAACTATTTTCAAGTGGCTCAGATCTCCAGGATGGAAAGGATCCTTTTGATACAGATCAAGTTCAGCTTTGATCATTAAACCATTCCCTACTTCCCTGTGAATTTTCACCAAAGTGGGAAACTGAGCCAATGCATGGACGTCGTCTCAGAGGGTGGGTGCAGGGATCAAGGCGGGACGGAGGTAGGGGCACAGCTGTCTCCTCTAAGCTGCATGAAGACACCCCGTCAGGACTGCAAGCCAGGGTGAAAAGAGGCCCTTTAAATAGAAATCAAATACTGCTACCCTGTCTTTCTCGCTCTCCACTCTCTTGCAAACAAACGCACAAGGTTTATGATTGGATAACCTTTTGGTTTCATTCCAAGTGTAGAAATGGGTTTAGAAGACTTCAGTTTCCTGTCTCCTAACTTTCCTGACCACAAATATTTTTTATTGTAAGCCATGAAAGCAAAGGGTTATTTAATAAATTAACACTTCAAATGTCTTTGGTTCAGCTCTCAGTTAGTCCTAAACTCAATTATTGGCCTTCTATTCATTTAGCTCAGGCACTTAGACCTGCCTCGCCTGTCTCTTAATTCCTTCACCTAGAAAGCTTTAGCTCCTATCCTTGCTAGATTCTTCGGGTTTACAATACTTTATTCAATTGCTGTATTGTAATATTTCTGCCCTCCTCCCCCATCCCAAATAGTCCTTTATGAGGAAGTGTAGACACAGCCTGGAATGCAGTGAGGTAAGCCCAGCAGTCTTTAGAGCGTTTCCCAAATTACTCTTGGCCTCAGAAATCACAAAATAATCACATTAAACACACACATATACACACACACACAATAACAACAACAACCTAACCCTTTGCCTGCAGGACAATGAAAGCTTTTTTTATTAAAAGAGGAATTTAAATTCCTTCTGTGCACAGACTGTTTTAACTAGAAAGACTTAGAAAATTAATTTTTGCCTATAATCTCTTATAGATAATGCTATAAAAATAGTTCCTCTTTAAGAAGCATATTTCATGCAAATATCAAAAAGCCTTTTATCTGTGTTCAAGATTTCTTGTTCTATTTCTGTCCCTTGTTTTCTTCTCATAGGAGAAGATCAGATTTCGGGGGCCCTGGATCCCAGAACTCGGTGCTGGGAGGCACAGTGCAGGGAGCCGGCCGCAGGTCAAGCACAGAACCCCAGGTCCCCGCAGAACTTCCTGCTCTGTGCTGGATCCCTGGACATGCACTGGGGCCACGGTGGGGGGTAGATTCAAAAGATGAGAAAGGCAGTGCTGCAGCTGGAAAGATTGCAAAGGTCTGGTGCTGAGGTGCCCGTCTAGAAAGAGAGGGAAGGGTAGGAAATAGCATATTGGAAGCAGTGTTACCCAAACCACTATCACTCGCAAACCACCTTCAGGGCTTCCGCACATCCTCATACTGCCTGTATTATTATTTATTTAATATTTTGTTCAGATGATTCCCTTTTTTCCTTTAGGTCAGCCTCATTCTAAGCAATTGGATTCAGTGAATGTCACTGTTTAATGAGCTGCTCTATGTGTGTTTTTAATATACATTAAAAGAAGGACAAGCCATTAAAATGAAATGTTTATCCAGGTGTCCCAGAAATGGCCTCAGGTATACCACCAGGCACCCCCACGACACATTTTGGGAAACCCTACAGTTACAGACTGAATATTTGTGTTCCCCCACCCCTACCTCAAATCCATATGTTTAAATCCTATGCTCTAATGGGGTGGTAATAGGAGGTTAAGACTTTAGGAGATAATTATGTATTGAGGGTGGAGCCCTTGTAAATGGGATTAGTGCCCCTAAAGTCACAAGGGCTGGCTCTGAGTCTCTGCCCTCTACTCTGTGAGGGCACAGAGAGAATGCAACGCAACGGTCTGTGAACCGGGAATCAGGCCCTCACCAGGCACTGAATCTTCTGACACCTTGATCTTGGACTTCCCAGCCTTTACAACTATAAGAAAAGTAAGTTTGTTACTTAAGCCCCCCAATCTATGATACGCTTGTTGTAACCACCTGCATGGATGAAGATATAGAGGAAGACACCAGAAAGGAGAAAAAAATAGCAGGAAGGAGAAAAAAATAGCTAGGACTCAGCATTTGCAGGCAAAGAGTTTCTGAACCGTGTTGGGTGGTGGGGAGACGCCTCACCTGTTCACACGCTCCCCCGAGGAAGCCCTGAAATCGAATGCTTGAGATGCTTTCTGTTCTTCTGTCCCCAGAGCCCCAGGAGACGCAAGACCCTGCAAACTCATACTGTTTGACAGGTGGTTGGGCCTGGAGAAATCTGCCCAAATCTATCCCGACCACTAAAACACCCCATCGGAGCACACCTCCTATCACTGTAGCCCATAGGATAAGCTCTCACTGGGGAAAGACCGTGCTTGGTGATACGCTCATCCGCCACCAACATGGTACATTTATGGCCCACAAAAGATATGATACCTCCCCATGCCCTGAGTATCGGACATTTTGGTTTGCTGGTTTGCTGAAGGCAGTTTCCGGATAGACAGCTGCACAGACACAACAGGATATAGGCTTATGTGTAATTCCCAGCATCCTGGCTGTAACTCCGCCTCTCATCCCACCTGTTGTGTTTGAGTTTGGGAATCTATGTTTCAGAGCAATAACTCAAGAAATAAGTTATGGAGTCAGGTCTCTCTCCTACATATCTTCCCAGATATTGACCAGATGAGCTGTCTTAGGTCCGTTACGTAAATCCTGTAAATCCTGTGACTCCCAGCTTCCATGTCTGTAAAATGGAGATAATGATCCATATTTCTAACAGGTTTTTTTTTTTTTTTTGGAGGGGGGCTGGACAAAATGCCTAGTGTATAGAAAAACATAATGCTTAACACATAATTTGAAATCACACAGTATATATATTTTTTAAGATGGACTACCTACCCACTAGAAACAATAAAATTATAGTAAAGAAGACTGTAAAGCAATTATCAGAAACTCATAAGATGATTAAAATATATTCCAAATATTCCAATATTCCCATTTTAATATATCCCAGTGTATGCGTTTACGTACATTCACTCTAATTTCATATGAGAAAAACTGCATATTTATGGACAAAGACAAATAAAACCATAGTAAAATTAAGCTTTTTGTGCCTTAGAGCTGAAGAGACAGTCTGGCATAGAAGTAAAATCCTGAGTCCACTACACTGACTTTAATCCCAGGTAGGCCCCCTCCCGAATTTAGTTTAGCTAAGTTACATAGTCTCTCTAAACCTCGGGTTCTGCTTCAGAAAAACAGGAATATTAATAATAGTATTTCCCTCACAAGTGGGCTTAGCTGGTCTAGTAAATTCTGGTGTTGAGTAAATTTGCAAGAAAGAGCAGTGATATTAATTTCTTAGCATGATGGGTGATACTTCTACCTTTTAGGAAAGGATCTTTATTCACTATCGAAAATGAAGGTAGCCAAATTACAACTACAGTCACTGTGTTTCTTTTGTTCTACCCTAAAGCTGTACTGTGGGAAAGAGCTAGAAGAGCAAAGGCAGGGCCACCACCAGGCTGCCCGATCAATGCTAAGCCACACCTGGGTAGCTTGTGACCAAACCAAAGGGACAAATGTTCCCTTCCCACCTTGCACAGTTGAATAGGACATAATCATCCAAGTGCTTTTTTGTCACACGGAACAAATGCATCTGAAATACCCCTGAGCTGTATGTCTACCCCTGCCACTTCCAATTTTACTTCGCAGCTCCATTGGAAAAATTTAAACCCTCTTCAATTTAAGCTGCTTTTATTTGTATTCATACTAAGATAGCGTGTGGGTGCCGGGGGATAACTTGACCATTAAAAAAAATTCCATTTGACTACATATATTTTTTATCAATTTGGGAAAGCTATCAAAGCAGGCATTTTCACTTAAAAGCTTGGAAATAAAGCTGATATTATCTGGTCGGGGGAGGGCTGGGGAAATCACTATAGCAAAAAAAAAACAAAAAAAAACCTTTTGTGTATCCAATTTCACATTGCTGTTGTCATGTACAGGATGTATATTCAAATGTGTTTGCATATTTCTAAACTGATCATACATCAAAATTAGAGCCATATTGTTCCTTTTACAGTGAAACTGTTTATATAGGAAATATTGTACCAAACATTCCCTGCCTCCACCCTGGGTTGTGACTGATTGCAGAGTGAGATAAAAGCACTTATGTCCACAAACAGGAGAAAAGCCTATATGCATGCAAGAAATCAAAAGAAGGTGTGATTTTAACACAAACACTATTATCAACCAAGGGAAAAAAAAAAAAGATTACTGGAGTTTATGCAAATCCAGAGGAAGCAAAAAGCATATACTTACATACTGACAGACTGAAAATTAGGGGTTGAGTTAGATAACAGAATTCAGTTTGGTACAGTTCACAACAGCTCCTGGATGGTGTTTTATTTCCATGTGACCCACAGAATTAGAGTCATTTACAAGAGAGAGCTATGGCCCACCAAGGGGAATCCATGTCCTATTGCACCATGGGAAACAGTGATAGAAAGCCCGCCCCTTGGTTCTTTAGCATATCCTCCGGAAGAAGTTCAGCTGAATTTTCCCTCCTCCACACTCAGCCATTTCTCCCTTCTTCTTGCTCAAAAGCTTGCTCCAACA